>NC_090651.1:21964291-22270066 GCF_040937935.1 Hyperolius riggenbachi | reverse complement strand
GGGGCAAAATCCACTGGAGGTGGGGGGCTGGGGGGGGGAGTGGGGATGCGAACTGGCTGGGCCTAGTATACTTAGCAGCCAGGTGGGTGAGGGAGGGGCAGTAGCTGGGCGGCGGGTGAGGAAGAGTTAAAACTTAACCAGATTTCCATCCTCAATTGCTGCTGGACAGTTTCTTTCAGGCTTCCGCCTCAGTTGCGCCCCACCTCACGTCATGTGACTAAAACACACTTCCTCCTTCCGGGTTGAAGGAGGAAACTTAGTCACGTGACGTGAGGTGGGGCGCAATTGAGGCGTAATGCTGAAGCCTGAAAGAAACCGTCCGACAGCAATTGAAGATGGAAACCTGGGTAAGTTTTAACATCCCCTCACCCGCCCAGCTGCCGTGGCAACGGAGTGAAAACTGATTCAACCAGTGGTCAGATCAGTTTTCACGGATCCGTTTGCCAATGTGAACCGAGCCTTACGGATCCAGTGAAGCGGAAACCGGATCCGCTTTACCGATTCCATTTGGCTGATAATGCCAATGTGAAGCGAACCTTACTCTTTCAAGCAGAAAAAGAATGAAAGGAACACAGCCTAGTTATTAATAGTGTGCTTGGCACTGTACATACACATGTCTATCTCATCATGTCACTTTGGGTACACTTCAAAGTTAATATTTCTAACACAGTATTGTTAGGTCTCATTCACTTGAGAGATTAGGTGCTTTTTGCCAGTGATTTGCGCTTTTCTGATCGATGGCGATTAGCAAAGCGCTGCTGTACAGGTAATCCTATGGGATTACTCACACTGCGGCTATTGCGGCACTTTTGCTGGGTTTTTTTTTTCCCCCGGCGATTGCAGTATGACTCTAATTCACTAGAATGAGAATTACAAAATGCAATTGCTTAAAAAGCTCAGAAAATAGTAATAAAAAATCAAAATGGCTAGGCGATCACAATTTGCAGTTTGAGTGTGAACGAGGCCAGAGAGGGGGTGGAGGTCCGCTTTAACCTACGTGACCCTTTCAGTTTTCCAGCTCATATTAAGGGATATAAAAGTGAGAGGTTAATAAAGATGGCTGACATCGCATGATATCGGTCTCGATCTACTGGAAGACTTCCTCTGCAGTGTGTAGATCTTCTGATTCACCCAACCAAGGCATACACCTATCCATTTTTCAGGCGATTTGATTACTTTGAGACCTGTTGTCCTGAAGATATCTGATTAAATGAGTTTGGATTGATTTCAGGCAGTTTAGCAAGTTTAGTGGGAATATCTCAATGTGATCAGGTGGGGGAGGAGTGGTGGGAATGGATGTATGCGCAATTTGGCGCTGCTTCGAGCGGTATGGCACTTGCTGTACAACTAGCATTTATAGATATCTGCAGAAATCTGTAGAGATCATGCATTGTGGTGTCAAAATCGATTGCCAGACAATATCTGATCAATCGATCTGCTCATCATCCGCTTGTCTATGTCCGCTCTTTTGCCTACCTGAGATGTTAGGTACACACGATAAGATTTACTTCAGATGGATTATTTCTGACAGGTCTGATCTGATTTCAGATCGATTTTCCTTAGAAGTGAACAAAAAATCGATCTGAAATCAGATTGGACCTATTTATTTATATAGCGCCAACATATTACGCAGCGCTGTACAGAGTATATATAGTCTTGTTACTAACTGTCCCTCGGAGGAGCTCACAATCTAATCCTTACTATAGTCATATGTCGATGTATGTATCGTAGTCTAGGGCCAATTTAGGGGGAAGCCAGTTACCTATCTGTATGTTTTTGGGATGTGGGAGGAAACCGGAGCGCCCAGAGGAAACCCACACAGACACGGGGAGAACATATAAACTCCTTGCAGATGTTGATCTGGCTGGAACTCGAACCGGGGACCCTGCGTTACAAGGCAATAGTATTAACCACTACGCCACCGTGCTGCCCACCTGTTGAAAATAATCGATCTCATCGTGTGTGCCTAGCATGAGATGTAGCTAAGAAATTAGGAGAAAAATAAGAGGAATGAAAATGTGGCGTCTTTCAGAGGAGAGAATGTTCTGCAGGGAAGAAGAAAGGGAATATTAGATGACACAGATTATGGAAAATGCATGAAATGAAACTCTCTCATTACGTTCAAAGCGCCGGTGACAGAATTCAATGATGGCCAGACGCCTGATGGGCCGCGCTGCTCATCGGACATGAAAGGCTCTCTCTGGTGTGAAATCAGCTGGAAGTGATGGATAATCACATCACCCATCAGCTCAGAGATTGTGGAGGGGGCATGTCTGCAAATCACAGGTCTCTCCGCAACTCTGATGTCACCTCCCCTAAAAGTTCCCATCTCCCCCATGACCTCAATGGCTGCCTGCCATGTGCCATTTAATACGGTTGGCCATGATGACCAAACTTGTTAAAGCAGACCTGAACTCAGAACTTCCTCTATGTTCTAAAAAAATAAGCAACAGCACAATAACCTTTAAATAGAAACCTTTCTATGTTACAGCTGATACAAATCCCACAATAAGTCTGCAGTGTGTCTACTTCCTGCTTTCATGGAAGCAGGCATAGGGTTAACATCCTGTGTTTACAAATTAGCTGCTTTGCAGAGATTCTGGAGTTGACACAGCTGAGAGATTAAATTACAGTGGTGATTAGTCACAGTTGATGGGGAATTAAACAGGCTAAACCTTGGCATTCCAGCTGTGGTGGAACTACAAGTCCCATGAGGCATTGCAATACTCTAAGCACAACTCGGGGAGGCAGAGGCATGATGGGATTTGAAGTTTTGTCACAGCTGGAGTGCCAAGGTTAGCCATCACTGGGCTAAACTCTCTAAATACATACAGGGTGCATTTTTCCTTCTGTTTTCCTTCTGTTTTCCTTCTGTCCTGTGCAAGAGTTCCGGTCCACTTTAACCACTTAAGGACCGAGGTGATAGAGATCTACGCCCTGTTTTGATGGGCTCCTGGCTGGCAGGGCGTAGATCTCTATCACCGGCGCCGCCGCTCCCCGCCGCGATCGCGCGCACCGAACCGGCTGCACTTAGCTGTCTTATGACAGCTAAGGCTTCCGGGTATCGGCAGGAGCCGTCACTGATTGGCTCCCTGCCGTGTGATCGCTGTGAGCCAATCACAGCGATCACCCTCCGAAAGGCAACATAGTTGCCGTTCCGCCTTCCTCTCCGCCTCCCTCTCCCTGTCACTGTGGATCTTGTGTGACAGGGAGAGACGCACAGCCTGCAGCCGTGACAGGCTGTGCGATTTTAGTGTAAAAAAAATCCAGATCTCCCCCCCATGTATCCCTTGATCCCCTCCCAACCACCTATATATAGATATATATAGATCTATATATATATATATATATAGATCTATATATATATATATATAGATCTATATATATATATATATATATATATATATATATAGATCTATATATATATATATATAGATCTATATATATATATATATATAGATCTATATATATATATATATAGATCTATATATATATATATATAGATCTATATATATATATATATAGATCTATATATATATATATATAGATCTATATATATATATATATAGATCTATATATATATATATATATATATATATATATATATATATATATATATATATATATATATATATAGATATATAGATATATAGATATATATATATATATATAGATATATATATATATATATATATATATATATATATATATATATATAGATATATATATATATATATATATAGATATATATATATATATATATATAGATCTATATATATTTTACTGGATTGTGATTTTAACCACTTGCCGACCGCCCCTACCTAGGGGCGGCGGCAAAGTGGAGCCCGCAACGACCGCAATACGCCGATCGGCGGCGGCTCGTTGCGGACTAGCTGGCCGGGGATTGCACGCTGGATGTGCCCACCCGCGACGTCAACCCTCCAGCCAATTAGCAGCGGCGGCGGGTTGTTAACCCCCGATCTGCCGCAAGTAAAGCGGATAATACGCTTTGTAATGTATACAAAGCGTACTATACAGGCTGCCTCCTGCCCTGGTGGTCCCAGTGATTGAGGGACCACCAGGGCAGGTTGCAGCCCTCCTAGTAAGTACCCAAGCACACTGATCCTGCCCCCTGATCACCCACTGCACCCATCAGACCCCCCCTGCCCACCCCTCAGACACCTGTTTGCACCCAATCACCCCCCTAATCACCCATTAATCACTCCCTGTCACTATCTCAACACTATTTTTTAGATTAGGTCCTAAACTGCCCCCTGGGGGCTCCTGAACCCCCCCCCCCCACACACACCCTCAGATCCTCCCTAGACCCTCCCCCCTGTGTACTGTATACATCTATTCTTCCCTATAATCACCCACTGATCACCTGTCAATCACCCATCAATCACCCCCTGTCACCACCTGTCACTGCCACCCATCAGATCAGACCCTAACCTGCCTTTTGTGGGCACCTGATCACCCACCCACAGCCTCAGATTGCGTGCAGACCCACCCTCAAATCACCTCCGAAAGTGCATCGTTTACATCTGTTCTCCCCTCTAATCATCCACTGATCACCCATCAATCACCCCGTCACCAACTGTCTTTGCTACCCATCAGATCAGACATTAATCTGCCCCTTGCGGGCACCCAATCACCCGCCCACACCCTCAATTAGCCCCCCAGACCCTCTCTGATCAACTCGCCAGTGCATTGCTTGCATATATTCTCCTCTGTAATCACCTACTGATCACCTATCAACCACCCCATCACCCCCTGTCACTGCTACCCATCAGATCAGGCCCTAATATGCCCCCTGCGGGCTTCTGATCACCCGGCCAAACCCTCACCCGCCCCACCGCAGTGACAGAAATTTTTTTTCTGATCACTGCTGGTACGACTTAATTGCCATGTCCAGGTCACGATTTGAGAACATTCCTGCACTTCAGTGCCAATACAACCTGTCATCTAAGGAGCCACCCTGCTTATGACCGGTTCCACAAAATTCGGCCCCTCATAGACCACCTGTCATCAAAATTTGCAGATGCTTATACCCCTGAACAGTCATTTTGAGGCATTAGGTTTCCAGACTACTCCTCGTGGTTTTGGGCCCCTAAAATGCCAGGGCAGTATAGGAACCCCACAAGTGACCCCATTTTAGAAAGAAGACACCCCAAGGTATTCCGTTAGGTGTATGACGAGTTCATAGAAGATTTTATTTTTTGTCAAAAGTTAGCGGAAATTGATTTGTATTGTTTTTTTTCACAAAGTGTCATTTTCCACTAACTTGTGACAAAAAATAAAATCTTCTATGAACTCACCATACACCTAACGGAATACCTTGGGGTGTCTTCTTTCTAAAATGGGGTCACTTGTGGGGTTTCTATACTGCCCTGGCATTTTAGGGGCCCTAAACCGTAAGGAGTAGTCTAGAAACCAAATGCCTCAAAATGACCTGTGAATAGGACGTTGGGCCCCTTAGCGCACCTAGGCTGCAAAAAAGTGTCACACATGTGATATTGCCGTACTCAGGAGAAGTAGTATAATGTGTTTTGGGGTGTATTTTTACACATACCCATGCTGGGTGGGAGAAATATCTCTGTAAAGGGACAATTGTGTGTAAAAAAAATCAAAACATTTTAATTTACAGAGATATTTCTCCCACCCAGCATGGGTATGTGTAAAAATACACCCCAAAACACATTATACTACTTCTCCTGAGTACGGCGATACCACATGTGTGACACTTTTTTGCAACCTAGGTGCGCTAAGAGGCCCAACGTCCTATGAGTACCTTTAGAATTTCACAGGTCATTTTGAGGCATTTGGTTTCTAGACTACTCCTCACGGTTTAGGGCCCCTAAAATGCCAGGGCATTATAGGAACCCCACAAGTGACCCCATTTTAGAAAGAAGACACCCCAAGGTATTCAATTAGGTGTATGGGGAATTCATAGAAGATTTTATTTTTTGTCACAAGTTAGTGGAAAATGACACTTTGTGAAAAAAACAATAAAAATCAATTTCCGCTAACTTGTGAAAAAAAAATGAAATCTTCTATGAACTCCCCATACTACTAACGGAATACCTTGGGGTGTCTTCTTTCTAAAATGGGGTCACTTGTAGGGTTCCTATACTGTCCTGGCATTTTAGGGGCCCTAAACCGTGAGGAGTAGTCTAGAAAATAAATGCCTTAAAATGACCTGTGAAAATCCTAAAGGTACTCATAGGACTTTGGGCCCCTTAGCGCAGTTAGGGTGCAAAAAAGTGTCACACATGTGGTATCGCCGTACTCAGGAGAAGTAGTATAATGTGTTTTGGGGTGTATTTTTACACATACCCATGCTGGGTGGGAGAAATATCTCTGTAAATGGACAATTGTGTGTAAAAAAAATCAAAAGAAATCTCATTTACAAAGATATTTCTCCCACCCATCATGGGTATGTGTAAAAATACACCCCAAAACACATTATACTATTTCTCCTGAGTAAGGCGATACCACATGTGTGACATTTCTTTTGCAGCCTAGGTGCGCTAAGGGGCCCAAAGTCCTATGAGCACCTTTAGGCTTTACAGGGGTGCTTACAATTTAGCACCCCCCAAAATGCCAGGACAGTAAACACACCCCACAAATGACCCCATTTTGGAAACTAGACACTTCAAGGTATTCAGAGAGGGGCATGGTGAGTCCGTGGCAGATTTCATTTTTTTTGTCACCAGTTAGCAGAAATGGAAACTTTTTTTAATTTATTTTTTTTGTCACAAAGTGTCATTTTCCGCTAACTTGTGACAAAAGATAAAATCTTCTATGAACTCACCATGCCTCTTAGTGAATACTTTGGGGTGTCTTCTTTCCAAAATGGGGTCATTTGGGGGGTGTTTATACTATCCTGGAATTCTAGCACCTCATGAAACCTGACAGGTGCTCAGAAATGAGAGAGATGCTTCAAAATGGGAAAATTCAATTTTTGCACCATAGTTTGTAAACGCTATAACTTTTACCCAAACCAATAAATATACACTGAATGGGTTTTTTTTAATCAAAAACATGTTTGTCCACATTTTTCGCGCTGCATGTATACAGAAATTTTACTTTATTTGAAAAATGTCAGCACAGAAAGTTAAAAAAATCATTTTTTTGCCAAAATTCATGTCTTTTTTGATGAATATAATAAAAAGTAAAAATCGCTGCAGCAATCAAATAGCACCAAAAGAAAGCTGTATTAGTGACAAGAAAAGGAGGTAAAATTCATTTAGATGGTAGCTTGTATGACTGAGCAATAAACCATTAAAGCTGCAGTGGTCTGAATGGAAAAAAGGCTCTGGTCCTTAAGGGGTGAAAAGACTGCGGTCCTTAAGTGGTTAACCAATACCAGTTGCCTGCTGATCTTTCCGTTACCAAACACCTGATCTGCATGCTTGTTCAGGGTCTATGGCTAAAAGTATTAGGCTGGGAACACCGGGGCTGTGGAGTCGGTACAAAAATCTTCAGACTCCAACTCCGACTCCTCAGTTTCTGAAACCACGACTCCGACTCCAACTCCGACTCCGGGTGCCCAAAATGGCTCAGACTCCAACTCCAACTCCTTAGTCTAATACTTAACAGGGCTGTGGGTTTTGTACAAAAATCATACGACTCCCGACTCCGACTTCTCAGTTTATGAAATCAACGACTCCAACTCCGGGTGCCCAAAATTGCCCCGACTCCAACTCCGACTCCACAGCCCTGGGGAACACACATAGCAGAAACGCTAACGTTTAAGTCTATGGGCCGCAGGAAAAAGGCATATAAAAAACCTGCATATGCGTTTTGTATGCATGCGTTTTTAAAAACGCTAGTTTTGTTGAATAATGTTCAAAAACGCACATAGTGAAAGTCAATGGGAAACGCAATGTCATGGGAACGCTTTTCATGCATTTCCATGCGTTTTTATATGCATTTCTGTAAAAAAATTGTTTTGTTGAATTTCCGCTTCCTGTTGTCTTCCTAATGATTTGCATAAAACGCAATATAAAAATGTATGAAAACCGCATATGCGTTTTGTATATGCGAACTGCAAATGCATAAAAATGCACACAAAACGCTAGGAAAACACTAAAAACACACACACAAAAAAACCGCACATGACAGAAAACGCGACCTTTTGCTCTGTTATGTGTGTGCACCCAGCCTTAAGCTACGTACACACATGCGACCACGATCGTTCGTTACCAACGACGAACGAACTTTTAATTGATGAAAGAACGACCTAAATAAAGTCAGTTTTAAAAGGTGTGTAACGATCTGAACGTTAGAAGGAACGTTACATCACGTAAAAGTAACTACTGCGCCTGCGCATAAAAATGAAAAGTTCCATGGAGAAATAGTGAAATGCGCATGTCAAGCCTAGTAAGAACGACAGTTTCCAACGATGTGCTACTTTTGCAAACGATTGTCGTTGGGAAAAATCCGCCAAGCTAGATCATTCGTTTTGAATGATCTAGCTCGTCCGTTGTTAGACTTAATGGTCGTTGGCTGCTTTTTTTCAAACGATCGTCGTTTGAAAGGATCGGGGAACGATCGTTTCAAACGACTATAGTCGCATGTGTGTACGCACCTTTAGAGGGCAGAGGATTAGCAGAACAGCCAGGCAATATGCATTAGTTAAAAGAAAATAAACCTGTCAGCTTCCCTATTCCTCTCATATCAGGTGTCCTGATGATAAAAGTTTACGGTCGTGTTTTAAGCGCCACATTTTAAAATGCCGTTTTTCTTTTGACTCTTTTATTCTTTCTTGTGTTACAAGTTTTAACCGTTTGGCCACAGTGAGCACTTGACTAAACTGCAGAAATTGTACGGCGTGGAGCCATAAAAGAGCGATTATGTTACAAAGTACAATACTTCTTCCCAGATAATCTGTATGAGAGATCTTCATATCTTCAGTAAATTAGTCCAGACGACTATCCCACGGCCATGCTGGATAATGGCGGGAGATCGCACGGGGTGCAGAGTCTTCCAAGAACTTCATTAGCTCAGATGCAGCGTGTGAAATTAGCTCTAAGTTGTGTGACTTCGAGGTTAGCGTGAATACCATCACTAATTTAGAAGCATGGTGGTGGAGCATCATGGGATTGCGTGACTGTCAAGAGGGGAGAGGCTGACTAAGCCTGACTAAGGTCTCTTCCCCACTTCCGTGCCACGTGCAATTCAAGTGGCCATAGCAACGCAAGTCACTTACATTGTTCTGCGAATTCTCTCTGATGTGGCATTGATCTCATTCATTTATAATGAATGGAACCGCACCGTGTTTGCGCAAACTTGCATACAACCATGTGCTGTTAGCATGCTAGGGCATTGCATGTTTAGAAACCTCATACTCTGCAGTTTATGCGCTTCTGATGTCCTTGGGTGTTGCACACATAGGGCTCTAATTACAATGCTTCTCATAAATGACTTATTTATCACCTAATTGTTAAAAATAACCTTTCAGCACATTTACAAGCAAAATAATCACTCAGGCCCAGTGCAAACCTCTAGCAGATCTGCAAAACGCTAGAGGTTTTTGGACCAGATTTCAGAGCGATTCTAGGCATGCTTAGAGCAATTTTTTAAACATGCCTAGTGTTTTTTGGAGCGTTTTTGTGTAGCAGATTTCATATATTGTTACAGTAAAGCTGTTACTGAACAGCTTCTGTAACAAAAACGCCTGGAAACCGATCTGATCTAGCGTTTTTCAGAGCGATTTTCGACTTTCCTATACTTAACCACTTGCCGACCAGGGGATTTTTCAATGATCGGTGCTGCGTGGGCTCTGCAGCCCGCAGCACCGATCAGGAGTGCAGCAGGGCGATCAGACTACCCCCCCTTTTTTCCCCACTAGGGGGATGTCCTGCTGGGGCAGGGTCTTTTTGCTTAGCGGGGGGGCTCTTCAAAGCCCCCCTCCGCAGCGTTCTCCGCCGTCTCGCCGCTCCCTCTCCCTCCCCCTGTGAGCTGCGCAGGACGGATTTCCGTCCTGCGCATTGAAGGATAGGCTTTAGCCTATCATATGCCGGCGATCCCCGGCCAATCAGAGGCCGGGGATCGCCGATCTGCACAGCAGCGCCGTATGATGTAAACAGCGGGGATTTCTTCCCCGCCTGTTTACATTTTGCCGGCGAGCCGCGATCGGCAGCTCTCCGGCTGTTCACGGAGACACCCTCCGTGAACTGACATGGAAAGGCCGCTCGATCGAGCGGCCGGCCGTTTCCATGGTAACCCGCAGACGACCAGTTTACGCCAATCGACGTTAGCTGGTCGTCAAGAGGTTAAACATTGAGGCAGAAACACCTCAGAAATCTAAAAGATGCTGCAGCCCCCGAGTTTGCGTTTGTGGAAAAAACACCCGTTCTGGTGTGCACCAGCCCATTCACTTTCATTAGCCAAGCGGTTTTCCCCCTGCAAGCATTTTAAAAAAACGCTCCAGAACCGCTCTGGTGTGCACCAGCCCTTACAGTGATTTGTTACTGATTAACTTGGTTTCAATATTCCTTTCCTTACCTTCATTATATTATATTTTTGCTCTTTGGAAGCTTAAAAAGGTAACCTAGATAAATTGAAAACAGGCGAAAAAGCTTTGTGAATTATGCAGGGATGAGCAGAAACTACGCCAGTGCGAATTTACGCATCGTAGTTCGCATCTACGCATCGTAGTTTGTAGGTGAAGTTTCAAAACTACGCTTACGAATTTACGCGTAGCGAAGTACTGCTACGCGTAGCTTACGCCCACTATGCATAGTTAATGTGTAGTGCGTAGTGAACTACGAATGCGTTGCTCGCGTCTAATTTTCCGCATACGATTGTATGCTTACAAATTTACGCATTGGAAAGGGGAATGTACGCACGGAAGAGTTCCAGGTGTAAGCATTTACAGAGGAATTAATGCGTAAAATTTTCTGCATACAGGCATAAGCATCCGCATACACTACGCTTCGCACTACGCGTAATTGCGTATTTTAACGCGTATTCTACGAAATGCATACGAAGCGAATATTTGATTTTGAAGCCGTAGTTTAGCGAAGCGTAATTGCGTAAAACTATGCATAGTTCCAGCGTAGCGAAGTTGGCTGACTACGACCATCCCTGGAATTATGCCCATTGTGCGCTGCTAAAAATGCCACCAGCAGTGCACAAGTGGGGAAGGGAACTTAGGGAGGGCTCACATTGACTTCAGCGAAAAAACACGCGTCTTACTGCTTATGCTTTTGTGAGTTTTTCCTATGCATTTTTTTAATATATATTTACCTCCATTTTAACCAATTCGAAGGCTCAATAGTTATCTCTGAGATAAGTACACCGCTTTTGACCTCGGTCAGCATAACTTGTTGTGCTGTAAATTCTTGGAATGCTTTGATCTCTCTCTACTAGTAGAAAATATAGAAACTGAAAGCAGAATTCCTCTGTTGTTGTCTTACACTGCCCCCTAGTGACAAGTAGTCATAATTACTTATTACAGCAGTACTAATTAGAAGCAGGGAAATGTAACAAATAAGAAAAAAGGGCGAAAATAAATTGGCCTGGAGCACTTGCAAGCCTCTAAATAAATTGGCTGCTTTTTGAGCCGGAGTCAGGAGATTGGATACAGGGACAGAAAACCTATGAGGCGTAATTTATATAAACAAGCATGGGAAAAACACAGTAGGGATGCAATCCCATTGAAATACATTGTGTGATTTGTACATGTTATGTGAAAAAGTAGCAAGGGTTATCAGTTTAAATATGGAAAAATCCCAATGCTGGAACTGGGAAGGGATGCTTGGCCTAGGCCAGGCATGGGCAAACTTGGCCCTCCAGCTGTTGAGGAACTACAAGTCCCACAATGCATTTGCCTGACTGTGGCTGTCAGACTCCTGCAATGCATTGTGGGACTTGTAGTTCCTCAACAGCTGGAGGGCCAAGTTTGCCCATGCCTGGCCTAGGCTGTTTAGTTATACAGAATTTTTCTCCCAGAACATTCTAGGCGACCAGATACATATTGTACGGTCTTCGGGATTCTCGCACACAAACATTCCGCAGAGATCACCTGAATGTAGCAGAGATGTTGCCACCTGTGATACATTTCAGAATGTAATCAGGGTGAGGAAAGATTTTACTGTGTGCAAACTGACTAGTTTATTCATGGCTATTATAAAAAATAAGCAATTGTACTCTACTTCCTTAAGGTCGCCCAGTGCAGAAGCGTTTTGTAGTTTGGGATTTCCTTAGAAATGATGTACGTGAGGCGAGGGCTCTGAGTCACTGAGGAGCGTTGCTGTGGGGCAGGTGTGGGTGTCGGGGTTTATTACCTGTGCTGTCATTGCTCACGTCCTGCCCTGACACTAATATACTAATGGCTCTTTCACTCTATTCACACTTCTGCACTCTTGTCCACGCTTGCTTTTACAAATGTCATATTTGTGCGATATACCATACACTTTAAAGTGAACTCGATGTGAGGGGGATATGGAGGCTGCCATATTTATTTCTATTTATTATTTATTGTATTTATATAGCGCCAACATCTAACGCAGCGCTGGACATTAGTTTAGGTTACAGAGAATATTTAGGGGTGACATACAGCAAAATGACAATACATGAATACAAGAAAGACCAGATCACACAGCACAGTATGAGGACAAGGTAATGCTTAGTCAGTCACTGGATGGAGCATGGAGATCACACAGCACAGTATGAGTACCAGGTAATGCTTAGTCAGTCACTGGATGGAGCATGGAGATCACACAGCACAGTATGAGTACCAGGTAATGCTCTGTGCCTCTGTCACTGGATGGAGCATGGAGATCGCACAGCACAGTATGAGCACCAGGTAATGCTCTGTCACTGGATGGAGCATGGAGATCACACAGCACAGTATGAGTACCAGGTAATGCTTAGTCAGTCACTGGATGGAGCATGGAGATCACACAGCACAGTATGAGTACCAGGTAATGCTCTGTGCCTCTGTCACTGGATGGAGCATGGAGATCGCACAGCACAGTATGAGCACCAGGTAATGCTCTGTCACTGGATGGAGCATGGAGATCACACAGCACAGTATGAGTACAAGGTAATGCTTAGTCAGTCACTGGATGGAGCATGGAGATCACACAGCACAGTATGAGCACCAGGTAATGCTTAGTCAGTCACTGGATGGGAGCATGGAGATCACACAGCACAGTATGAGCACCAGGTAATGCTTAGTCAGTCACTGGATGGGAGCATGGAGATCACACAGCACAGTATGAGTACAAGGTAATGCTCTGTCACTGGATGGAGCATGGAGATCACACAGCACAGTGTGAGTACCAGGTAATGCTTAGTCACTGGATGGAGCATGGAGATCACACAGCACAGTATGAGCACCAGGTAATGCTTAGTCAGTCACTGGATGGGAGCATGGAGATCACACAGCACAGTATGAGTACAAGGTAATGCTCTGTCACTGGATGGAGCATGGAGATCACACAGCACAGTGTGAGTACCAGGTAATGCTTAGTCACTGGATGGAGCATGGAGATCACACAGCACAGTATGAGTACAAGGTAATGCTCTGTCACTGGATGGAGCATGGAGATCACACAGCACAGTATGAGTACAAGGTAATGCTCTGTCACTGGATGGAGCATGGAGATTAGGCAAGTGGAGTTCACTCAGATCCATAGGATGGGTGTATGGTAATGGAGGTGCGTGATCAGGTAGGAGACACAAGGAGGAGGGCCCTGCCCGAAGGCTTACAATATAGAGCATACATGTCAAACTCCCGCCCCGAGGGCTAAATGTGGCCCTTGGAGCCATCAGATCTGGCCCTCAGGTGGTTTCCCTACTTTGCATTGGGATTGGCCAACTCTGGACCACCAGAGAACCTATATTGGAGGGTAAGCCTAGATCACCAGGCAAGCCATATGGGGAGGGGGAAGCACTAGGTACAGAGGCACTGTATAGGAGAGGGAAGGTGGTCACTAGACACCAGGGAACTGTATAGGTGAAGGAGGGGGCCACTAATCACCAGGGAACTGTATAGGAGAGGGAAGGTGGTCACTAAACACCAGGGAACTGTATAGGAGAGGGAAGGTGGTCATTAAACATCAGGGAACTGTATAGCGGAAGGAGGGGGCCACTAAACACTAGGAAACTGTATAGGAGAGGGAGGGTGTTCACTAGACACCAGGGAACTGTATAGCGGAAGGAGGGGGCCACTAAACACTAGGAAACTGTATAGGAGAGGGAGGGTGGTCACTAGACACCAGGGAACTGTATAGCACAAGGAGGGGGCCACTAAACACTAGGAAACTGTATAGGAGAGGGAAGGTGGTTACTAGACACCAGGAAACTGTATAGCGGAAGGAGGGGGCCACTAAACACCAGGGAACTGTGTAGGGTAGGGAGGACCACTAGACACCAGAGAACTGTATATGGGATTGAAGGGGCTAATAGACACCAGGGAACTTTATAAGTGAGAGAGGTGGCCACTAGACCAGGTCCAGAGAGAGCGGTAGGGACATGAGAGGTAGGGGACCAGAGTTCAGCTTTTTCCTTTTAAACAATACCAGTTCCCTGGCTTCTCTGCTGATCTATTTTGCTGCAGTAGTGGTTGAATCACACACCTGAAACAATCATGCAGCTAATCTTGTTGATTTGACAACACCTGATCTGCTGCATGCTTGTTCAGAGGATCAGCAGGATAGTCAAGCAACTGGTATTGCTTATAAGGAAATAAATATGGCATCCTTCATATCCCTCTCACTTCAGGTTCCCTTTAAAGAAAATCTGTAACGAAAAAAACTCCCCTAGGGGGTACTCATCTTGGGTGGGGGAAGCCTCCGGATCCCATTGAGGCTCCCCCTCCCTCCTCGGTCCCACGGCGGCGGCGGCGAAAATCCTCCCGTAGCGGTGGCGATGTAAATATTTACCTCCAGCGCAGGCGCAGTCTCGCCTCTCTGCATGTAAATGGGCAAAAATAGCCGATCTCCGTCGGGCCGCTCTACTGCGAAGGCGCAAGTTTCCCATGTGCCTGGGCAGTAGAGCGGACCTGACGGACATCGGCTATTTCTGCCTATCTCTGTCAGAAGAGCCGAAACAGCGCCCCCGCTGGAACCTGGAAAGGTAAATATTGAACAGGCTGTCGGGTCGCTGTTCGGAGGGCTGCAGCGAGACCCCCGTGGGACACAGGAGGACGGGGGAAGCCTCGATAGGATCGGAGGCTTCCCCCTCCCAAGGTGAGTACCCCCCAGGGGACGTTTTTCTTGTTACAATGTCTCTTTAACAGTACATGTCACACCATGCATTGCAGTACCTTTGTTAGGGCTAGTGCACCCCAAAATCGCAACAGAAATCGCTGTCGTTTAGCGATTTTGTATAGCGATTATCAGAGCAATTTTTGAATGAATGAGCGTTTTTGCTCACAAGCTGAATCACTATGCTGCTGTGGAAACACCCTCATCGGGTTTCATTAGCGAAGCCCTTTTCAAAGTGTTGGTGTTCTAATAAGCGCTCAGAAGCTCTCTTGGTGGTCACCAGCCAAAGACTGTGTCCTACCACATTCAGCGTTCACACCATACCAGAGCATACCCACATCTACTTGTATGGGTATGTTAGTGTTTCCCCTGGTTTCTTTTTCCACATCCGTTGTCATCTGTTGATATCTTTATTACAGTGCGTTTATTTAAAGGGGAACTGACCCCAGAGGGATAGGCACGCCGCCACAT
Organism: Hyperolius riggenbachi; assembly: GCF_040937935.1. Lineage (NCBI taxonomy): Eukaryota > Metazoa > Chordata > Amphibia > Anura > Hyperoliidae > Hyperolius > Hyperolius riggenbachi. The sequence goes on along the minus strand of NC_090651.1, from coordinate 22,254,371 downwards.
TTATCTCCTTATAAACCATACTAGTCGCCCGGCTGTCTTGCTGAATTCTTTGGCTTCAGTAATATCTGGAACACACACCTGCATGCCCAACTAGATTAAGGCGGACCTGAACTCACATCTTCCTGTCTACTCTAAAAGAGAAGCAACAGCATAATAACCTTTAAAGGACAACTGAAGAGAGAGGTATATGGAGGCTGCCATATTACCAGCTGCCTGGCTGTCCTGCTGATCCTCTGCCTCTAATTCCTTTAGCCATAGCCCCTGAACAAGCATGCAGCAGATCAGGTGTTTCTGACAATGGCCTCAATTCACTAAGATTATCTCCTGTCTTTAATAACTCTTCTATAGTTGTTACCATGGTGATAAGGCATGTAGTATTCAGGAAACATTTTACCTCATGTAAACCTAAAGTTAACTCTTCTGTCTTTAAGTTAACTCTTCAATCCTTAAAATAACTCCAGAGTTAGGCCACATACACACATCAGACCATAGTCTTTGGAAAATGAAAGATCACAGACCAATCTTACCACCCTTCATGTAGTATGAGAGCCATACATACGCAGTCTTTTCTATGGAGCTGAACTCCTCATCAGACAGAAATCTTTGCAAGATGCTGCACACACAGATGCTGTACAGACACAAAAGATAAGTATCTGCAAAAGATCTGTTCCTGCCAAAAATCCATTCCTGCAAATTGCAATGATGGTCTATGAGATCTGCAGATCATCATACACACATGATTTAACTGACATTCATCTGCAGATCAAGCAATCATCTGCAGATCTGAAAATCCATCCTGGTGGATCTGATCTGCAGATGAATGTCAGTTAAATCATGTGTGTATGATGATCTGCAGATCTCATAGACTATCATTGCAATTTGCAGGAATGGATTTTTGGCAGGAACAGATCTTTTGCAGATACTGATCTTTTGTGTCTGTACAGCATCTGTGTGTGCAGCATCTTGCAAAGATTTTTTTCTGATGTGGAGTTCAGCTCCATAGAAAAGACTGTGTAGAGTATGGCTCTCATACTACATGAAGGGTGGTAAGATTGGTCTGTGATCTTTCATTTTCCAAAGACTATAGTCTGATGTGTGTATGAGCCTTTAGACAGGCTGTTAATTAACTGCATGTGAAATTAACTACAGAGGAGGTAAATTAACTACAGAGGAGGTAACTTAACTACAGAGGAGGAACTCTCTTGCCTTATTATCTCCAGCATGATCTTAGTGAATTGAGGCCATTGTCCTTTAACCACTTGAGGACCGCAGTGTTAAACCTCCCCCCCTCCTAAAGACCCGGCCATTTTTCCCTAAATTGGCCACTGCAGCTTTAAGGCATAGCTGCAGGGCCGCACAACTCAGCTGCAGGGGCAGCACAACCCCCCCATTTCTCACCCCCCCCCCCAACCACCTTTCCCTACCTACAGAGCTCTCTGTTGGTGGAGTTTGATCGCTCTCCCAGTGTTTTTTTTTTTTTTTTTTTTAAATATTTGTTCTTTATTTTTAAATAAATTCTGCTATTTTTTTTTTTTCTTAAACCCACCCCCCAGTCAGCCATTCATGGCTATCGGCTGTCATAGGCTTCTGCCTATGAGAGGCGATCGCTCTCCTGTGTCCCAGGGGGACAGCAGTGTCACACGGCTGTCCCCAGTAAAGCGTTGCTGTAGATCGCAGCACTGTACAATGTTTATAGACGGCGGTTTCGCCGTCTAACCGTCTCCGGGAGACTGAAGGAGGAGCGGAGCTCCGCCTTCCAACGGGAGATGCGCGCGTGATCTCCTGCAGTAGCCGGCCCCAGGACTTGAAGCCAATTGGCGTTAGGCGGTCCTGGGGCTGCCGCCGCGATCACGCCCATTGGCATGACGCGGCCTTTAGGTAGTTAAGCATCACTTTAAATTACAAGCGTTTTGACATGCTTTGGGTGGGTTTTATGCGTGGGTATATTATATTGTACCTGGAGAGGAGTTTGAATACTTAGGCAGAGTAATGCTACGTACACACATGCGACAACGATCGTTCGTTGAGGACGACGAACGAACTTTTAATTGACGAAAGAACGACCGAAGTAAAGTTAGTTGTAAAAAGTGTGTAACGATCACATCGTTAGAACGAACGTTACATCACGTAAAAGCACTTAATGCGCCTGCGCATAAAATTGTAAAGTTCCTTAGAGAAAAAGTGAAATACGCATGTCCAGCCTGGTACGAACGATCGTTTCCAACGATGTACCACTTTTGCTAACGATCGTCGTTGGTAAAAATCCGCCAAGACAGAACTTTGTTTTGTAGCGATTTGCCTCGTTCGTCGTTTGCCTTCATAGTCGTTGGTTCGTTTTTTGTAACGATCGTCGTTGGTAAAGATCGGGGAACGATCGTTACAAACGACTATAGTCGCATGTGTGTACGCACCTTTAGATTCCCTTTCAGTTCGGAGAGGAGTTCTGGGCCCAGAGGAGCAGAGAGTATTTGGTAATGATCTTGCCAATCCCTCATCCCGTCTGACAACCTCTCATTCTCTCATTCTCCATTTACGCCCCGGCGCTCCTCCAGCGTCTGTGTAACGCCAGAGGTCTCCAGCAGCCGCCCTCCGCGTATAATTACACGTGTTGCGCGGCGCGCTTTCATCATCCCCTCCGTGTAACGTGTATTGTTTGGGGACCTGAGATCTTTTGAGATAATTATATTTTTTTTAGTGTCAAGAGGTGCGCACATCCTCCAGAGAGGTAATTTGCTCTTTAAGTTAATTTATGCCTCTACTTGATCAGCTCCGAAATAGTCTCTCTGATTGCTCTTCAAAAGGAAGATTCATTTAACATTTAAAGCCAGACCACATCAGAGCGCTCCGCAGCGATTTTATCCACTTTCCGCGAGTTTAGACGGCTGATAACGCATGAACAAAAAGCACTTGAAGATAAATGTTAACGGCTGACAATTGATACGGCGGGAACTTGATTATAACGTGGAACCATTGTTAATATATTGCATAATGTTTAACAAAACTTTTAAGGGTCCGTTTCCACTAGAGCGATTCTACATGTGTTTTCTGCGCTCAGATTCGCATAACCCATATAAATCAATGGGCCTGTTTCCACTTGTCAGAAATTCTGTGCGGTGGGCTGTGCAGAAAAAATCTACACAGCAGAGCCATCAGAATTCGCACACCACAAGGCTAGTGTGCGATTCGCCTGTAATGTATTTAATTGGAAATTCGCCTGCGTTTTCGTTATGTGAATGCCATGCGAATTCGTGTACGTTTTCACTTAAGGGCCCGTTTCCACTATAGCGTTGCGGAATCGCCGGCGAATCACCGCAGGCAAATCGCATGCGGGTGCGATTCCGCATGCGTTTTTTGCCGCGATTTCGCATAGGTAAGGCTGTATGCGAATTTAACCATGTCACTGCCTGTGTAAATTAACATTAATACCTATGCGAAATCGCGGCAAAAAACGCATGGGGAAAACGCATGCGATTTCCCTATTAAATACATTGCGTGCGATTCGCCTGCATTCCACACGCAGGCGAATTCTGAGGGCCCTACCCTGCAGATTTTTTTCTGCACAGAGAAACGTGCGGGGAAACGCACAAGTCGAAACAGTCCCATCCACTTGTACTGACTGTGTGAATCCGCATGCGGGCAACGCATGCGGATTCGCGATAGTGGAAACGGGCCCTAAAATCAATGTAAAAGCACACAGGCACTGACATGATTAAAGTCGCATACTTACAAACAGATGCAAATTTTAATGCGTTTTCACATTAAAATTCGCATACGAGTTTGCATCTGCATGCGTATTCGTTTTTGCGGTTTTTTGCAACGGAATCACCCCACAGGCTGGGTTCACATATGGCATAGAGTGAAAAGTAGCGTTTTTTGGCATGTGTGGTGGCGTTTTTTATTGCGTTTTTGTTGCATTTTGTGTGGTTTCTTTTTTATGCATTTGTGGTTCGCTAATTAAAAACACATATGCAGTTTTCTATTCCGTTTTATGCAGATCACTAGGAAGACAACAGGAGACAAAAATGCATCACTTAACAATTTTTTTAAAGCAAAAACGTATATGAAAATGCATGGAAAACGCATACCCTTGCATTCCCATTGACTTTCATTATTTGCATTTTGGCAGCCATCCTGCATAATATGCAACAGAACCAGCATTTTGCGAAACGCATGATATAAAACGCATATGCGGTTTTTATATGCTTTTTTTCCTGCGACTTTCATTAGCGGCAAAAACGCAGTGTTTCCCGCTACGCTTGCGTTTCTGCTATGTGTGCACCCGGCCTTAAAGTGGACCTGAACTCTTTTACAGGACAGAAGGAAAACCGAAAGGAATGCACCCTGTATGTATTTAGAGCGTTTAGCCAATCTAATTCTCCCTCATCTGTGACTAATCACAACTGCAATTTGATCCCTCAGCTGTGTTAGCTGGCTGCCTTGGCAGAGCAGCTAATTTATAAACACAGGATGTTAACCCTATGTCTGCTTCCATGAAAGCAGGCAGTAGACACACTGCAGATTTATTTCAGAATTTCTATCAGCTGTTGCTTATCTTTTAGAGCAGAGAAAAAGAATCATTTACTGCATTCTACTATAAGTCACTACAGGGCCTCTTTAATTTAATCCATACTAATTAACAAGAACAGTTGTGGCCTGTGTTGCATTGTAGTTTAGGGTTCTTGCATAAACTCATCAGAAATTCTCAGCTATATGAGAACAGAAGCCGATAACTGGCCACGAGAAAAAGTGAACAAGATTCTGATTGGTTGCTTCGGTCATGCTACTAAATAAGGCCCATTGTAACTTCAAAAGAATGTGTGCATTTTCTCAGCCATTGTGAGCGACCCAATGCGGAACCTTTCTGCCTATACATCATTTTATTGTGGATCTTCATCAAACGTCTTAAAATGCATTGCGTCATTGTTTGCAGGCGGGTTTTCAGAGGCCGATGTAAGAATAGGGTTGTATAGAGCCTGTTGGGGAGCCCCAGATAATTATGATTTATGCCAGTCGCCCTTTGACCCCCGCAGGTCGTTTTTCTTTTTTCATTTTTTTCTTTGCTTTAAGTTTACATAAAGTGAGTAATTTCGATCTTCCATCCTCTCATTCTGCCCCGGTCCCGGCTCTTCCCATCCATCTCGTGTTTGGCGTTTTCCAACTTTACTTTATCTTTTTACGGAAACAAAAGGTTCCTCTTTTTTTTTTTTTTTTTGGAGTCAGATTCCTTGCTTTTTGCCCCAGATCGCTCTGGGATTCTATTGAGCGTAAAACAAACAGCTCTTAATGTCCTGTCTAGACTCTTACAAGGGTGTCACGATTGGGGGCTTGTATCGGGGGTTTGTCGGACCTCAGCGGCGAATAGACGGAAACGGGGACATCCGTCTTCCAGAGAACAAAAAGCGCCAGCTTTATCTGCGGCAGATTCCGCCCCCCCCCCCCCCCCAAGAAAAAAAAACAGCTCATTATTAATTGAGGATCACTGAAGACAAGTGAGGTGTGAGAACAAGGGAGGGGCTGGAAGAGCGCATTGTTTGCCGCTCGCTATTGTCCGCGGTGAATGAACGATGCTCGGCTTCTCATTTGTCCCGAGGCTTCTGGAAGTGGAACTCGGAATGCTTGAGGATTAACTGGAGTGGTCACAAAGGATCCGCTCGAAGCGAACACGTGAAGCACGCTTTGCTGCGTCCGCGCATTCCTTCAGAAGTCATTAAATGACTGTTCGGCTGGCGTAATTCATTGAGATGTGGCTTTTATAGGGAGATGTGGAATCCAGGTTTTGTGGTGGAATTCTTCTGGTCCCTGGTGCAGGCTAGTGGCTGAGGGGGGCGGGGTGGTCGGTGCTGAGGTGAATTTATGGGAGAGGGTGTCACTGGGTGTCACCAGTCTGGTACAGGTCGTGTGGCGTGGAAACGGCATTTAGAGCCTAGCAACCGAATCCCACAGGTTCTTCTTCCTATACGGCCGTCACTTCTTATTTTCAAAGAATAATTAATGATAATAATAATGGTAACATTTTGAAGAGCGATTTTCTCTACAGCCACTAAATGTACACTCGCTAAGTAGGCCACCCTGGGACTTTAGGCTTGGTTCACACATAAATCTTTACATTTCCAGTCCAGTCCTGTCAGTTTTGCATTAGTTTTCAATCAGTTTTACCTGACTGGATTAGAAATGTACACGTTTTATGTGTGAACCCACCCATGTACAGTGTTCTCCCCAGAATTTTTTTTCCAGCCAGGTGGCATGAAAAAGTAGCCGGGTGGCAGGAAAAATTAGCCGGGTGGGGCGGGAGTGCACAACTCTGCTTACAGAATAGGAGGAGGTGAGCTGATAACAGCCGGGTGCTGACCAAAAGTAGCCGGGTGGAGAACACTGATGTAAAGGTGGCCATACATCAGATAACTTGGCGTCCAATTTGATCATTCGACTCAACTGTTGTAATTGGATTAAAATCGGTGCCGACAAGAGCATGCCCAATTGACGAAGCGATAAATTTTGGGCAGAAATGGGCTGCATGCATCTCGACATGCTGCAAATATAGGGCCGACATGCTCGATCGGGTGTGTGGCAGAGACGGTATCGGGAGGAGTGACCGAACCCCTGTCGCTGCCCCCCAGTGGAAAACGTGCCATGTGCAGTATACTTCACCTGTCTGTGTCTTCCATGCACGTACATGTGTGTGATGTCACACGTGCCCATGTTACGCCGGTATCCACATGTGGACGGAGCACAGACAGTGGTGGACATGGACAGGTAAAGTATACTGCACGGGGCACATTTTACATTGGGGGGGGGGCAGCGCTGGAGGCGGCAGATGCGGTGCCACAAGACCGATTCTCGGGAGAGTTCATGCTGACATCGATCTGGAATCGGCCTGCAGTGGATGGGAAAGCAACAGATCTCCCTCTGAACAGACTGGATCAGAGAGAGATCTGTTTCTTGATTGATCTGCCCATATTTCGTCTTTATAAAACTGACAATACTGGACCGGAAATGAACAAATTTGTGTGTAAACACAGCAATAGAAACACTTACAAAACTGATGCTAACTGTCAAAAGCTGACAGGACACTTTTTTTAATGTGTTAATTAAGCCTTAGGGACACTTGTCCAAGGACTCTTTACTGAATATGTAACTGGCTGCTGCCAGGATTGAAACTCTGCTCTATAATGCAAACCTAAAATAAATACTTGCCTAAGAAGAGGAAAGCCTTGGGATCCTGTAGAGGCTCTCCACATCCTCCTTGCCCCCTACTGCTGCCGGGCGTGGACCACCGGAACATATCTGTCACAAGCTTGTCTGATATGTTATTGTGGCTATGATCCTCTTCATGCTCACAAACAATCACACTGCATCTGCGCAAGTACGGCCAAGCATGTGCAGTAGGCCGGAGCCACTAGTGGAAATGTAGAATACCTAATATGATGCATAATATTTGCATCAACTTGGAATTATGACCTTCCTTATTCATCAGTGGTAACAGTGAATAGGAGGCTCTGGCATGGCTCACACATTTTTATATTTGATGCAGCTGTTTTGAAGAAATTATCTTTGAAAGAGTTAAATGGAACCTTAACTGTAAAAAAAAAAATGAGTTTTACTTACCTGGGGCATCTACCAGCCACCTGCAGCCATCCTGTGCCCTCGCAGTCACTCATGGCTCCTCTGGTCCCCCGTTGCCAGCTAGTTTCGTTTTTTGCCGACTGGAAGTCGGCCGGCCGCCATGCATACGTTTTTACGCATCCCTGCTGGTGCAAGAAGCTATTGCAGACATCAACAACTACATTTTTACGCGTTAAACCCGTAACGCTTAAAAATGTACTTGTTGATGTCTGCAATAGCTTTTTTTTTTTTTTTTTTTTTTTTTTTTTTTACAGTTAAGGTTCCCTTTAAGCCTGTTTCACACCTTCAAATATGATTGGCCAATCAATGACCAATATTACCACCTCCATATAGTATAAGGGTTTAACTACACAATCTGTTCATAGTATTCAATATCTGTTGACCTTTATACTACATGGTAAAATTAGCCAATCAAAATTGAAGGTGTGTACCAGTCTTTAGTCATGTGAGATCCCTTCAGCCCCTCTCTCTCAACTCGGAGGTGTGCTGACAACTAATGAATATCAGAAATGATTTCAGGTGGAAGAGACCAAGTATTGAGGGGGATCCCTGCCTCTGTTAGCAGTAGACAAACTGATGAGATGAATCAACTGATATTTAACACATTAGCAGCTTCAAAAGAGTTATCTGGTGTGAGATAAGCGCTCTGCTTTTTACCTTACCCGGCAGAACTCGTCGTGCTGTAAATTCTTGGAATGCTTTGATGTCTCTCTGCTAGCAGAAAATCTAGAAACTGAAAGCAGCTTGTTATTGTCTCACACTGCCCCCTAGTGACAAGTGCCCATAAATACACATTACTCTTTAGTAGCAAGGAAATTGAATAAATAAGAAATGTACTAAAATAAATTGGCCTGGAGCACTTGCAAGCCTCTAAATAAATTGGCTGCTAAAGGATTGAATAGGGTATTTGGGCCCTTTTCTTTGTATATTTCCCTGCTGCGATCCCACCGCGATCCATTGGCTGTATGAAGCGTTTGCATTTACTTTGGGAGAAAACAGAAACGGTTGTGAAATCAGATCGCAAAACGCTGATATCGGAAAAGGGCCCTTATTGCGAAAGGATTCAACATAAAGTATACAGAGATTTTTATTCTGCTGTTACCACAGTTATTACTTATATAAGATGCAAATCATTTTGATTTGGTGAAGGACTATGAAAATGTAAGCAGCTTGGAAATGGACCAGTCGAATTTCACCTCAGCAGGATTTGATCGGTTCATTTTCAAGCTACATAAATTTGCATTCAAAATTTGCACAACACTGCATCAACTCGAAATTATTTGCATCTAATTTATCATGCCTAGTATCACTTTGCAGATAGCAGAATGTACCAGGCTTCGAGCTGACATTTGATTGGACAGATCGTCACCACTATTCCGATACAATACACTGTGGCGATTTTGTATTTCCGCCGGCACAGAGAGGTTCTTGTGGAGTATAAATGACGTTGGCCGTCGGAGTCTCCTTTAATAATAATCCTTTAATTGGCCGTCGCCCCCCCCCCCCCCCCCCGAACTCGCTGGATTTTCTCAACCGACGTGGTTTGATGAATGCGACTGGAGGGGCGCAGTTCTGCTTTTCCGCATTTCCAAACCTAATCAGCTCTCAGCGGCGTCATCATTCTCCATAATTGACTTTCTCTTTGGTTATTTGACTGTCGTTTTTTCCTTGTTTTGTGCGTGACCGCGTTCCTAATGAGCTATTTACAGTATTGGCGTGGCCAGAGCGGCCGGCTGCAGATCTCCACCATATGGATGTTTCCCTGTCTTTGTCCAAGGCGGACGTCGCTCACAAAGGAGCCCAGTCCTGCGGGGAGAGAGGCCAGGCGGCGGGCTTTCGCGGGGGGCTGCGGGGGCATGAGGGACAAGGCCTCTCCCATGATGGGCCCTCCATGCCCGGCTCCCTCGCGGCAGCTTATCTCGGGTTAACCCTCCTCGGCGTGGGGCGGCCTCTGGTGAGCGCGTCAGCGGGAAAACCGCGTGTTTGATTGCAGCTGCCTAATCCTGATCATCTCACAGCTTATCTCATAGCTGGCAGATCAGGACATCTCACACAGACAGATGGGAACCAGTTCCTGTAATCTGCCAGCCTGTGTATCGCTGTGCGGCCTGCCACCATCACGTGCCAGGGACTCGCCTGGAGGACCAAAGCCAGGCCCGGCGGTGCTAAAGAGGCACACTAGGCAACTGCCCAGGGACCCTGAGATTCTTAGAGGAGCCTGAACTGAGAGGAATGTGGAGGCTGCCGTATTTCCTTTTAAACAATACCAGTTGCCTGGCTCTCTTGCTGATCTTTCTGGCACCAGTAGCGTCTGAATCACACACATGAAACAGGCATGCAGCTAATGCAGTCACACTTTAGGGAACCTAAACTGAGAAGGATATGGATTTTTCCTTTTAATATAATACCACTTGCCTGACTCTCCTGCTGATCCTGTGTCTCTAATACTTTTAGCCACAGCCCCTGAACAAGCATGCAGATCAGGTGCTCTGACTGTCAGAATGGATTAGCTGCATGATTGTTTCAGGGTGTGATTCAGCCACTACTGCTGCCAAAGAGATCAGCAGGACTGCCAGGCAACTGGTATTGTTTTACAGGAAACATCCATATTCCTCTCAGTTTAGGTTCCCTTTCAGTCAAACATCTGATCTGTGTGCTTCCTCAGGGAAATAGGTATGTCAGCCTCAATATGTCTTTCTTCTTGGTATCCCTTTTAAAGCAGACCTGAGCTCTTGCACAGGACAGAAGGAAATTCTAGAGAAATGCACCCTGTATGTATTTAGAGAGTTTAGCCTGTATAATCCCCCCCACCCTTATCTGTGACTGATCACAAGTTGTAATTAACTCTCTCAGCTGTGTCAGTTGGCTGCCTTGGCAAAGCAGCTAATTCATAAACACAGGATGTTAACCCTATGTCTGCTTCCGTGAAAGCAGGAAGTAGACTCACTGCAGGTTTAATGCAGGATTTGTATCAGCTTTAACAAAGAAATGTTTTTCTTTAAAGATTATGCTGTTGCTTATCTTTTAGAGCCGAAAGGTTGTTCTGAGTTTAGGTCCACTTTAGAGACACTGTAGTGACATATAGTAGAATTATAGTAAATTATTCAGGGTGCCCACTTTTACATTAATTATCCTGGTTTCAGCGCCAGAAACACTTCCTATATCTACAGTATATACTGCTGTATATTCGTATGTAACCCCAGACCCCCAGCCTTATGTTTTATTTCATTTTTGCCCATATATTCATCCTACTTTTTACCCCCATCTGGAATATAACAGAACTCCTCCCCCACCTCCACCCCTCCCCCTCTCCAGGTCATAGTACAGGAAGTGCGGGCAGCATCCATTCGATGATGATGTCATATCCTGTATGCCAGGTGTGCCCATTAGGTAGATCGCGATCTACCGGTAGATTGTGAAGGACTTCATGGTAGATCCCAACCTCACTACAATTTCCATTCTGTATATACAGTTGTGCTCCTAAAATTGTACATAGGTAGATCATTTTTACTTGCTAATTTTTAAAGTAGCTCACAAGCCAAACAAGTGTGGGCTCCTCTGCTGTACACTGAAAGTGTCCATACACTGGCAGATGGTCAGCAGATTCAACCATCAGATAGATTCCTCTCTGATCAGAGAGTGTAGTGCAAACAGATTTCCTATTGATTTCAACCGCCTCCACCTGCTGTCCCCCAGGTTATGTTCCATGCACAATGTACACCTGGACCTGTTAGTGTTTCAGGCACACCTGTCCCATTGGCGTGTCTCCCCCTCTGACCCACATCGGTGCCATCGGTGCCCCAGGCAGCAGTAAAGAGGCAACGCGGGCTTACAGGAGGTGGTGCCAACACTCACTTGGTAGGAGTCCAGGGGTTACATACTTAACAGGTGGGGAAACATCCAGGGGTCATTGGGAAATCGAATGGCACTACCACCGCACACCCGACCAAGACCCTGCGAGCGAGCTCCTTCCAGCAAGCCGGATCGATCGATTCAATCGATTTTGACCGGAATTCAGTTGAAGTTACAATAAAAGGAATCGTGAAGTGAAGAGGTAGTTTCAGGAGTGCGCCAGCCAAACAGGCTGGAACTTATTTGGACAACCATGCATACCTCCCAATTTTTTGAGATAAAAAAGTGGGACACTTTAAGAGAAACCGTTGCCACACCCCTAACCACGCCCCTACCACACATATCACAATTTCAGTAAAAAAAAATGTATATATTAACACATATCTCTACATCAGTCTTGAAAGAGGGACAAATGAGGAAGAAAGAGGTACAGAAGGATCTGGTTCCCAAAGAGGGACTGTCCTTCCCGAAAGAGGGACAGTTGGGAGCGATGACCGTGTGCCAGGGCCCAGCTGACCAGTAACATCCAATAAGAAGAGAGAGATGGGGATGGTGCTTTGTATCGGCCATGTTGCTGTTTGTTGAGAGTGGTTCCTTCAGTGTAAGCTCTCCAGAGGGAATGATTTAGGTGGAGGTTGTATAAAAGATGGATTTCGTTATTTTATCCTGTTCGGCTGCAAGTTGAAGATGTCGTAAAACCTCCGTGTAGAGCCAGACTGCGCCAACAGCTGCCGGCATTACAGAGTTACAATTTCATAAAGCCCAAACTCCAACAAGGTAAATTCCACCAGCAATCATGATGACAACATAACATAAACCATAGAGAAGCAAAGCTCCGCACAGAACGCCTGTGATATGCACTAAATATACTCGCCACTGCAGTGCATCTGCTTCATTTCCTCTTTGTATTTAGTTGGTGGGCGGGTCACTCAGGTGAGACGGTAAGAGATAAGGCAGGAAGAACAGATGTCACACTACAAGTCCCAGCATGCCTGCCCTTCAGTAGAAAAACACACACAAGGAATTTTACCAGAAGACAGACCTCCACTCTAGTCCCAATGAATGACAAGTAGACCTTAAAGAGGAACTTTAGTGAAAAGGGGGGAAAAAATAAATTGCTACATTGCAAAGTGAGAAGTTAAGAAATAGAAGAGAGATCAAGAAATGATTGATATTCGCCATGTCATTCGTTCATATTGTTTCCACAATCGGCCTGCAAGTCATCATTAACCACTTAAAGTGTAACTGTCGGGCATAAAATCAAAAATCAATTCTTTATTTTTATCTGGAAACAAGTATTAAGGCTGCTAATCATGCATTCCAAAAGTTAAAATCTCTATTACTTTTCTTGTTTATAAATGATCATTCCCCAGTTTACCTGACTCTTATTCGGTACGTTGCCGCACAAAGGAAGTTGCAGGGCATGCTGGGTTGTCCTTTTTTGCTTCTGTACATTAGTTAAGTCTGAGGGGAAATAAAGAAGCTAAAAAAGACAACCCAGCATGCCCTGCAACTGCCTTTTTGCAGCAACGTACCAAATAAGAGTCAGGTAAACTGGGGAATCATCATTTATAAACAAGAAAAGTAATAGAGATTTTAACTTTTGGATTGCCTGGTTAGCATCCGTATTACTTTTTTACCAGATAAAAATAAAGAATTGATTTTTGATTTTCTGCCCGACAGTTACACTTTAAGCCCACAGGGTTAAATTTTTTTTGCATCTGAGCAACTTTCACCTCCCATTCATTTCCCAATAACTTTATCACTACTCATCACAATGAATGGATCTATATCTTGTTTTTTCCGCCACCAATTAGGCTTTCTGTGGGTGATACACTTTGCTGAAAATTAATTTATTCTAAATCCATTTTAACAGGAATATTAAGAAAGAAATGGAAAAAAAATCATTATTAATCAGCTTTTGGCCAATATAGTTTGAAATTCATACATGCTACCATAATTAAAACCTATGTACTTTATTTGCCAATTTGTCCCGCTTATTACACCATTTAAATTATGTCCTTATCACAATGTATGGCGCCGATATTTTATTTGGAAGTATAGGTGCAATTTTTCAATTTGCGTCCATCACTATTTACAAGCCCATAATTTTAAAAAAATATATTCATACACTCCTTTGACATGCATATTTATAAAGTTCAGACCCTTGGGTAACTATTTGGTTTTTTTTTTGGGTTTTTTTATTATTGTACATTTTTTTTTTTTTTTTAAATTAAATATTGTATGTGGGTAATTAGTGGTGTGGGAGGTAAACAGTAATTTTTAATGTAAAAAGTGTGCATGTATAATGTAACATGCATGTGGGTGTAGTTTTACTATTTGGCCACAGTCAAATAGTCCTGGGAGCGATCGAGCTCGCTCCCAGGAAGAAGATAGAAGACCTGGAACTTTTTTGCACGCAGAAAAGCTGCAGCGTCTGGAGAGACGCTCTCGGCTTTTCTCCAGGGGGATGCGATCGGTGAAAGGGATCATACACATCACTTTCACTGATCGCTGGGTAAACGGCAGGTAGCGGGAGCGCGCACGGGGGGGGGGGGGGGGGCGCGGGGTCGTGCGCGCAGCCTAACTGGACGAGAAATCTCGTCCAGTTAGGCTTAAGTGGTTAATGCTGGCAGACGAGGAAAAAAAACCCAGCACCAACTGCCATTCTATATAACCACACTGCTAACATTGCGATAGGCTAAGATTATTTTATAAATATGCACATGCACAGAGGGAGATACTGGTTGCTTGGCAGTTGGAAAAAGCCGTTATTTTCCACAATGCAACAAGGTTCACAGACAGGAACCTGTCAGGACCTAGGCCATGACATCACACTGTGGGAGGGGTTTCTCCACAATATCAGCCATACAGACCTTCCCAATGATCTATTCAAGAAAAGGTAACGCTTTCTCCTGGGAAAGGGGGTATGCGCTACTGATTGAGATAAAGTTCAATACTTGGTTACAGTTTATGGATAGGTACACAACTGCAGCAAGAACAGCTACACAAGGGTTTTTTCAGTTTGAAAAGTTCAGTTTCCAAGGTGATACTTATAATTTATTGCACTCGGCAAGATTCCTTTCAGAACGTGCCTTTTCGGTTTTCACTCTCTGCTGTGTTTGCTCAGTCTTATCTACTTTAATGAGTGATCGAAGATCAATCTGGGGGGAGCTGATGGCAAGGGCAATGTGACTGATGAGCAAAGTACAACGGTCTGTTAACTCTTTCGATATCTTTAAAGCGTAATGCCTGATTCCCCCCCCCCCCCCCCCCCCCCGCATTCGCCCCGCAAACAAAATTAAAGCGGATCCTAGATGAAAAACGAACTGTAACAAGTAACTTTTCTATATATCTTGTTTAAAGTTTAGATGGTTTACACAGCAATCTAGCTGCAAACAGTTTTAATAGAATATGATTATTTCTTCCAGTGATACAATGACAGCAGCCATGTTGTTTGTAAACATTACACAGAGGCAGGCTTATCTGTATCTTGAGCCATCAGCCTAATCCCCCCTCTCCTCCTCCCTCCTCCCCTCTGCCTCTGAAATCTCTGGCTAGTAACCCCTCCTCCTCCTCCTGCCCAGACTGAGCTCCCATGAGCCCTTGCTACTGCCAAGGCTCTCTGAAACCCTGTGGGTGGGGCTTTTTTAGTTTATAGGGAATTAGAGTATTAAAACAAAAACAAAAAAGTGTTTGGCTTGAGGAATGCTCTATAAACAATAGGAAAGGAACACAATTATGCAATGTGTAAAAGTTCACCTCGGATCCACTTTAAATTCTAGGCCAAGCTTGCGGGATGTCTTAGGGTCTCTCCAGCTTTAGTAAATTACTAAACTACGGATTGTCAATGTGATGCTATTAACTCTGAGTTGGTGAAGATTTGATACTAATTTGGTGCAAATTTCGAGCACCTTAGAAATGGACTAATTGGATGTAGAAGCTGCTGCCTTTGGTTGGTTTATTTCTAAGCTGCATACATTTGCATATGATTACCATAACATTTAAGTTACTGAGTGGCCCAAAAAATTTGAGACCCGTCTTATTTGAAAGTGAACCAGTCCAACGGTGATGTAACAGTTGCTTATCAAAGGAACGCTTCGCTTTCGGACAACGTCGTCACCACAGAAATTAATGAACGATTTAAGTGACTTTAAATGAGGGATGATTGTGGTTGCAGAAGAGCTGGTGCGTCTCTGAAACGCCGACTCTTTTTTAGGATTTTCTCGCCCGGCAGTATCTCGGTTGTTTAGAGAGTGGCAGTTGGGAAAAAATAACTTCAAGGGATAAGGACTATTCTGGTGGAAAAAGGCTGGTGAACGAGAGAGGTGACAGGTGAGTAGCAGGCATAGGGCTTGATTCACTAAGCCGTGACAACTCATTATCATGGCAGTTTTCGCAAGTGTTTTTGTGTTTGCACGCGATTATGAATTTGTGAGCGCAGTCACGACTTTTCGCGTGAAACCATGAATTTGAATTAGCGATTGCGCGTCAAAACAGCTGTGAGAGGTTATTACAGTTTAGTGAATCAAGCCCATAGTGTGCAGCAACAGAAGGTCAACGACGTGACAAATTACAGCTGAATTCAATGCAGGTGCATCACAAAGCATATCCCAACGCACAACAAGATGGACTATGCACAGGATGGGCTTTAGCAGCAGGAGACCATCAAGAGTGCCTTTAATATCACAGAAATATAGGAAAATACACCTGTTGTGGGCCCTTGCCACCGTACTTTATCTGTCTCAAATTGGTTTGAGGAACATCCATCAGGGTTTAACCTGCTTCCACAGCCAGCTCAGTCCTATTGAGCATTTATGGGACGAAGGTGAAAGATCACTTCAAAGCTTGAAAACACCACCATCCAATCTGACCCAACTTAGAGCTGCCATTATGTCAGCATGAGCCAACATTCCTCAGCAACGGTATCTGCATCTTGTGGAGTCTATGCCAAGAAGAATATCAGCTGTGATCAGAGCTAAATGTGGACCAACTCGTTATTAGAGAGAGTCTTTTTGGCCACTCAGTGCATGTCGGGTATGCTGTACGGAGAAATGTATGATGGAGTGACAGAGAGTTTTGGAGGATGTTATTTGGCTTTGGATGTGCCAAGCCTGGTATGGAAATAATCATCTCATTCAGCTGGTATAATGGAGTTTCTCCTAATTGTGCGATTGTATTAATTCCAAGGAGTGGGCCGTGATATCATTGTGGTGCAGCATATTTCCATCGCTGGTTATTTAGCGGGTTTGCTGGACCCATCTGTGCACATGGCAGAGCTCGAGCATGCAGGGAAAATTGGGGACAAGCTGCGGATGACAAGTGTCTAGTGGAATAATTACGCTTCACTCCCAATTAGAGAGCACCCTGCAGATGGCTCCATTGAATTCTTGGCTTCCAGTAAAATCTAGTGCTTCCACCCCTCCTGTAGACAGTGGGCAGGATGGTGGCTTGTCGTGTATTCCTCCGCATGAAGTGCCCATCTCTCATTCTATGGGATGAATGCTGAGCTGTAACCAGAACATGCCTGTTCCTGTAGACAGTGGGCAGGATGGTGGCTTGTCGTGTATTCCTCCACATGAAGTGCCCATCTCTCATTCTATGGGATGAATGCTGAGCTGTAACCAGAACATGCCTGTTCCTGTAGACAGTGGGCAGGACGGTGGCTTGTCGTGTATTCCTCCGCATGAAGTGCCCATCTCTCATTCTATGGGATGAATGCTGAGCTGTAACCAGAACATGCCTGTTCCTGTAGACAGTGGGCAGGATGGTGGCTTGTCGTGTATTCCTCCACATGAAGTGCCCATCTCTCATTCTATGGGATGAATGCTGAGCTGTAACCAGAACATGCCTGTTCCTGTAGACAGTGGGCAGGACGGTGGCTTGTCGTGTATTCCTCCGCATGAAGTGCCCATCTCTCATTCTATGGGATGAATGCTGAGCTGTAACTAGAACATGCCTGTTCCTGTAGACAGTGGGCAGGATGGTGGCTTGTCGTGTATTCCTCCGCATGAAGTGCCCATCTCTCATTCTATGGGATGAATACTGAGCTGTAACCAGAACATGCCTGTTCCTGTAGACAGTGGGCAGGACGGTGGCTTGTCGTGTATTCCTCCTCATGAAGTGCCCATCTCTCATTCTATGGGATGAATGCTGAGCTGTAACTAGAACATGCCTGTTCCTGTAGACGGTGGGCAGGATGGTGGCTTGTCGTGTATTCCTCCGCATGAAACGTCTGTGGCTGGACTGAACACTCAGATAGCTTGGAATGCAGAGTGCAGGGCCATTCCTAGTCAGCTTTGCACCTTAGGGCAACCCACTGTTACTGTTAAAAAATGGAATAACATTTTACCCTTAAACAACTGCCCCAGCATGAGCTTGTAGCTTGAAATCTCTCTGGAACTGGCCTAGTGATACTCCGTCGCTGCTCCCCTGGTGTAAATGTGCCCCTCGTGTGTGTGCGGTTATACTTTACATGTCTGCTGTCGCCCGCCGCTGTGTCCATCTGTCTTCAGCTTCCTCCATTTGTGCCTCACGCTGCCGCCGGTGTACAGCACATGGTGTGTGATCACATCGGCCTGAGATTTACCACCCTGTCTGATCGATAAATGCAACCGGTTTCCGCTGAAATTGGTCATAACGTTGTTCGGAAATGTTCTTGGCGGCACGGACTTTCATTTGATTTCATAATAAATTATAGAATAGGTATCGATCGAACGCCAAGTAGAGTGATGTGTGTCCACCTTAAAGGACAACTGAAGCGAGAGGAACATGGAGGCTGCCATATTTATTTTCCTTTAAGCAATACCAGTTACCTAGCTGTCCTGCTGATCTTCTGCTTCTAATACTTTTAGCCATAGCCCCTGAACAAGCATGCAGCAGATCAGGGGTTTCTGACATTATTGTCAGGTCTGACAAGATTAGCTGCATGCTTGTTTCTGGTGTGATTCAGACACTACTGCTATGTAAGATACACTGAGAGATAACCGGGGGAGGGGACATTAGGAAGGGGTCCGGCACTCTGGTTTGGTTGGATACTCATCTCGCTGCATTAGACGGCAGTACAGGTGTGATTGGAATGGTAATTATTACATTGAAGCGCATAGCCAGCTGTGCTTTCTGTCCCATGCATACTTATTTTATTATGTTAATCCCTCGGTTTAACCTTTTGCCAGACTGAATTAATATATATTACCAAAATGATCCTGTTATAATTCACCTGTGGGCTTAAAGGGTGACGCCGCTTATTGTGACATCTGTCAGCGCTGTATAATCCACCTGGTGATTTAAAGAGAACCTGAGGCCGAAATGTATTAACCCTTTAGCAGCCAATTTATTTAGACACTTGCAAGTGCTCCAGGCCAATTTATTTTGGCACTTTTTTTTTCTATTTCTTAATTGTTACATTTCCTTGCTATTAATTAGTACTGCTGTAATGTGTATTTAGGGCCACGTGTCACTAGGGGGCAGTGTGAGAGAATAACAGAGAACTTCTGCTTTCAGTTTCTATATTTTCTGCTAGCAGAGAGACATCAAAGCATTCCAAGGATTTACAGCACAGCGAGTTTAGACGACTGAGGTCAAAAGCAGGGCACTTATCTCAAACCAGATAACTCTATGGAAGCTGCCAATGGGTTAAATAGACAGATGTTTACCCAAGCCTCTGAATCCTAATAAGGGCTCGTTCACACTAGGAGCGGACCCGTGCATTTTGACGGATTGCTCCTAGGATGCAGTAAGTGGGGATAACCTGAAAGTCTATTCACATTAGACAAAGCCTTCCAGGGCGTTATGTTCTATCGCTTCTGGGAGCTTTTAATCGTCCACCGCAAGCTTCTTACTGTAGGGTGAATTAGAATTAGCATCATTGATCAGCGTCGAATCGCAGCTTCCTAATGTCACGTCGTAGGTCATAATGCGCACACGGAATAGAGTTCATGCACGCGTTGCCTAGTGTGAAAAAGCACTAGGGCTTCCCTTGCTGTCCACTGGCAGCCCCCCCCCCCCCCCCCCGTTGTATCTCACCAACCCTCCAGCTGATCGGATTACAGATGAACCCTTCTGGAGAAGGTTAGAGAGTCCACACTCGGCGACGGGGGACCGCAGAACAGTGAGGAGGCTTCATTGGGATCCACATGGTTCCCTCTTCCTAGGTAAGTATGATTTTTATAGCCTGAGATTCATCTCGAGTACACCTTAAAGTGAACCTCTGGACTAAAAATCTACTCAGCAGCACTGAAAAGGCTTGGTGTTTCTTTAACAGTTTCACAGCATCAGAACTTTTTTTTTTTTTGTTTTTCTTACCAAAGCATCATTTTTAGCTGCATTTTTACCTAAGCTCCACCCATAAAAAAAACTGCCTGGGCTTTTTTTCCCTGATGCTCTGCAAAGCATGATGGGATTTCCTATTTTGTTGTTCATGTTGCCTAGCAACTGGGAGGGGTGATCAGCACACAGGACAGTTGGAACTGTGTCTCATGCTCCCTGTCGCCTCCTTTCAACCAAAAAGACTGCTGCCATCATGAAATCACAAACATTTGCCTGTTCTTTTAAAACAGGGTGGGTAAGAGATTATATTACCTATCTATTTTAATTAACATAACTAATGTAACTTTATGACAGTATGTTTGTTTAGGCTGGAGTTCCTCTTTAACTTCATTACAAAATGACTCTCATGTCCCACTACAGACACTCGCCAGGATGCTAATCGTTTCATCGTGCATGCAGATTGTATGCAGGTCAGAATTAGACCGAATAAAAGTTGCGAGGAAGTGCAGTTGATCCGTCCAAATTACAGTTTGAATAAAATGTGCACGTGATCTGGATTTATTAGCTTCTCATTGGCCCATCTCTAGTCCTCAACCTGAAGGCATACAATCGGATTGTACAGACGTACAGAAAAACCTGGAACGTGTGTTAAAAGCAGGGGCGAAACTTAAATATGCTGAGCCCCAACCCCCCCCCCCCCCCCAGCAAGGTTTGGTATGCCAGATCCCCCTCCAAATGGCCCTTGTGCTTTGCATGCCCTGACCCCGCAACCTTCCCCTCCCCCCCGAATCCACAAAGACATCCGCCATCTTGCAAAGCCATAGCAGAGCTTCTTACTTTACTCCGATCTCGGCGGTAGGACAGGTTCTCTTCACTTCTCTGTGTAGCTGCGCCATGCAGCCTATCAGCTTGCACCTCCCAACACGACAGGCATCAGGAATAGTGAAGAGGACCTGTCCTGCCGCCGAGAGAGACGAGGTAAAATTTGAAGCTCCTGCTGCTATTCTGTACCCCAGGACTGGACCCAGTTAGCCCGAGGGTTCTGGGGGCCATTGTTGCACCCCTGGTGAGAATCCTTCCAAGTTGCAACTAGGGCTGGTCCATGAGATGCTGATTCCGAGCCTGATGCAAATTTTATGCAATTGTAAGTGGCTGCTGTGTTCAGTTGGTCCAGTGACAAGTTGTATAAAATTTTTATCGACCTCAAAATCTTATTGACTATCCCTTGTGTGAACCCACAGCACACTGTCATTCAACAGGAAGGCATGGCTTCAGCCAGCAAAATAAATCACCCTCCCTTGCTATGCCCATGTGACTACAGTGGGAGTGGTTCAGACTGTCTAGTTGTAAGCAGGCAGCCCTCAGTCTGAGAATGTCGGAAGACGTGAAGCAGACAGTTTCATTTTTTTTTTTTATTTTAACAAGTTCAGGACCACAGGCTTACACCACCCTAGTGACCAGGCTATTTTTTACAATTTAGTGCTCTGCAGCTTAAACTGCTCGCTGCAGAGCCATACAGCTAAGCAAGTGAAAGTGCTTTCTGTTGGTGGGCTCTGATCGCTGGTGCCATGTTTTTTTTTTTTTTTTTTTTTTGCTTTATTAATTTTTTTTTTGTTGTTTTTTTTTTTTTTTTTTTTTTTTGTAAATAAAATTTTTCTATTTATTTCCCCCCCCTTCCCTCCCTCCCCTCGCTAGCCAATCAGGGAAATCCTCTCTCATAGACACCAGCCAATGAGAGGGGATCACGATCGGAGGCTGTCCCCAGTACAGCACTGCAGTAGATTGCAACGCTGTACCAGGGCTGTGGAGTTGGAGTCTGCGCATGCGATCCCATGCAAAACCCCACCCCAGAACTTGACGTCTTTCATCCTTAGGAGGTCCCGGGGCTATCACCTTCCTGACGCCTATCGGCGGTAGGTGGTCAGGAAGGGGTTAATTTGTAAAAACTACAGTGTTTTTTTTACAAAACAAAACTATACACCATCTGTTATTATTTTAAAAATATAGATGAACTGAAGTCAAAATAACATAATGAAAAAAAACATTAAACAATATTAATTTATACATTTACTCAGTGTTTGCTAATTGTGAAATCTTTCCTCTCCTTAAAGTGAACCTCCGGACTAAAAATCGACTCAGCAGCACTGAAAAGGCCTAGTGTTTCTTTAACAGTTTCACAGCATCAGAACTTTGTTTCTCTTATCCAAGCCTCATTTTTAGCTGCACAGAAGAAAACTGCCCGAGCTTTTTTCCCCTGATGCTGTGCAAAGCATGATGGGATTTCTGATGTTGTTGCTCTCGTTCTGCTGTTTTGGTGCAAATTTTTTTTTTTTTTTACATTTTGAATTTGACATTTGAAGCCTAGCGTGTGCAGCTGGGAGGGGTGATCAGGACACAGGACAGTTGGAACTGTGTCTCCTGCTCCTTGTCACCTCTTTTCAACCAAAAAGATGGCTGCCCCCATGAATCACAAACATTTGCCTGTTCTTTTAAAACGGGGTGGGTAAAAAATTATATTACCTATCTATTCTAATTAACATAACTAATGTAACTCAATGACAGTATGTTTGTTTAGGCTGAAGTTCCCCTTTAATTTAAATTATGAAATGTATCACTGGTGGTGACATCTTTAGTACTGGCAGCTGCATCACTAGGAAATGTTTGTTTATTGAGAGGTCTAAAGCCAGTAGAAAAGATCTCTGGTTTCCCAGAATGCTCAGGGGATGGATATGGTTACATATCAATGCACAGCAATATATAGAAGTATTTCTGATGTTGAAACCAGGATATGTAACGTAAAAGTGAGTATCCTGAATAATTTCCTGCATTCAACTACCGGTATGTGTTGTTACAGGGCCTCTTTGAAAAAAGTGTTTGTTAAATTTTCCAACACTGCTTTGACCTGAACTGGGACTTCTCTAGGTGTTTTATTTTCAAAACCAACAGCACTGCTGACCCCCCATTTGGCGGTCTTGTGCGAGGAACCTTGGAACAAAGAAATATTTGTTATTTGGCTTTGTTCTGCTCGGTTTGACTTTCATTGACTTAATTAAGGCAGATTACGCTGGAGTTGTGTTTGTGCGAGATGCTCTCAGCTGCTGCTGGCGGCTTCGGAGTAAAATAAATCTACAGAAAAATCAAAACAAAAAAATCCCAAAAACAAATAGCCTCGGAGCGGCGCAGCGAGGAGAAGGGAAGCAGAGTGCTCTTGTGCCCGGCTGTGGGAGGGGTGAGTGGCAGTCAGTGGAAGGTGTAAGATTCCCTGTGGCTGTGTGTGTGTAGGGGGGGGGGGGGGGAGAGGCAGTGAGTAGAAAGTGTAAGATTCCCTGTGGCTGTGTGTGGGGAAAGGGGGGGGGGGGGGGGGGAGTGGCAGTCAGTGGAAAGTGGAAGATTCCCTGTGACTCTGTGTGTGGGGAGGGGGGGCGGGCATGAATATCAGTCAGTGCAAGGTGGAAGACCCCTTGGAGAAAGGGGGGTGAAAGGCAGTCATTAGAAGGTGTGGAACTCCCTGTTTGGCAGTCATCGTACAGCGTGGGATTCCCTGCAGCTGGGGTGGGGGGTGAGTTGCAGTGAATAGATGGTGTGGGAATAGGTGTGGGGTTCCCTGTGATGGGGGGGGGGGGGGTGAATGGCAGTCATTAGATGGTGTGGGATTCTCTGCGATTTTGGGAGGGTGAATGGCAGTCATCAGACAAAGTGGGATTCCTGTGTGTGTGTGTGTGTGTGTGTGTGTGTGTATTGCAGTGAATAGATGGGATTAGGTGTGGTGGTGATGAGGGGGTGAATAGCAGTCATTAGACAGTGTAAGATTCCCTGCGGCGGTGTGTGGGAGGGTGAATGGCAGTCATCCCTGTGGCTGTTAGGGATGGGGGGAAGGGTGTCAGTCATCCGTGTGGGATTCCCTGCGGCTCTGTGTGGGAGGGTGAATGGCAGTCATCAGGCAGAGTGGGATTCCCTGTGGCTGTTGGGGATGGGGCTGGGTGAGTGTCAGTCATCAGTGTGGGATTCCCTGTGGCTCTGTGTGAAGGGGTGAATGGCAGTCATCAGGCAGAGTGGGATTACGGATGGAGGGGAAGGCGGTTGTCAGTCATCAGTGTGGGATTCCCTGCGGTCTGGCGGGTGTCACGTCCTGAGCTCTGGTTATTAATGCTGAATAGGAGTTTGCAGGTTCCTTCCATCAGCTCCAGCAATCAATGCACTTGTCTGATTCCATCAGCCTCTCGCTCTGTTATCTGCAGCCGCGTCTGACAGCCGCCGGGTAGATGGGGACCAAGCAGAGCGTTAGGCAAACAGATGCTGGGGAGGAATTAATCTGGGATAAGATTGCTGCAGCATTGCCGGCTCTTTCTGACATGGATCCTCGCACTCTTTGTGGAACGTGAGGGGTAGAGGAAGCAGATGAGTTTTCTGTTTTTCCTTGTTTGGAAGTGGAACGGAAAGCGTGAGAGAGAGACGTGAGCGCGTTGTGCCGCAGTTTGCGGTTTCCTGCAGGTTGGAGCTCCTCGGAAGAAATCGAATCGTTGGGAGGTCTGCAGGGAGGCATGCTGAGGCTTCTATAGGAAAAGCAATCTTATTCCAAGTCTTCTAGTGTTCATTGGGAGATTCCGCAGCACTTTACAGAGTACATAGTCTTGTCTCTGATAGTCCCTAAAGCTTGGCTCACACTGGTTTAGCATGGCACCATGCACTGCCTAGTATCAACCCCCCACCCACCCACACAGAGTACTCAAGCAGCTAGGGGTGACCCAAAACTTCTAGGAAAGTATAGGGGACTAAGGGCCGGTTCACACTTGTTTTAAAAACGTATCCGTGGCTCCGCTTTGGGCCCCGGATCAAAACCGGAGCCACGGATAAAATGTTTAAAACTAGAGGCCGTCTTCACCCTGTTAAAAACGGATCTGCGGGGGATCCGTGCTGAAAAACTGAACTCGGGGTTCGGATTTGCAGGATTTTCACGGACCCTGATTGCTCCCGGATACATGGAGGGGTAGTGAAGGGTAGTGCAAAAACGTATCTCCCTCTACACAGGCTATTCTTACACAGAAAACGGAGGGAGAACCGCACTGCCTACTGCCTGCTCCTCCCCTTCATGTCACCCTAATAGTAGCCAGGATGGGGAGTAGCGGGCACAGCGGCGGGTCGCACCCCCCCCCCCCCAACTGGGCCCCCGTCCCCGCTCCCCTTACAGCTATGTGTGGCAAAAGTATAACAGGCGAGAGGGGAAGTTTACCTTTCTTCCTCTGCTCGGCGCGTGACTGAGGGCGGCATTGCAGGAAGTCACGGCAAGCACAGGAAGTAAGGTAAACTTCCCCTCTCGCTCGCTATACTTTTGCCGCACATAGCTGGAGAGGGAGCTTGGAGGGAGGGACCCCTCCCCTCCGCTGTTTCCACTACCCCCGTCCTGGCTGCTACCCCCTCAGCCACAGCCATCTGTTTTTGGGGGGAGAAAAAAAACCACAAACCGATCCGTGCTGCCCTTTTGCAGCAAACGTTTTTGATCCGTTTGCATTTTTTTTCTCCCCCCGAAAACGGATGGCTGTGGCTGAGGGGGTAGCAGCCAGGACGGGGGAGGGGGGGTAGCGGGAACGGCGGCTTTCTGAAAGCGGGAGCCCGGACCGCGGATTGCATTCTGCACCCCGGGTCTAATGTGGACCGACCCTAACTGATGAGGTCCAGAAGTCCACAACAGGCTGTGTTCATGTTGGGTTGATGTGGCTCTGTAAAATGTAAAGCTATAGGCAATGCTATACACCAGCGGTTCTGGATGTTAGCCTGGCTTCAGAGGCAGAAAGAGATAATTTACATATTGAGCAGCGGTACATTGTGGGTAACCACAGTTGTTCACTTAAAGAGGAGCTCCGGTGAAAATAATGTAATAAAAAAGTGCTTCGTTATTACAATAATTATGTATAAATGATTTAGTCAGTGTTTGCCCATTGTAAAATCTTTTAAATCCCTGATTTACATTCTGACATTTATTACATGGTGACATTTTTACTGTGGGCAGGTGATGTAGCTGCTGCATGTTTTTGGGCAGTTGGAAACAGTTGTAAACAGCTATTTCCCACAATGCAGCAAGGTTCCCAGACAGGAAACTGCCAGGAGTACGTACTTAGAGATTCTTGTGGGAGGGGTTTCACCACAATATCAGTCATACAGCGCCCCCTGATGGTCTGTTTGTGAAAAGGAATAGATTTCTCATGTAAAAGGGGGTATCGGCTACTGATTGGGATAAAGTTCAATTCTTGGTCGGAGTTTCTCTTTAAAGCTGAATTATGGCAAATACCTTCTGTTTTAAGAAGGCAAACCAAACTGAGCATTGCTTTTCATTAGTAGGGGGAATTTTTGGTCTTTTAGCCTTCTAGTTTTTCCTTGTGGTTTTTGGATCACCCCGAGCTGCTATTGTTTGTGGGATGCGGGTGGAAAACAGAGGATACAACTGCTGGGAAAAATATACCTGCATAGGTACCTCCTTATAGTCACCGATTATTATCCAGTAATGAAGGTTCCAGATATTATCTCCAAATGGCAATTCTGAAAAAAAGGGTCTCAAAATCCTCGTTATGTATTATGCTGGGAATACACAGTTTGTTTTTAAGGTGATTAGATGGTTCGATAGATAAGTCCCAACATGTCCTATCTCCCTTTCAATCAGTTTGTCGCTCGATTTCTGATAGAAGTGAATAGAAAAAGATAAGAAAAACGAGAGAAGAATCGAGAGCCAGAAACGAACCGTGTATGCCCAGCATTAAAGAAAAAAGAAGCCCAATAGGATGAGGGAGGGAGAGCCAAAGAGTGAGGGCAACCCTTGTAAAGTCTTGGTCCATACATGAAGCAGGTTATAAGTGAGGAAGATGTTAGTTTGTCACTGGAGGAGCAGAGAGGGCAGGTATCGGTGTATCTCTATAAGAAATGTAGGTAAATGGATTTGAATGCAACGCTGAGCAGCTTGATTGTGCTTCTGGGTAAATTGTAAATTCGTGTACAGATAGTCAGACGGGAGCAATAGATGGGAGAGTTAGATAATATTGAAGCATTCATGACTGATTGCCAAGGCAAGAGTCTTATTAGAGGAATACCGGATAAGCGGATATTGCAGTAGTCGAGGTGAAAGATTATGGCGGCGTGTACATTCTCCAGCCTTCCCTGTAATACACGTGAGTGTCGCAGCTTTGCCACAGTGAGTGTGCCCCCTATGCTAGAAGTGGCTGGGTGGTGTACTGGTTAAAGGGTCACTTAAAGAGAAACCATAACCAAGAATTGAACTTCACCCCAATCAGTAGCCGATTCCCCCTTTTACATGAGAAATCTTTTCCTTTTTTCAAACAGATCATCAAGGGGTGCTGTATGACTGATATTGTGGTGAAACCCCTCCCACAGTGTGATGTCAGGACCATGGTGCTGACAGTTTCCTGTTTGTGAACCTTGTTGCATTGTAGGAAATAACAGCTGTTTACAGCTGTTTACAACGGCCAAAAAAAGCAAGCAGCATCTCCTTCCACAGGCATCACCTGCCAGCAATAATGATGTCACCATGTGATAAATGTCAGGATGTAAATCAGGGAGAAGAAAGATTTTACAATGGGAAAACTAACTGTGTGATGTGCTGTGTTTACTTCCTGGAGCGGACGCTCTGTGCGGCGATTGGCTGGCGGGACCACTGATGCGGAGTGTTCTCGATCACGTGGTCTCTGCAGTCCATAGAACAAAAAAGGCGCACCAAGAGCTGCATAATGCGGGTCTATGTAGCGTCCTCCAACACCACCAGGCGTTGCGTTAGGGGCACGTTATGCGACCTTAACGTCCCCTAAAATGCAACGTCCTGATGTGAAAGAGGCCTTTAAGAAACCGTAACTAAGTATTGAACTTCATCCCAATCAGTAGCTGATACCCCCTTTCCCATGAGAAATCCATTCCTTTTCTCAAACGGATCATCAGGGGGCGCTGTATGGTTGATATTGTGGTGAAACCCCTCCCACAGTGTGATGTCAGCGCCTCACAGCTCTGAGGTGCTGACATCACACCATAAGTGACAGAAATAGTACAGCTGGCATTTCAGTCTATTTTCCATTTAATTCAATATTCCTAACAGAAGAATGTATTTGCTTTGTCCTGTGAGCCAATACTGTGCAATTCCACTGAATAAATTTACATGATTGGCAAGTGACATTCCTCAGTGTGTTTTTATGTCACCCGCCGTTTATGTACATCTGTTCTGGCATCTGGCCGAGCGCCGTGCGCTCCTGAGCAATGTCAGCTGACTTTTGTAAATGTATTTTTGGCGGCGTGCGTCTGCGTAATTGCATACCGCGCTGAATGAACAGAGTACAGTAATATGCAGCAGCTGAAGTGACATTCATGCTAAGCTGTATGATGCTGTTGTACACTGGTCTCTGCTATATCGCCTATATACCAGGGATTATTATTATTTAGTATTTGCATAGCGCTGACATCTTCCGCAGCGCTGTGCAGAGTACATTGTCTTGTCACTAACTGTCCCTCAGAGGGGCTTACAATCTAATCCCACCAATAGTCATATGTCTATGACTCTATGTACTGTATGTATGGTGTCTGATTCGCTTCAGAATCCGCTTTGAGATCTTATGTTTGGCATACAAATCTATACACAAGTCCTTCCCGACTTACATCTCTGACCTGATCAGCAGATACACACCTGGCCGCCCACTTCGCTCCTCCAACAACCTCCTCTTAACCACCCCACGCGTCTCGCACTCCCATGCACGACTGCAGGACTTATCTAGAGCTGCCTCCATCCTGTGGAACTCTCTCCCACTGCCCATGAGGCTTGCCTCCTTCATCACCTTCAAAAAAAGCACTCAAAACTCACTTCTTCAACGAGGCCTACCTCATCTAGACGCTGCCCTAACTCTCTCTGCCGGGAAACTCTCTATGCACCCCCCCCCCCCCTCCTTTCATGTCACCACTCCTCCATCTAGATTGTAAGCCTTTGGCCGGGCCGTCTCCCCTTGTGTATCATACTTGATTGTACACTCTACCCAGAATATGTGAACTTGTATTATCAGCACTACCACTCCAGAGTATGATCTGGCATTGTATTACTACCTGTATTGTTACTACCTGTATTGTTGTTGTTTCTATTGTCTATTAGCTGTGTTGTGCTGTCAGTCACCCCTGTTATCATTGTCTGTATTACTATGTATTGTACAGCTCTGCGTAATATGTTGGTGCAATATAAATCCAATAAATAATAATAATGGTGTATGTATCGTAGTCTAGTGCCAGTTTAGGGGGACGCTATAATTAACTTATCTGTGTGTTTTTGGGATGTGGGAGGAAACCAGAGTGCACCGAGGAAACCAACACCGACACGGAGAGAAAATACAAACTCCATGCAGATGTTGACCTGGCTGGGACTTGAACCGGGGACCCAGTGCTGCAAGGCAAGAGCGCTAACCACTATGCCACCATGCTACCCATCTGTTGAAAATAATAGATCTGACAGTACAGAAAATATCTATTGTATGTACCTAGCATAAGAAGTAGCTAAGAAATTAGGAGAAAAGCAAGAGGCATGAAAATGTGGTGTTTTTCAGAGGAGAGAATATTCTGCAGGGAAGAAGAGGCAGACCTAAATTTCTAGACTTATACTCGGGTATATAGGGTAGATGACACAGATTAAAGAAAATGCATGAAATGAAGCTCTCTCATTAGTGCCCAGAGGAAACCCACACAGACACGGGGAGAACATACAAACTCCATGCAGATAGGGCCCTGGCTGGGATTTGAACTGGAAACCCAGCACTGCAAGGCAAAGGTGCTTCCCACTACGCCACCGTGCTGCACCTATTCAGTAGGAGACCTTAGGCAAGTCTCCCTAACACGGCTACTGCCTATAGAGCGCGCCCTAGTGGCTGCAGCTCTGTTGCTTTGAGTCCGCCAGGAGAAAAGCGCGATCTAAATGTTATTTGTCTTGTCTTGCCCGGTGGATGAGTAGTGAGCTTCCAAACTCCACAGAATTCTGATTTCCAAGTTTCCTATCTGAAATTGAACGGAATCAGAGCATCAGTATTGTACTGCAGAAATCTGATTACCGCTGAATTCCTAGGCCAGCCAGGAGACTCGGAAGTATTAGACCACTCAGAGGATGCAGAAGTTTACCGCAGTTGCCAATCAGAAATGTGGATTCTGTATAATGTACATCCACAAAAAATAGCAGATGACCCAATTTTTATTTTTACAATTGACTACATTTATTGACAAAAATAAAATTCTGCTGAAGTCGGTAAGGCTCGGTCCACTCTCGTCAGGTTGCAGATCGGAATGAGTTTTAAATGGATCGGGTTTTCTATAAACCAGGGCTTTGGAGTCAGTACAAAAATCATCCTCCTCCGTTTTTGAAATCACCGACTCCGACTCTAACTCCCACTCCTTCAGGGCTGTGGATTTTGTACAAAAATCATCCGACTCCTTAGTTTATGAAACTCCGACTCCAGGTACCCAAAATTGCTCAGACTCCGACTCCTCCACTCCGACTCCACAGCCCTGCTAAAAACGGATCAGTTTTTCAAGATGTTGTGATTTTGCAGCATACTGGTACGTTTCCAATCCGTTTAAACATATGTCAAAAACGTGTTCTTCCTGCCTGTGTGTTTCTATTGGATAAGAGGTCCGCAAAGGTGACACTGAGGGGAGGAGCAGGCAGTAGGCAATCCGCTTTGGCATCCGTTTTGTGTGCAGAGTTCTGTGGTTGACGGGAGATCCGTTGTTGTGTTGCCTTTCATTGCCTCTGAGGGGACCCGGGTTATGGGAAAAAGGGCAAAGTCCGGACTCTCCGTTCAGTTTTCATGCGCGCATCCGGTTTTTTTTCTTACCAGAGTGAAGACGGACGCTATTTTTAACATTGGGATCCATAGCGCCGTTTTCGTCCGAGTCAAAAAACGTT
Organism: Hyperolius riggenbachi; assembly: GCF_040937935.1. NCBI lineage: Eukaryota > Metazoa > Chordata > Amphibia > Anura > Hyperoliidae > Hyperolius > Hyperolius riggenbachi. The sequence continues at coordinate 22,223,704 of NC_090651.1, read as the reverse complement.
TGTTGATATGTTTCTTGAACAAGTGTGAACCGGCCCTAGTTGGAAATTCTGCTTTCCGCTGAAACTTTTCAGAAGGAGGACATCAAAGTGCAAACAAGCTGTGTAGGACCTCTGTAAGATCCTGAGGCTCCCCTTTCCCAAAGTAAGCAAGGGCAGAACTACAGGGGAGCATCCCCTGCCGGGGGCCCCGAGATGTAAGGGGGACCCAACTATTCCTTCACTCCTTCCGATAAAGGGGTCCATGCTCCAGATCAGGCGTTTTTGTGGCTACACTTGTTATGGATGGGAAGATTACGATGCCCACGAGTTTTATGATCCTTTCTAGATGGGCCTCGATGGGCCTCCAGGCTGTAATGGTCACCAAGGCAAGGAAAGGGGTGTGAGCATTGGGGGGTCCATCAATGTTTTACTGGGGGGCCCCATAATTTGTATTTACCACAGTGAGAGTGTTTTACATCTGGAATATCTTACTTCAGGAAATAGTTATGGCAAACGCTAGATCTGCAGGCCTAGATGCTTTCCTTGCATTGAAGGGCATCCACGGCAATAAATACTAGGTAATTCCCGGAGAGTTGATCCAGGGATTTATCTGACTGCCATCTGGAGTCGGGAAGAAATTTTTCCCTTTTAAGGCTAATTGGCCCAGGCCTTGTAAGGTTTTTTGCCTTCCCCTGGATCAACTGGAGTGTGTGCATGTTCAGGATGGTCTTTTTTTTTTTTTTTTATTATTTACTAGCTGATGGCCCGGCGTTGCCCGGGTATGTATTTGGCTGGTGTTTGCTCCCTCCACCCACTTTTTCTAATCGTAACACACAACTCAATTACTCAATGACCTAGTTTGTGAGCTTTGCGGTCTTTGACATCAATAATTTGCATTGAAATGAAACATCTGATTGGCTGTGGCTCCACCCCCTTTTCTGAATTTGAACACCAGTCACCAACTGTACCAGGTTTGAGGCTTGTGCCATTATCAGTGCAAGAATAGCAGCAATTAAATATTCCCCTTGAAAATCAATAGGTGAATTTTGATTGGCTGTTGTAGGCTCCACATACTTTTCTGAATATTTATCACAGTCACCCAGTGACCAACTGTGCAAAGTTTGAGAACCCTGCCATTAACAGTGTAAGAATGGCTGCAGTTTACATTTTCCCAGTAAAATTTGTATTAGTCTCCACCCACTTTTTGGATATGGGGATAAAAAGTATCCTATATGTTATTTCCAGGTAATGTACTATGTGTGTGCCAAATTTCATTCAAATCCGGTCAGCCACTGTTGCGTCATTAACAAATAACCAAACAAACTTTCGCATTTATAATATTTGTGACATTTATAATATTTGTGACATTTATATATATTTTTTTGTGGTTGAACTTGATGGAAGGGTGTCTCCTTTTTTTTCAACATGGTAGAAGCAGTAGAGTGTTGTACTGTGTTAGCCATCAGTAAAATTTAACTGTGATTTTGCCTTTTCCAGAGACTTTTGTCTCAAGTGTGTATGTAGCATTAGAATGAATGGTGCCTGTAACCAGCCCAGTTACAATTTGAACTCTGAATTTACGATGTCCCCATCACCAGAGTCTGCTTCATGTTATGTTGAGGAAACTGTTGATCTTATCAATTTAGCCAGGATGCCTGGGAGAGCCTCCTGAAGTAACAGTTAAGGCATCTAATTACATTTATTTATGTCTGCTAAAGTAGTGTTCTCCCCAGGCTCTTTTAGCCGGGTGCTCCACCCGGCTAGTTTTGGTGAGCACCCGGCAGTCATTGTCTCACCTCCTCCTATGCTATATGCAGAGTTGTTTAAAGAAGCACCAGCCCTGCATTCTCCCATATTGCCCCACCCGGCTACTTTTTCATGCCACCCGGTTGGAAAAAAAAATTCTGGGGAGATGACTGTAAAGAATATTTCTCCTCTGTATGTCAGTATACAGTATATAAGCTTTGTTTTCAGTTTTTGTCAGGAATCAAGTCTGAAGAAGGCTTTTTATAAGCCGAAAGCTTAGTTTATTCATCTCTAAGTTAAAGAGAAACTCCAACCTAGAATTGAACTTTATACCAATCAGTAGCTGATACCGCCTTTTACATGAGAAATATAATGATTTTCACAAACAGACCATCAGGGGGCGCTGTATGACTGATTTTGAGCTGAAACCCCTCCCACAAGAAGCTCTGAGTACCGCGGTATTCTGGGCAAACTGCCACAATGTAACAATGTTCACAGACAGGAATTAGCTGTTTACAGCTGTCTCTAACAGCCAAAACAACTAGCAGCAGCTACATAACATGCCCACAGTAACAATGTCACCATGTAATACATGTCAGAATGTGAATCTGAGAGAGGAAAGATTTTACAATGAGCAAACACTGACTAAGGGCTGGTGCACACCAAAACCCGCTAGCAGATCCGCAAAATGCTAGCAGATTTTTAAACGCTTTTTTTTTATTTTTATGAGGCGTTTTGCTAGCGTTTTGCGGATTGCTGCTGCGGTTTTCAGTATAGTAGATTTCATATATTGTTACAGTAAAGCTGTTACTGAACAGCTTCTGTAACAAAAACGCCAGCAAAACCGCTCTGAAGTGCCGTTTTTCAGAGCGGTTTGCGTTTTTCCTATACTTAACATTGAGGCAGAAACGCACCCGCAATCCAAAAAATGCCTCACCCAGGCATTTTTCGTTTCTGTAAAACGCCCCCCGCTCTGGTGTGCACCACCCCATTGAGATACATTGACCAAGCAGATCCGCAGCTGCAAGCGGATCTGAAAACGCCCAAAAAGCCGCTCGGTGTGCACCAGCCCTTAATCATTTATACATAATTATGGTAAAAAATGAAGCACTTTTTTTACTACATTATTTTCACTGGAGTTCCTTTTTAAATGGTATCATCCTGATTCAAAACTCTTTTTTTTTTTTTTTTTTTTAACCAAACTAACTATGTAACCTCTGAAAGTATCTACATTTTTAAAACTCCCAGATTTACTTTAACAAACAGACTTGCGTTTTGTGAGAAGCAGATAGGCGGGGGTTGGGCAGGGGGTCCTGCACACGCGATTTGTAGGGCTGTTGTTGTGCTGCTGCCATTTGTGTGCTGTGCTGGGAACCGAGTTGTAGATGGTTTTTATCTGTTACAAGGTTAGTTTATCACTGAACAAGGTGACCGGTGTAAGGACACCCCCACACAGTGCAGAATAGATTAGCCTTATTAGACCAGAGAAGTGTCCCCAGAGGGGGGGGGGGGTCTCGCTGAAGGTCATCGCTGGGAGATAGCGGAGCAATGTGATTTGTCTTGGCTCAGACTGTTGTGTCTGCGCGCTTCTCCCTGCCGCCTTCCTCCAGCACCACATGGACATGATTCCTGAGATCATTTGTAGCCCGCGGATGTCGTGGTACCTGGATGATCTATGTGGGCCAACGCTGTGCTAAGCCTTGTGGGCCTGTCCACCAATAAAGCTAACCTGTCACGAGGTGGGACTAGAGAAATGGAGTGTATGATAGAAATAATATGTAATGAGAGAAAACCAAGTCTCAGTGATCAGCAGGCAGGCCTGGGACCTACAAGAGAGGGATTTCAGCAGTGATTTATGCTTTCTAGGAATCGCTGGCCAATGACTGTGCCAGTGAAAGTGGGTGGAGATGAGCCCACTGGAGTGATGGCGATTTCACAAATAGCTTTTCCTGCAGCAGATTACGATTCAAATCTTTCATTTTTTGCTATTCAATCACTGTACAAAAACGACTGTGGAGTCGGAGCCATTTTGGGTACCTGGAGTCGGAGTTGGTGGTTTCATAAACTGAAGAGTCGGATGATTTTTGTACTGATTTCACAGCTCCGGTACAAAAGCGATTTTGTAGCGTTTTACTACGTAAATCAGGGCATGTTCACTTTGGCAGTTGAACTGTGTGCTCACCAAGCAGTTACCAAGCAGCAGAAAGCACTTAACAGGGAGCAGCAAGCACTTACCATGCAGCAGTGAGCACTTAGCAGGCAGCAGTGAGCACTTAGCAGGCAGCAGTGAGCACTTAGCAGGCAGCAGTGAGCACTTAGCAGGCAGCAGTGAGCACTTAGCAGGCAGCAGTGAGCACTTAGCAGGCAGGCAGCAGTGAGCACTTAGCAGGCAGGCAGCAGTGAGCACTTAGCAGGCAGGCAGCAGTGAGCACTTAGCAGGCCGGCAGCAGTGAGCACTTAGCAGGCCGGCAGCAGTGAGCACTTAGCAGGCAGACAGCAGTGAGCACTTGGCAGGCAGCAGTGAGCACTTGGCAGGCAGCAGTGAGCACTTGGCAGGCAGCAGTGAGCACTTAGCAGGCAGGCAGCAGTGAGCACTTAGCAGGCAGGCAGCAGTGAGCACTTAGCAGGCAGGCAGCAGTGAGCACTTAGCAGGCAGGCAGCAGTGAGCACTTAGCAGGCAGGCAGCAGTGAGCACTTAGCAGGCAGGCAGCAGTGAGCACTTAGCAGGCAGGCAGAAGTGAGCACTTAGCAGGCAGGCAGCAGTGAGCACTTAGCAGGCAGGCAGCAGTGAGCACTTAGCAGGCAGGCAGCAGTGAGCACTTAGCAGGCAGGCAGCAGTGAGCACTTAGCAGGCAGGCAGCAGTGAGCACTTAGCAGGCAGGCAGCAGTGAGCACTTAGCAAGCAGGCAGGCAGCAGTGAGCACTTAGCAAGCAGGCAGGCAGCAGTGAGCACTTAGCAAGCAGGCAGGCAGCAGTGAGCACTTAGCAGGCAGGCAGCAGTGAGCACTTAGCAGGCAGGCAGCAGTGAGCACTTAGCAGGCAGGCAGCAGTGAGCACTTAGCAGGCAGCAGTGAGCACTTGCATTTGTGTAGAAGTATTATTATTCATTTAGAAGTTATAGGTTCCCAAAAGTACAGTTTTTTGCTTTTGGGAGCTGACTTTGCATTTTATTAATAACTGGTTTTATTTATTATGTAGTGAAGGCAGACATGCTTTGACTCTCTGTCTGTGTGGGGCTGCTTCTTCACAGTCAGAGAATGTGTCACATTCCTCACTTGATACATTTAAGTAAACACAAGATAACATTATCTAAAGTTCGGATGCATCCACCTTTCTTTACACTGAACTTTCAAGCTCTGTGTGTAACCCTTCCAATGCTGGTCTAGTAAAAAAAAAAACATGCTGGTTGCATATATGCTGTAAATAATGTTTTAGAGCAAAGATGAAATGCAGGGTTATATTCCGCTTTAATGTGAGGCATGGATTAATATGGCTTTGGGAGGTTAGGATTTGGGCATTGTGTACTCCAGATTAATGAACTTTATCATTTATATGGCACAAAGCTGTGATGAATATATATAAAAAATCCAGGCACACTGGCATTTTCTTTCCTTTCCACCTGGTCTCCCCAACCTAACATTAAAGAGAAACCGTGACCAAGAATTTTACTTCACCCCAATCAGTAGCTGATACCCCCTTTTACATGAGAAATCTATTCCTTTTCGCAAACGGATCATCGGGGGGCTCTGAATGGCTGATATTGTGGTGAAACCCCTCCCACAAGAAACTTTGAGGACTATGGTCCTGGCAGTTTCCTGTCTGTGAACCTTGTTGCATTGTGGGAAATAGCTGTTTACAGTTGTTTCCAACTGTCAAATAAGCAAGCAGCAGCTGCTTCCAGTGACATCACCTGCCAGCAGTAAAAATGTCACCATGTGATAAATGTCAGAATGTAAATCAGGGAGAGGAAGGCTTTTACAATCGCAAAACACTGGCTAAATCATTTATACATAATTATTGCAAAAATGAAGCACTTTTTTTAATTACATTATTTTTGACTGGAGTTCCTCTTTAAGGCCTCTTTTCCATGGACAGTTCATAGGCAGTGAAATGCCTCTCAAACTCTCACAACTGCTCACTGCTACCTGGCAACTGCTTGCTGAGCACACAGTTTAACTGTCTATTGAAAAGAGGCCTAAAGCACACATCAGCCCATACAAAGCCAACTAAGTTTAGCTGGATCCACAAACCTCTGCAGTGTTCTCCCCAGGTTCTCTTAGCCGGGTGCTCCACCCGGCTAGATTTGGTGACCACCCGGCTGTCATCGGCTCACCTCCTCCTATGCTGTAAGCACAGTTGCCCTGCATTTTCAACTAGCCCCACCCGGCTACTTTTTCATGACACCCGGCTACTATTTCATGCCACCCGGCTGGAAAAAAATTCTGGGGAGAACACTGCTCTGTGATTTTTTTCATTCCAGTCATTTTGACATTATTAAAAAAAAACAAAAAAAAAAAAAAAAAACAGAATCCCACTTTTTCCTATATGCCCTAATAACACGCCACAATAACGACTAAAACAGAATCCTCTTTTCAAAAAGCACGTTAAAAGCTTGCCTACTTTCACTTTTTCCCCGGAGCCTTATCGTGTAATTGTGTTGAGAAGAGCTGTATAGCTATGTCTTCTGTAAATAGATTTTCTACTGATGCACAGAAAGGAGAGATAAGCTCCTGTTATCTCAACGAAATAAAGGAAGGAGTTTCTGACTGAAGGGTGAACTGATTATAAGAAACCAACATTTTTATTCCTTGCACACTCGTACAGCTGCCTCTGAACAGGAGATAACCATGTATAATGCCTTTTTCCAACACTGTCATAAGTGCACTTTTTTTTGTACACGAATTGCATTACTTTTGGACGAAGGCGGATAGGATAACTATATGAACAACGATGAGTTTTAAAACGGTTTTCTTTTTTTACATCATTCTAGCTTGAGTATATTTTATAACAAGTTCTAGTTAAGTCATCCGTTTCTTAAGTAATTTGTGCATTTGAAGCGTAAGAACAGGACAAATCAAGCAAAAAATTAATTTCTTTAATGCCGTACTGCAGAAGAACCTCGAGAAAGTGAAATATTTTCCAATTTCAGACTATTTGCGCGTACACGTGGGTGTATTTCCATAATCTGGCGTCGCACCCGAACGATGAAGGCCGGTTATTAATAAACAGCTGGTTGTCGCGCATGGCGAAGCAATGGAATCGCTGGTGAGGCTCACGCGCTGCTGCGTAATCGTGCAACACTCCTGTTCTCCTGCTAATTACAGCGTTATTGATTGATTGATATGGAGGCATCATAATTCAGGGCGCTGTAATCAAGAGTGATATAAAATGGGAGAACGGTTATAAAAAGTATTACTGTGTATTTTAGTGTGAACATGGTTCATATTTCAATGAAAATAAGGGAAATGATCTGTAGTTTAGGTCAAGTTTAGAGTTAGAGGAACTCCAGCCTAAACAAACATACTGTCATTAAAGAGAACCCGAGGTGGGTTTGAAGAATATTATCTGCATACAGAGGATGGATCTGCCTATACAGCCCTGCCTCTGTTGCTATCCCAAACCCCCCTAAGATCCCCCTGCACTCTGCAATCCCTCATAAATCACAGCCACGCTGCTGACAAACAGCTTGTCAGAGCTGGCTGTGTTTATCTCTAAAGTGTCAGTCTGCTGCTCTCCCCGCCTCCTGCAGAACTCTGGTCCCCGCCTGCATCCCTTCCCTCCCTGCTGATTGGAGGGAAGGGGCAGGGGCAGGGACCGGAGCTATGCAGGAGGCGGGGGAGCAGCAGACTGACACTTTAGAGATAAACACAGCCAGCTCTGACAAGCTGTTTGTCAGCAGCGTGGCTGTGATTTATGAGGGATTGCAGAGTGCAGGGGGATCTTAGGGGGGTTTGGGATAGCAACAGAGGCTGGGCTGTATAGGCAGATCCATCCTCTGTATGCAGATAATATTCTTCAAACCCACCTCGGGTTCTCTTTAAGTTACATTCGTTATGTTAATTAAAATAGATAGGTAATATAATCTCTTACCCACACTGTTTTAAAAGAACAGGCAAATGTTTGATTTCATGATGGCAGCCATCTTTTTTGTTGAAAGAAGGTGACAGGGAGCATGAGACACAGTTCCAACTGTCCTGTGTCCTGAGCACCTCTCCCAGTTGCTAGGCAACGTGAATAACATAGGAAATCCCATCATGCACTGCACAGCATCAGGGAAGAAAAGCCCAGGCTTTTTTCTTTGATGGGTGGAGCTTAGCTAAAAGTGCAGCTAAAATGATGCTTAGGTAAGCAAAACAAAGTTCTGATGCTGTGAAACTGTTAAAGAAACACCAAGCCTTTTCAGTGCTGCTGAGTAGATTTTTAGTCCGGAGGTTCACTTTAAGGATCCCCCACACAACGGCTTGGGTCTCGCTCTTAAAGCGGGATTGTAAGCCATAAAATAAAATTCCATTTACCCGCTGCTCTGTGTTTAATATATAGTCTGCAACCTGACCCTGCATTGCAAGCACTTCAATCTATTCAGAAATGTTACTGCTGTAATAAATCTTATCTCAGTCAGCCTTGCTCTGTTTTTGCCATTGCCAACGAGAAGGAAGCGTGTCATCACCCCTCCCACATTCCTGCTCCTCACTGATTGGCTGAGGGCAGTTCAGGACTGAGGGATTGGCTGAAGGCAGGGGAAAAAAAAGTAAGGGAGGAAATTGCATTAGGATTGGCTTCAGTTAGAGGTAATCAAGATGGAAAATGCCAGGAACAGTTTTCTTTTTATTTACTATATAAATTCACTGAAATCAAAACGTGGACAGTACAATACATGTGTTATGTAAGTAGATCAAGTATTTATCTACTTATATAATGTGTTTTTTTTTCCCGGGATAGTATGGCTAATCCTCCTGCTTTAAGCTTATTACTTACTTTAAAGAGGAACTTTAGGGAAAAGGGTACAAAATAAAACAATGCATGGCAAAGTGAGAAGTTAAAAATAGAAGAAAGATCAAGAAATGATCGATATTCGCCATCTAATTTGTTCATGTTTTTTGATCCACAATCAGCCTGCAGGTCATAATCTTTACTGCTGGCAGACATGAAAAAAAAGACAGCACCGACTACTATTATCTATAACCACACCCACTAACATAGCGATAGGCTAAAAGTTTTTATTTTTTTATTTTTATAGCTTTACATATATACAGAAGGAGATATCGGTTACTTGGCAATTGGAAACAACTGCTATTTCCCACAATGCAATGAGGTTCACAGACAGGAAACGGGCAGGACCATGGTCCTGACATCACACTGTGGGAGGGGTTTCACCACAATATCAGCCATACAGAGCCACCTGATTATCTATTAGAGAAAGATTTCTCATGGGAAAGGGGGAATCCGCTACTTATTGGGATGGAGTTCAGCCCTTCGTTAATGTTCCTCCTTTTCCTTGACAAAAATGATTGTCACCAATTTGTTTCAGCCTGAAATCTAAAGTGCTTCAAATGTCCTCCAACGTTGTTGGGCTCTTCTTCCGTAATCTGCCTGTGTGTATCTTCAGGCACTGCAAAGGAAGATCCCACAGAGATGAAGAGGATAACCGGGCACGTGGGAATCAAGATCCAAGCTTTATTTGACCATCAATAGGTTAAAAGCACAGACAGAGGACCACTCTGCATAGGGCCTCTGAGGAAGGGGTATCTGCCACAAAACGGCTGTCAGACGGCTGCATGTACCTACCCTCACTGCTGTCCTACATATGCCTCTGCTTTTATCCTACTGATGGTCAAATAAAGCTTGGCTTTTGATTCCTATGTGCCCGGTTTTCCTCTTCTTATCAGATTCTTCTTCACCATGATGAGCACAAGTACTACAAGATTTGCTAAAGCAGCAGAGGCCGCCATACTATCCCAGGGAAAAATACATATATAAGTAGATAAATACTTGTTTTACGTGAATAACACATGTATTGTACTGTCCATGTTTTGATTTCACTGAATATTATATAGTAAATAGAGAGAACTGTTCCAGGCCTTTGCCTCTGATTGAAGCAAATCTTGAGGTCATTTCCTCCCCTTACTACTTTTTTCCTCCTGCCTGAAATGATGTATGCATTGCCAGCCCTTCTCCCCACTGAGCTCTGTACTATAAAGTGCATGACCTATCTAGCTTGTTTTGTAAACACATGTGAGCACAGAATAGATCGTATTTCAGGAGCTTCTGCAGAGGGGTGAGGTGTATTTCCCTTCTCATCCTCCTGTCACACTGAAGTGCCCTCAGCCAATCAGTGAGGAGCAGGAATATGTGAGGGAAGATAAGGAGCTTCCTTCTCCCCGGAGCCAGGCTGACTGAGATGAGGTGCATTACAGCAGAAACATTTATGGTTAAATGAGAATGCTTGCAATGTAGGGTTAGGCTATAGACTATATAATAAACACCGAGCGGTGGGTAAATGGAATTTGATTTTATGGCTGAAAAGCCCACTTTAAGTGTCCTGTCTGGGAAAACATTTATTGCTACCATCTTTTGTCTCCTACTTTGGAAGATGCCTCAGTGTGGTGCCTCTTGGTTGTCCACACCCCTCTTCTCTCCATGGAGCCAAACAGCATGTCTGTACAGTGATTACTCAAAAACTGCCACCCAGCTGTTGGATAACAGTAGTATAAAATGTATTAGGGCCCTTTTCCACTAGCAATCGCAATCACAAATCACAAACGCCAGCGATTGCGATTGTGATTTTTCATTAATTCTGTTATGCGATTGCGATTTGCGATTTTCATTTGCATTGCATTATCATTGTAAAAATCGCTCCAGCAAGCGATTGCGATTTGCGATTAGCGATTTCCAAATCGAATCACTGTAGTGGAAAATACTTCTCGTGATTTCTGTGATAAAGTAACAACCCTAGCAATTTAAAAATCACTAGCGATTTGCGATTTTGCGATTCAGCAATCACAATCGCTCTAGTGGAAAAGGGCCCTAAGACTTCAGTTATGATGGAGGCAGACTCCAGCAGCTGCAAATAAGAGTTTAAGTGAACCCGAGGTGACAGGGATATAGAGGCTGCTATATTTATTTATTTTTAAGCAATACCAGTTACCTGGCTGTCCTGCTGATCCTCTGCGTTTAATACCTTTAGCCATAGACCCTGAACAAGCATGCAGCATATCAGATGTGACATTTCTGACAAGATTAGCTGCATGCTTGTTTCTGGGGTTATTCAGACACTCCTGCAGCCAAATAGATCAGCAGGGCTGCCAGGCAACTGGTATTGTTTAAAAGGAAATACATATCACTTTTACCTCGGGATCACTTTAAATGAGTAATCCCGATTCCATCCATTGTTGTGTCTATTAGCCCCAAGGTGTGATGTCCGTTATAAACATTTGTGGGAATCTTGACAAATGACTGGAAGTGGGGGTTGGATTTGCGCGGCGGTGCGATCTAAGTGTGAAGGTAATTGTCTTGGCACGGGCCGCTTTTGGTGTCACGGACACATAATCAGAGGGTGTCGCCGCACTCACTGGCAGGTGGCGCTGGGGGATGGCGGGTGCTGAAGGTGTTTAATCAGGAGCTGTACGAGGGGGAGGGGCTGCTGGAATTGTGCTGAGCCAGCCGATGATTCCGAGACGCTTATAGACATTTTTATTGACATGCAGAGCCGTGCTGTACAGTAACCCTTAACAGCCAGTCCCATACGGTTATCTACAAATCTTAAAGGGAACCTGAACTGAAAATTAAAAGACAAAATAAACATACACGTCATACTTGCCTCCCGTGTAGTCTATTCATTAATCTCTTTCTCCAGTGTGTCCACTGATCAATGGAATTCTCCGTCCTCCATTTTAAAAATGCCCATTACCCCATAACAGCTTCCTGGTCAGCACACCGTTACACTGTAATTTCACCTACTTGAGCCATAGGGAAACATGGACATTACCTTGCACATCAGTTATCCTTTCAGTTATCTTATCTTACTAATATTATACATGCGAACGTTTGGATGTTTGTTCAATCACGCAACAATGGCTGCACGGATTTGACTGAAATTTGGCACACACATAGTACTTTACCCGGAATAACCTATAGGATACTTTCCCAGAACGTCATTGGACAGCACCCCTGGTGAGACTTGTCTCCCTCCCAATCGTGGACAGGAACTGCAAAAGAAAAGATTTGCATAACAAATTGGCAGCCATACATAAGCCACTATCTTACCACCAGTAACTCAGTTCAGTTTCCTGTCCCGGACGGGAATGCAGAGGAGAGGTCTCCAGGATGCTATCCATGACAGATGGTCGGGGGCAACGTCTTTCAGGGCTCCAGGCATGCTGTACAGTGGACAGTCGGAGCCCTGCAGCGTGGAGGAGGCTTCTCCGTATGAGGCAGCAGAGATATAGCGCAGGCGCGCTTTCAGACCAAGATACTTCCGGGTCAACCCGGAAGTTGTCACGCACGGCGTCCGGCGTGACTCTGATCGGGCGGCAGGGGCCGCGGAGGTGATTGCGAATCAGCATCAGCTGATTCGCTGAGGTAATTAGCAAATAGCGCGGCAGGGGCTGCGGAAATACGAGGTAATTATGCATATCTATTAAGCGGCAGGTGCCGCGACGGGGGACTATGCAAATAAATTATGCTAATGGGCTAGTCAGCTGAGCCCTATTGTTCATGTGATTCTGGATTTAATCCTTTTCCCTGTCTCACTCTGGTGGTTTATGTGAGCATGGAGGACGCTTCTGGGTCAGCTCCTGCGCAGTCTGCCAGGCCAGCCCAAGATACCTCTCTGGCAAGTACAATGGAAATATAGATATGCAGTGTGTATATATATATATGTGTGTACTAGAGAGGGTGCTAATGGTTGGCTTATTATTATGTTTTTTAGCCTGAAAAACATGAAAAGCCTGAAAAACATGATAAAACTGACAAGGGTCAGCATGCATCAAGTGGATCTAGCAAATCTGCGAAGAAATGTGCCATTTGCTCCACTCGCTTGTCATCCTCATCCTCTAAAAAGTTGTGCCAGGATTGCACAAATAAACTGGTTAAAGATGAATCCCCTGTCATATTTAAAGATCTGATGGGTTGGATGCGGGCGGAAATGTCTTCAGCAATCAAAGAAATTAAGGATTCTGCTATTTCTTCTCAAGCTGTAGCCCCCAACCCTGCTGATGTTCCTGGCCCTAGCAGTGACGCTGCTGTTATACCTATCAATACTGGGTCTTCTCCTACTCCGGCGGCACGTATTCCTGTGCAGGCTAGGAGAAGTAGGGAGAGTGATATAGAGGGCTCGGAACTCTCTGAGGGGGAAATATCTGCATTAGAAGAGATATCTGAGGGTGAAGAAATAGAAAAAGCTGAGAAATCACAGAAATTTGCTTTTTCCCCAGATTTAATGAAAGATCTCCTAACCTCCATGCATGAAACAATGGGTATTAGATCAGAGCAAAAACCCCTGACACCCCTGGATCAGATGTATGAAAGTTTGGCGGACCCCCAATCTAGATTCATTCCGGTCCATTCTACTCTTAAATCTATGATTAAGAAAGAATGGGAAAATCCTGAGAAAAGGGCCTTTTGGCCCAAATCTTTATCTAAGCGCTACCCTTTTGCCCCGGATGATCAGGCTTGTTGGGGTCCTCCGCCAAAGCTGGATCCTTCCTTTTCCAGGGTGTCAAGAAAATCAGACCTGTTGTTTGAAGACTTTGGTAACCTAAAAGATCCAATAGACAAAAAAATGGATAATGTTTTGCGTAGGGCTTGGGAGTCGGCTTCATTAACTTTCAAACCGGCTGTGGCATCAACAGCAGTTAGTCGTTCTCTGAAAACTTGGCTATCAGACCTGCAATTTAAGATTGCTAATGGAGTTTCTAGGGAAGAAATTCTGAATGACTTCCCAAAAATTACGAATGCCTCAAATTACATGGTTGATGCGGCAGATGATACAGTAAAGTTGGCAGCCCGAACCACGGCGCTAGTCAACTCGGCTAGAAGGGGAGTATGGGTTAAGACCTGGAATGGGGATATTTCCTCAAAATCTAAGCTTTGTGGTATCCCCTGTGAAGGTAATCTGCTGTTCGGTTCAAAGCTGGACGATACACTAGATCGTACGGCGGATAATAAGAAGAATTTCCCAAGGAAGCGCCCTTTTCAAAATAAGCGGCCATTTCGGGCCCCCGCCAAAAATGAAGCGGATAACAAATCTTCCAGGGGTAGAAGATGGGCCCCTTATAGACAACAAAGACCCCCCAATACCTCTACTAATACCAAAAAGACAAACAAGCAATGACGCCATCATTCCAGTGGGGGGGAAAGTCACCAACTATTTCGAAAAATGGCAACAACTCTTCAGCAATCAGTGGTTACTGAATATAATATTAGAAGGTTACAAAATAGAGTTCGAGCAGCCTCCCCCTCAAAATTTTGTCCTAACCCCTTGTCCAAAAGACCCATCTTTAAGAATAGCCCTTCAATCAGAAATAAGGTCACTTCTTCAGAAAAAAAGGGTAATTCGCCGGGTTCCAGCATGCCAAAAAGAACAGGGATTCTACTCTCCAGTCTTCCTGGTGAGGAAACCTCAGGGAACCTATCGATTTATTCTAAATCTAAAGAAACTAAATCTGAGGGTCAAATACAGAAAGTTCAGGATGGACAATATCCGATCTGTAGTTCATCTCTTACAGAAAGACGACTTCTTGGCATCTCTAGACCTGAAGGATGCATATCTTCATCTGCCAATCCATTTGTCCTGCCAACAATACCTAAGGTTCGCCGTGTGGATGGAAGGAGAGGTGAGACATTTTCAGTTTAATGCCTTACCTTTCGGATTATCTTCAGCTCCATGGCTATTCACCAAGGTTATGTCTGAGGTACTAGCCCTTCTCAGGTTAAAACAGATTAATATTGTCGGTTACCTTGATGATTTTTTATTATGGGGGTCTTCTGAGAAATCCGTTTTTGATCAGATAACTACAACTTTGAGCTTCTTCCAGGATTTGGGTTGGTTGATTAATTGGGAAAAGTCTGCCCTAGTTCCTTTCCAATCCTTAGAGTTTTTGGGTTTCATTATTTCTACTAGAAATGAAAAATTGTTGTTACCTGATAGGAAGATCAGTGCTATTATTGACAATGTTCTCTCGTTTCAGAAATTGAGAAGCATATCGCTAAGAAAGGCCATGGCACTTCTAGGTCTTCTAACTTCTTCCTTTCCGGCAATCCAGTGGGGGCAGTTCCATGCAAGATTCTTACAGATGTGGATACTAAAATCTTGGAACAGGTCTATGACGTCACTGGACAAGAAAATCGTCATTCCACAGAGTATAAAGGCTTCTCTGCTTTGGTGGAAACAGCTGGATCATCTATCTCCAGGTCGTCTGTGGAGTTTTCCTCATCAGAATACAATTACAACCGACGCCAGTTTATGGGGTTGGGGAGCCCACTTCAATTCTCAACCGGCCCAGGGAGCCTGGAGTATGACGATCAGTTCACAGTCATCAAACAACAGAGAACTGCAAGCAGTGTGGCAAGCTTTACTACATTTCGGGCCCCAAATCAAGAAGTCTCATGTGAGGATAAGGACAGACAATCAGAGTGTGGTGGCTTTCCTAAACAGACAAAGGGGTACGAGGAGTCAATCCTTATGGGAAAAGACGAAGAGGATCCTATTTTGGTCAGAAAGGAATCTCTCATCCTTAACAGCGACACACTTAAAAGGAACCTCAAACCAACTGGCAGACTACCTCAGCAGGAAGAGGTTGGATGCGAACGAATGGTCATTAGATCAGGAAATATTCCAGCAGGTGACGTTACAATGGGGCTGCCCAAAAATAGACTTGTTTGCAAGGAAAGTGAATACGAAATGCCAACAATTTTGTGCCCTGTTTCCAGAAGATCTACCATGGAAAGTAGATGCCTTCTCGATCAATTGGGGGGAAGTAATGATGTATGCATTTCCTCCAGTTCCGTTGCTAGCACGAGTGATAAAGAAGATTATACAGGACAAGGCTCGAGTAATCTTAATAGCTCCACTGTGGCCAAAAAAACCATGGTGCACGTCACTGAGGGCACTAGCAGTAACAGATCCGATAATATTTCCTCCTCTGCCACACTTGCTATCTCAGGGTCCAGTATGGCATCCGAACTTACACATGCTTCACCTTTCAGCTTGGAACCTGAATGGGGCATCCTGAAGTCCAAAGGGTTTTCAGATGAACTATCAGAAACTTTGATACAGAGTAGAAAAAAAGTGACTCGAGAAATATACCAGAAAGCCTGGAGAATATTTAACGATTGGTGTAGGGAAAGATCCTTTAACAATTCATCTCTCAAATCCGTATTGGAATTTCTTCAGTGTGGATATAAGAAAGGTCTTAGTATCAGCACCCTGAAAGTACAGGTATCTGCTCTTAGTGTGTTTTTAGAAAAACGACTGGCAGAAGAAAATCTAATTGTACGTTTTTTTCAGGCTTTAAAGAGACTTAAGCCAGCAATTAAAACAAAAGTACCTGCTTGGGATTTAAACATTGTTTTACAGGGTTTGTGTGAGGCTCCGTTTGAGCCATTAGCGCAAATTTCGGAAAAATTTCTTACCTTAAAGACCATTTTCCTGCTGGCAATTACTTCAGCCAGGAGAATTGGTGAATTGCAATCACTATCCATTAGAGAGCCTTATTGCACCATTTCAGAGGATAGAATAACATTACGTCCTGATGCAGCCTTTCTACCCAAGGTAGTTTCCTCTTTTCACAGAAATCAGGAGATCTTCCTACCCTCCTTTTGCGAGAATCCTAGTAATGAAAAGGAAAGGAGACTCCATTCCCTTGACGTAAGGAGATGTCTTATACACTACATGGAAAGAACAAGTTCCTGGAGGAAAACTGACGCAATGTTCACCCTTTTTGCTGGAAAACAAAGAGGCAACAAAGCTTCCAAAGCAACGCTGGCACGATGGATAAAACAGGCTATCACATCAGCATATCAGGTTCAAGGAAAGCATTTAATCTCTCCAATCAGAGCTCATTCTACAAGAGCAATATCAACCTCCTGGGCAGAGAGGGCAGGGGCATCTATAGAACAGATATGCAGAGCTGCTACCTGGTCAAGTCAGAACACTTTTGTGAAACATTATCGCCTAAACATCTCGGCTGCAGCAGACTTATCATTTGGAAGGAAGGTGCTGCAGGCAGTGGTCCCTCCCTAGATCCTATATCTTGTACATCGTCTCACCAGGGGTGCTGTCCAATGACGTTCTGGGAAAGACAACTTTACTTACGGTAACGTCTTTTCCAGTAGTCAGAAGGACAGCACCCCTGCAACCCGCCCTTCTTTTGGGTGGAATAATAATTATGTAAGTGAGCATCTATGCGGTCCGTGTCATCTATTATATTAACTGAGTTACTGGTGGTAAGATAGTGGCTTATGTATGGCTGCCAATTTGTTATGCAAATCTTTTCTTTTGCAGTTCCTGTCCACGATTGGGAGGGAGACAAGTCTCACCAGGGGTGCTGTCCTTCTGACTACTGGAAAAGACGTTACCGTAAGTAAAGTTGTCTTTTTATTCCCATAACCAAAAAGTGGGCGCAGACAAATACAAATTTCACTGGGAAAATGTAAACTGCAGCCATTCTTACACTGTTAATGGCAGGGTTCTCAAACTTTGCACAGTTGGTCACTGGGTGACTGGGATTAATATTGAGAAAAGTAGGTGGAGCCTACAACAGCCAATTCACCTATTGATTTTCAAGGGGAATATTTAATTGCTGCCATTCTTGCACTGTTAATGGCACAAGCTTCCAACTTGGTACAGTTGGTCATTGGGTGACTGGGGTTCAAATTCAGAAAAGGGGTGGAGCCACAAACAGCCAATCAGATTTGTTTCATTTCAATGCAAATTATCGATGCCCAAGCTTTTTGGTCTATTTCAGCCCCTTACACACTCCTAGGAGTTCTGGTTCACCATGAGATTGCTGGGTGATATGTAACTGGGTGTTTCAAGCCCTACCTTACAAAGCGATACTAATCCATGCCATGCACTGATGAGGATCAACCAATCCGAAACAGTCTGTATGCATGTTAGATTATTTTAGCTCTGTAACAAGCTGACACATTGTTGCATTTCAGCAGTTCTGGAGGTGTGTTTAGCTATCAGGGACAACAAAGGATGATGTGTATATTCAGCAGTGATGCATTGTGGGAGATATCATATGCTCACTCCAACCTGAATAATTGCGAATACCTTCTGTTTTAAGAAGGCAAACTTCTGATTTGCATTGCATTTTAGTAAGGAGGCTTTTTGGTCTCTTTCAGTCCCTTACACACTCCCAGGAGTTCTGGTTCACCATGAGCTTGCTGGGCAATCTGTAACTGTAGGAATGTATAACTTTTAAGATTTGTCACACCTCAGGTTCAGTTTAATAACGTTTCTCCGGGCATGAAGCCTTTTTGGATGAGCTGCAGTATTATGAGCTGCCCACGTCTGCACAGCACTCCTGAGGGGAATGGGGTGTTTATTAATTTTTCACACATAGGATATTAAATCCCAAGTTCAGCCACAGCTTTTGTATGCATTTAAAAAGAACGTTATTTTTAATTATACATGAGAACATTATACGCAAAAAGTTGCTGTCTTTGCAAAGTAACGAAGGCAAATGCTGGAAACGCCAGGATATGGATCCGTCCGAGTTACGGTAATTCCGACATTATGCAAATGTAGGTGGCTTGGAAATGGACCAATTAGAATACAGATTATGTAGGAAAATAACGAGCTTGCCCAATGTCTTGTCATACGGCACGTGCACAAGGCGTGGGTGGGGCTTAAAACTCACCTCAATTCCCGCCAGTCTTTCAACAGCTACACTACCCAGAATGCTGATGATTGTGTATAAAAAGGCTTCCGTAGCCTGTTGGGGAGGATACTTTTGCCTTGAAAAAGATCAGATGCAGCTGAGCGAAACATGTAGACATGTCCGCTGATACATGCCTTCCTGTCTATTCACATCTAGTGAGCGCTCCTCCAGCCACAGACCTTCATATGCCAGCTCCTGCGTCACGTGACGCGGCTGCAACTTCCTGGTTTTAGACCACGTGTCCGGCGGTACAGCCAGGTTACATCAGTGGCTGGATACTGTGTAGTGGTTAAGGGCCTCTGCCTCTGACATAGGAGACCTGGGTTCAAATGTCTCTCACTGTTTTTTGGCTGTTTAAGGTCTCAGAAAACAGGACTGTATTTGACCGAGTGGATCGGAGAGCTCAGAGAAGCTCTTTTACATAGATAACTGAAGTTTTTTAACTCTTCCTGTACTGGAAAATACTATGAGACTCTCTTTATTGTTACTATTGTTCAGTTTCTTAGCTGTACTACACATACAATTAATTATTTCATAAGTTTATTTTCACTTCAGGTTTGCTTTGAAGTTTACCTGTAGTGAAAAAAGGGCCCCAAATGAGTACTTACCTAAAGTAGAGGGAAGCCTTTGGATAGTTTAGAGCAGGGGTGTCTAACTCAAATACGAAGTGGGCCGAAATGAAGCTCTGGGACCAAATTTCCTGGTGCCTGGTGGCCCCTCCTTCCCCTATACAGTTCCCTGGTGTCTAATGGCCCCTCCTCCCCCCCCCCCCCTCTATACAGTTCCCTGGTGTCTAGTGGCCCCCTTCCCTCTCCTATACAGTTCCCTGGTTTCTAGTGGCCCCTCCTTCCCCTATACAGTTTCCTGGTGTCTAGTGGCCCCCTTCCCTCTCCTATACAGTTCCCTGGTTTCTAGTGGCCCCTCCTTCCCCTATACAGTTTCCTGGTGTCTAGTGGCCCCCTTCCCTCTCCTATACAGTTCCCTGGTTTCTAGTGGCCCCTCCTTCCCCTATACAGTTTCCTGGTGTCTAGTGGCCCCCTTCCCTCTCCTGTACAGTTCCCTGGTTTCTAGTGGCCCCTCCTTCCCCTATACAGTTTCCTGGTGTCTAGTGGCCCCTCCTCCCCCCCCTCTATACAGTTTCCTGGTGTCTAGTGGCCCCCTTCCCTCTCCTATACAGTTCCCTGGTTTCTAGTGGCCCCTCCTTCCCCTATACAGTTTCCTGGTGTCTAGTGGCCCCCTTCCCTCTCCTGTACAGTTCCCTGGTTTCTAGTGGCCCCTCCTTCCCCTATACAGTTTCCTGGTGTCTAGTGGCCCCCTTCCCTCTTCTATAAAGTTACCTGGTATCTAGTTCTGCCCACCTCTCCATATGGCTTCCCTGGTGATCTTAGGGTTCACCCTCCCAATATAGCTTCTCTCGTGGTCTAAAGTGGGCCAGACATAATGCGAAGTGGGGAAACCACCTGAGAGCCAAATCTGATGCCTCAAAGGCCCAGATTTGGCCCACGGGCCGGAGTTTGACATGTACATTTGCGGATCCGCTAGCGGTTTTTGGTGTGCAGCAGCCCTAACACAGGCTAAACTCTCTAAATTCTTACAGGGTACATTTCTCTCTGTTTTCCTTGTGTCCTGTGCAAGAGTTCAGGTCCATTTTAACATTTTTTTTTTGTTTATTTGTTTTTTTACAACATTTTTTATGCAGTAGCTATTCTCAAAAAAATGGTACTTTAATTGCTTATAAAAAGAAAGAAGAAAAAAACCTAAGTCAGGCTTCAGCTACAGGGATGTATTTAGTGCTCTGGGGCCTACTTCCTCCTGCACCGATCTTCTTCCTACGCCGCCTCTATCAGACGTGACCCATAAAGGAATTCTGTGACTGTCACTCTCGTCAGTCAGTGACAGGAGAGGAAACTGTGCCTGCCTCGCTGTTACCTCATAATGTCTTCATTATATTTCACCACATGATGGAGGAACATTTGCCTAATGTGCGATTTGCCAAACGCAGAGCAACATCTATTGTGCCTGTTTTATGCTTCCTGAGTGCGCTTCCTTTTAATGATCCCCTTTTCTGCCCGTCTGCCGCGCTCATTACTCCCGCGCCACTCTAATCAGGTAAAAGCTGACTCTGTTTTATCTGAGGTAAAAGTGACTACGCCGCGCCTTGTTTATTAATACAGCCATTAGTGGCTTTTCACGCCGCTTGTCGCACAGCGGCACGGGAGCATTATAAGCCTTTACGTCGTGTCCCTGTGTGTGCTTTTTTTAGAGGCAAATCTGTATTTTCTCCAGTCGTCTTTTAACCTGCTGGGCGTTTCGCCCGATTTTTTTTTTGTAATTTTTTTTTTCCCCCCCTTTCATGTAGCTAGCCTAGCGCTAGCTACATGATTCTCCCCTTCCTCCTCTCTCCCTCCCACCCTTCTGATCGCTGCCGGCGATCACGCCCATAAGGAAATCCCGTTCTGAACGGGATTTCCTTTAGGGCTTCCCCCGTCGCCATGGCGATGAATGGAGTGACGTCATTGACGTCGTGACGTCACTGGGACTCCCGATCCACCCCAAAGCGCAGCCTGGCGGCGATTGGCCAGGCTGTGCACGAGGTGTGCAGGGGGGCCCTCTTCCGCGGCGGGTAGCGGCAGATCGGCGGGTAGCGGCGGCGATCGGGGCAAACACGCAGCTAGCAAAGTGTTAGCTGCGTGTTTGAAAAAAAAAAAATCAAAATCGAGCGGTTCCCTAGCTCGTCCAGAGACGCTAGGGAGGTTAAAGTAGACCTGAACTCTTGCACAGGACAGAAGAAAAAAAACAGAAATGCACCCTGTGTGTATTTAGCGAGTTTAGCCTGTCTAATACCCCCTCATCAGTGACTAATCACCAGTGTAATGTGATCTCTCAGCTGTGTCACCTGACTGCCACGGCAGATAAGCTCATTTGAAAGAAAAGGATGTTAACTATATGGCTGCTTCCATGAAAGCAGGAAGTAGACACACTGCAGATTTATTGCAGGATTTGTATCAGCTGTAACAAAGTCATGTTTTTTCTGTAAAGGTTATTATGCTGTTGCGTATCTTTTAGAGCGGAGAGGAAGTTCTGAGTTCAGGTTCTCTTTAAGTCTGCTCCCAGCTGTTCTGAGGGCTCTGGAGGCGTTCTGGTGGATATTGGAGAATATGGGGATTTATGGTTGGTGGCTGTAGCACATTTTCCGCCTGACACGGCTGAATCGGAGGTGATAGGGAAGCGTTGTGGGCTCTGAAGGTTGTCCGCGCTAGATTAGCTATAAAGTGAATTGAACGCCACTTCAAACGGCTTGCGGAGGAGAGCAGCCGGCGGATGCGTAATTACAGCAGAAGGATCCTGAGGCGAGGCGAGACCCGCTCACCATGCTGTGCAGTAATTACCGGGGAGCTGAGTTATTGCCCGACGCTGTCACTCATATCCATCCATCCGCGGATTCCACAGCTATTCCCTACACTAAAGTCTCATACACACGCTCAACTAAAGTCTCTGAAATGCACAATTATCAAACAACTTGAAGAAGTTGGGCAACTTTTGTCAAGGCGTTATCACTGATAAGAGGCGACAACTACTGATAAGACGCAGCTCAAGTCAATCCAACTGTTGGAATGACTGACGAACAACTGAGAGAAGTTGTGTCCAACATGGCAATGTGTACAGAAGTCTGCTTTGGCTTTACAATGACTTCCATATTACAGAAGTCTGCTTTGGCTTTACAATGACTTCCATATTACAGAAGTCTGCTTTGGCTTTACAATGACTTCCATATTAGTCTTTCACCAGTTGAGTAACAATATGTCAATTTGTAATTGTTTGGCAAGTTGTCCGTCAAGTCGTTCTGTGTGTATAACAGTCGTTTGCACTCCAAGACGTATCTTTCCAACTTTTTTAGTCGTAGTTTTTTTATAGTAAAATACTTTTGTTGAGCATGTGTAAGGGTGCGTACATCACCACTACGGCCGCCAACGACGGGTCCGTCAGACCCTCCCGCTGGGCGGAGTTTCAGGCGACAGTAGTGCGTGTGTACACACTGTCGGCAGACCGATAAGGCTGTTTCTGAGCTCAAGTGGCTAAATGCAGAGTTTGCTTATCAGGGGGGACAGTGTTCACTACACTAATACAGAGTGCTTATCAGGGAGGCCTGTATTCACTACACACATACAGTGTGCTTATTAGGGAGGCCTGTATTCACTACACTAATAGAGTGCTTATCAGGGAGGCCGGTATTCACTGCACCTATACATTGTGCTTATCAGGGAGGCTTGTATTCACTACACTAATACAGTGTGCTTATCAGGGAGGCAGGTATTCACTACACTAATACAGTGTGCTTATCAGGGAGGCCGGTATTCACTACCCTAATACAGAGTGCTTATCAGGGAGGCCTGTATTCACTACACACATACAGTGTGCTTATCAGGGAGGCCTGTATTCACTACACACATACAGTGTGCTTATTAGGGAGGCCTGTATTCACTGCACAAATACATTGTGCTTATCAGGGAGGCCTGTATTCACTGCACTAATACAGTGTGCTTATCAGAGAGGCCCGTATTCACTACAGTAATAGAGTGCACACTGACCCTTATTCAATTCACTTTATCTCCTACATTTTCTCCTAGGAGATAATTTTTTATCCTCTGTTTAAAGCCCAGGAAATGTCTGGCTCCGCGGTGCTTGTGACAGGTGCACTTTGTTGTTCTGCATTTCCTGAAGGGTTTTCTTGGTGTAAGCGCCTCTGCTGGTCTCACATACCTGCACGTCTTGAGTAAGAGCCTCCATTTGCCATGGAATGGGTATTATGAGGCTTTCTCTCTTCCTGGGGGAGGATTCCCTTCCTGTCTATACAAACGGCGGGCCTGTCCCCCCTCCGGTATCCCCACAGAGGATGTGTTTGTGTGTACAGGCCGAGGTCATGGGATTAGGGGGCCTAATTCTCCCCGCAGAGGAAAACAGTGCTGGCTCGCTCCAGTGAGCAGCCCCAGGAGTAGCCCTCGCTGGCTCTGCCGCTTGCCTCCTTCATTGCTTTCTCTTGTTTGTGTACGCCGGAACGCGAATCATGCTTTTCACTGAAGCGTAGTATGGAGACAAAGGCGCCAAAAGGATAAAATTACCTAAAAAGTTTAAAGCAAAGAGGTGCTTGCCTCTTCTACTGACCACATATGCTATTGCTCCGTTGTTATTGCCTGATGAAGCGAGATCAAACCTGAGAAACGCGTTGCATTGTCCCCCGGAGTATGTAAATAAACTTGTTGTATTTGACAAACACATTGGCGATTTTTTTTGTCTGCTTGGAGGAGGTAAGTCCACCACTGCCTCCTCATGTTTTAAACTTTTTAGATACTTTTATCCTTTTGGTGCCTTTGTATCCATACTACGCAATATCAAGTCCTCACCAGCAGGGCTGTGGAGTCGGAGTTGTGGAGTCGGAGTCGTGGAGTCGGGCAATTTTGGGTGCCTGGAGTCGGAGTCGGGAAAAAATGCACCGACTCCGACTCCTAATGAATTTGTAACTGTAATTAAAATAGAAAATATGATAAAATGTTCTATTTCTCAGATAATAGTCATTAAAAATAATGTATATATACAGTATATATACAGTAATAGCTGTGCTTAGTCCACAAAAATGAAATAAACCAGTCAAAATTAGTTACTTGTGCTGCTTCAATAAAGCAGTCCCCGTATTTTTAAGGTCAGATATACATATCTGATTGTGACTGTATATATGATGTGTACACAGGAATCTCTTATATATACTAAATAACATCTATGCTGTAAGAATAAAGCCTGATGTGTAGCTGTGTCACTAATAGAGATGGTCAACGAGATGGAAATAATTCTGCATTGATGCTGATTTATGCAAATGTATGCACTCCCTTTGCTGATGAAATCAAATAATGTGATTTGTTATTAAAATTTGGTTTGGTGACTACAAATTAAAGGGTAACTGAAACGGATGAAAAGTAAAGTTTTATACATACCTGGGGCTTCCTCCAGCCCCCTTCAGGCTAATCAGTCCCTCGCTGTCCTCCACCACCCGGATCTTCTGCTATGAGTCCTAGTAATTCAGCCAGTCAGCGCTGTCCGGCCGCATGCCGCTCCCACAGCCAGGAACATTCTGCACCTGCGCAATAGTGCTGCACAGGTGTAGTATGCTCCTGGCGGCGGAGTGTGTGCATGCGCACTACGCCCGACTGGCTCAAGTACCTGGACTGATAGCAGAAGATCCAGGTGGTGGAGAAGGACAACGAGGGACTGATTATCCTGAAGGCGGCTGGAGGAAGCCCCAGGTATGTATAAAACTTTAATTTCATCTGTCTCAGGTTTACTTTGTTACACAGTAGTACTATACTCTACATATGCACTCCCCACAGAGCTGCAGGGAATCCACTGAGAATGCTGTGCACATTGAACACAGAGGTGTTGTCTGTCACCCATAAACCTTGTTCAGATTGTGCATGAAGAATGTGTAATAGAGGAAGAATCTCCTTATTCCCCTGCAGAGTACCTGCACATCATTCTTACATGTACCCACAGTTACATTGCCTAGGGCCTGATAGATGTTCTTTGTTCCGGTTTGTACCTTTTACAAGTACTCTTACCAAGGACTAGTTTTAGTCTAAAGGGAATAAATATAGTAGTCTACATATCCTTCTCACTTCAGTTGTCTTGTAAAATTCCTAAGCGTTGGCAGTTAAGAGACGAATTTCATGTTACATACTTTTAATCAACAAAATTGTAATATGCAAATTAGAGGAGTCGGAGTCGTGAAGTCGGAGTCGGTGGAATCCTAAACTGAGGAGTCGGAGTCGGTGGATTTTTGGACCGACTCCACAGCCCTGCTCACCAGGTGGATGGGGTGTTTTTTCCTCATCTACGGAGAGCGACTGGCTCCTATACTTCCTTCTTGCCAGCAGTGGGGGGAGTTCCTTCTCTAGCGTACAGCAGATCACTTGACTCCACCCACCTCCTTGAGCCACTGAAAGAAATGAACTCTTTGTGCCTAGCGCTGCAGCTATAGTCCGTCCCTGAGTGTAATAAAGCCTAAAAGCCTTCTCACACCTTTGCCTCTTCTGCTGTGTGTTTAAAGGAACCTGAAGTGAGAGGAATATGGAGGCTGCCATGTTTATTTCCTTTTTAACAATACCACTTGCCTGGCTGTCTCATGATCTTTCTGTCATCAGTAGTGTCTGAATCGCACACCTGAAACAAGATTTAATGCATATTGTAGACAGCTTGACTCTGAATCATTCAAAGTTGACAGGAAGTTCGTTGGATCGGTGGATTTATTGGCATCTTAGTGACCACCTCTAGCTCAAGGAGAGGAAGGTGCGAATATGTTTGTGTACGAGTTCTGTACGGATGCTCCGATAAGGACTTAAAGGACAACTGAAGTGATAGGGATATGGAGGCGGCCATATTTATTTCCTTTTAAACTATACCAGTTGCCTGGTAGCCCTGCTGCTCTATTTGGCTGCAGTAGTGTCTGAATAACACCAGGAACACGCATGCAGCTAATCTTGTCCGATCTGACAATAAACAAAACACCTGATCAGAAACCCCTGATCTGCTGCATGCTTGTTCGGGGTCTATGGCTAATAGTATTAGAGGCAGAGGATCAGCAGGGCTGCCAGGCAACTGGTATTACTTAAAAGGAAATAAATATGGTGGCTTCCCTATACTTCTCACCTCAGGTTCCCTCTAAATCATTTTGGAAAAATCTTTGCAATATCTGAACGGAGGATATGCTTTTTACCAACAAAAGGAGAGATCCACTTTATAGCATCTTAGAGGACCTGACAGATTGCTTGAAGAAGTGCTATATGATATTGTACTACAGAAGGCCCAAGACGCCAGTGGCTGGGCAGTGTACTCTGCCTCTGACACAGGAGACCAGGGTTCAGATTTCAGCTCTTCCTGTTCAGTAATGGTGCCCATAAATGGTACGATAAAAATGTTCGATTTTTCCGTTTATTCGACCAAAAAGATCAAATCGAATGAAAGTTAAAAAAACATTTATTTTTTTATTTTTTTTACAATAATCTGATCGGATATGGTGGCAAAATCTTTATATTCAATTTAACAAAATAATCTAACTAAATTATTTAATCGAAAAAAAGGAAAAAAATTGTACGTTGGATGGGCAAGACTCCCTTATGGTGGCCATACATGGTACAATTTTTTCATACAATCTTACCATTTCTATGTAATACAAGGGAACTGCATAAATTATCCTTTCAGTATATTCACATAATTTACCGTTATACTACATAGAAATGGTAAGATTGTATGAAAAAATTGTACCATATATGGCCACCATAATGGTGGCCGCTAATGATCCAATTTTTTTCATCCAATCTTACCATTTCTATGTAATATAAGGGACTGCCTGTAGTATCCATTCATTATATTCGCTCAGTTTACTCTTCTACTACATAGATTTGGTAAGATTGGATGAAAAAGATTGGATCATTAGTGGCCAGCCTCAGGGCTCGTTTCCACTATAGCGAATCCGCATGCAGGCACCGCATGCGGATTCGCATAGTCAATACAAGTGGATGGGATTGTTTCCACTTGTGCGTCGTGCGGGTGCGTTTTGGCGTGCGGGGGAAATCTGCACGGCAGAGCCGTCAGATTTCGCGTGCGGCAGGAATGCGGGCGAATCGCCCGCAATGCTTTTAATAGGGAAATCGCATGCGGCTTTGTCATGCGGATTTCCCCGCGATTTCGCGTGCGATTTCGCATGTAAAGCTATGGAGCTTTACACAGGCAGTGACATGGTTAAATTCACCTGGCTCCTCGCTGGGATTTCGTCCGCGGTGGAATCCAGGTGATTCCGCACCGCAACAGTGGAAACGAGCCCTCACACTGCTACTGCCCATAGAGTGGTTCCTAGTGGCTGCAGCTCTGGCGCTTTCAGTCCGCCATGAGAAAGGCGCAATATAAATATTCTGTGCCTTGTCTAATAAAAAGAATTACACCGGTTCCTTACAATTTGGCTCGGAAATCAAGAGAAGTGGATTTCTGTTGCTGCTAGGGAACACCATTCTTATTTCAGGTGATTACAAGTAGGGATACTCATTCAGATTCTGTAGAAATGACATTTCTGCATTTCTGAACAGCAAATGGAAATCGAATTTCTGGGGAAATACTGCATTACTGCAACACGGCCATTTTTTGCCCAGTCACAGAACTCGGAAGCATTGGACCAACCAGAGAATGTAGAGTCAACTCGATAGTTTTTGGCCAATCAAAGAATGCAAAAATGGCCAAAAAAAGGTTTCCTTGGAAAGCAGAAATCTGCGTAAACAGAATTTCCCCAGAATCAGAAATCTGCATTTCCAACCATCCCTAATTACAAGCAGTAACTTGCCTGCACTGGTCCCCCTAATTTCATTGTAGCCCTCCAGGGTGTGTGGCACTAAAAGTCCCAGCATGCCCTGCCAGCCGTCCTCCTAGCTGTCCCCCCACACAGAAGCGCTCCTCAGATTTTCTTGCACTGATTACTCTGATGTTTTGTGTCGGCGCAGTCTGAGCATTATTTGTGTGCGTTGTAGTCCGCCTACACAGTGCAATAAGCTGCCACTATAGAGAACAATTAGTGCTCAATGCTTGCATTCTATAGACGAGACCTGCGCCATTGTATCCGCTTCTATAGAAACATGGCGGCTCTGCAATCATCACCACAAGCGCTTTCCTCCTCTTCGCCGCGCAGATAATAACCGTGATTAAGACGTAGGGAACTATGTTTTTTCCTAGCACTCCTGGGGTTAATGGACGACAGCTTGGGCGTGGCGTGACCCGGTGTTTTTTTGCGGCGCAGTTGGCCACGAAGCAACAGGCCGGAGCCCTCAAATATGCACGTCCCTTTGAGTAATGGCCGCCGTTCCCATGGAGCGAGGGTCTCGTGAGGGACATTAATAACCCGGCTGTTTTGTACCCCCGTTTGTCCGCCCTGACCCTAGTGACACCCTGTTTACTCAGTTTATCCCTCGTATTTGCATGCAGCTTCGGTGCCTGATGCAGCTGAGGTGATTTGTATTCTAATGGCGGCCGTTGTCTTGGCAACCCATTGGAGGCCTGAAAACTCGTGTAGTGAGGAAAAAAATAACAGGGGGGGGAAGTTATCTACAGGCATCACTTGCCAATCCCACACGAGGAATCGTCCTCTTGTTTCATGCCACCTTTACCTCAGAAGCGGCCCAGCGAAGGCCCAGGCTGTTGCCTCACACTGGCATCGCTTTATGTTTGCACGGCGTTCAGTAATCCCCTCGCCATGCTGGAGGCTTTGCAGGTTATTAAAATTTAATCCGCCTGTTCTGCGGCGAGCGGCTCCGGCCCTCTGGAGAGTGTTTGTCTGCTCTGTTCAGTTACAATAATAGCTTCTCATCGATCTGGTAATGATGGACTCCCCGGCAACCTGAAGACGCCACGCAGGCCCGCCAGGAACGCTGTGGAATGTTGTGATCTATTCCTGTTTCATAGCTTCAAAAATGCATCGATTGTTCTCTTATTGAGATCGATAAAGCTTCGCGGAAGGCGCAGCGAGGGGGGAATAGGCGTGTTTATTGCTTAATAATAAGAAATCGATCGACGCGAGTATATCGAGCCTCCGGGGACCACCGCTCGCTTATTTAAATTCCTTTTTTGCAAAGGTCGCGTCACGCCGTGAACTTCTGACCCGCTGCTGTAAAATAAATGGCAATATAAAATGCAAAGCGCGGTAAAACGGTATAATATGCAAAGCGCGGTAAAACATCATCTTCTGTCATTAAAAAGGAACTCCAGTGAAAATAATGTATAAAAAAGTGCTTCATTTTCCACAATAATTATGTATAAATGATTTAGTCAGTGTTTGCCCATTGTAAAATCTTTCCTCTCCCTGATTTATGTTCTGACATTTATCACATGGTGACATTTTTACTGCTGGCAGGTGATGTCACTAGAATGAGATGCTGCTTGCTTTTTTGGCAATTGGAAACAGCTGTAAACAGCTATTTCCCACAATGCAATGAGGTTTACAGACAGGAAACTGTCATGAACATGGTCCTGACATCACACTGTGGGAGGGGTTTCACCACAACATCAGTCATACAGCGCCCCCTGATGATCCGTTTGTGAAAAGGAAAAGATTTCTCATGGGAAAGTGGGTATCGGCTACTGATTGGGATGAAGTTCAATTCTTGGTCACGGTTTCTCTTTAATTACAGTCATCGGCGATCAAATCTGTATATCTTTGTATGTTCTACAAGTCCCTGCATTTGATGTATTTGATGGTCATACATCTATAGATCTCCCCGAAAGTTGAATTCAGCAGCATCAAATGGTTCCTCCAACATGGCTCGTCTCTCTAGTTTCCCTCCACCGGAGTTCTGAAAAGAGTTGAAAATTAAAGTAGACCTGAACTCTTGCACAGGACAGAAGGAAAATATAGAAAAATGCACCCTGTATGTATTTAGAGAGTTTAGCCTGCCTAATTCCCCCTCATCTGTGACCAATCACCAGTGTAATCTTATCTCTCAGCCGTGTCAGCTGGCTGCCTTGGCAGAGCAGCAGATTTGTAAACACAGGATGTTAACCCTATGTCTGTTTCCATGAAAGCAGGAAGTAGACACACTGCAGATGTATTGCAGGATTTCTATCAGCTGCAACAAAGAAATGTTTTTCTTTAACCACCCTGGCGTTCTGATTAAATCGCCAGGGTGGCTGCGGGAGGGTTTTTTTTAAATAAAAAAAAAACTATTTCATGCAGCCAACTGAAAGTTGGCTGCATGAAAGCCCACTAGAGGGCGCTCCGGAGGTGATCTTCCGATCGCCTCCGGCGCCCAGAATAAACAAGGAAGGCCACAATGAGCGGCCTTCCTTGTTTTGCTTATATCGTCGCCATAGCGACGAGCGGAGTGACGTCATCGACGTCAGCCGACGTCGTGACGTCAGCCGCCTCCGATCCAGCCCTTAGCGCTGGCCGGAACTTTTTGTTCCGGCTACGCTGGGCTCAGGCGGCTGGGGGGACCCTCTTTCGCCGCTGCTCGCGGCGAATCGCCGCAGAGCGGCGGCGATCAGGCAGCACACGCGGCTGGCAAAGTGCCGGCTGCGTGTGCTGCTTTTTATTTCATTAAAATCGGCCCAGCAGGGCCTGAGCGGCAGCCGCTGGCGGTGTTGGACGAGCTGAGCTCGTCCAGACCGCTCAGCTGGTTAAGGCTTCTTGCACACCAAGACGTTGCATTAGGTGGCACGTTAAGGTCGCATAACGTGCACCTAACACAACGTATGGTGCTGCAAGAGCCGACGGTAGAGTGACCCGCGTTAGGCGGCTCGAGTCCTATAATGTCTCCCAGAGTGGCGCTGATTGGCCAGCGGGACCACGAGATGCGGAGCGAGACACTCCGCATCACGTGGTCCCGCCGGCCAATCAGCGCCCGCCAGTGCAGTGAATATTAAGTAGCCATGTGCGTGGCTACTGTAGCAGCATCTCCCCGCCTCCCCTCCCCCCCCCACTGAGCATGTGCAAACAGTCTAACGCGGCTATAGCCGCTCAAACGCCGTAGCATGCTGCACTTTCACAACAACGTGCAGCGATACATGTAACGCAACGTGGGCTGTGTGAACAGCCCACTTGTGTTACATCGCTGTGCGTTGGGGGAGCGTTACAGGCGCACTAACGTGCGCCTGTAACGTCCCTGTGTGGAAGCAGCCTAAATGCTATTCTGTTGGTGTTTGTTTTAGAGCTGAGAGGAAGTTCTGAGTTCAGGTCCACTAGGTGCCCATTAACAGTGCAATATTTTCCCCAGATGTGATTGTTTGATCAGATTTGCGGGATCGTAAGTAATCAGAAGGTAATTATTGATTGATCCTATGAACGGGGCATTTTCTCTATTCGGAAAGCAATAGTCCAATATTTCTGTATTCCAGTCAACCATAGAATTGGTTTTCAGCAATTTTTATCCACATACTCTGTTGTTTTTCGTACAATTTAATTGCAAAAATCTGATTGAATGATCGCATCTCATTTGGGGGGACAGCGGCTAGTGGTCCTTTGCGTTCTTTGGTCATCGTGATGGACGCATGCTGTTACCACCGCACACCCGACTGACCATGTCGAGCCGAAATTTTCAGCAAGCTCGATCAATACATTTGACCAATTTCAACCCGAAATTTGTTTGATTGGCAATCGGGCATTCTTGTTGTGGCACTGATTTTTCATCTAATTCAATAAAATTATCGAATTTGGATGGTTGCTTGGGCTACAGCAGGGGTAGGGAATCTATGGCTCGGGAGCCAGATGTGGATCTTTTGATGGCTGCATCTGGCTCACCTACAAATCAGGAGGGGTTGATTCACTAAGCTACACAGCTCAAGCAGCGCAGCTTAGTGTGGCAGCGCAAGTAACATTTTCAGAGTAGGCACGCTACTGCTGCAGCATGCACTACTAACTTAGGGCCCGTTTCCACTATAGCGTTGCAGAATCGCCGGCGACTCACCGCAGGCAAATCGCATGCAGGTGCGATTCCGCATGCGTTTTTTGCCGCGATTTTGCATAGGTAAGGCTGTATGCGAATTTAACCATGTCACTGCCTGTGTAAATTAACATTAATACCTATGCGAAATCGCGGCAAAAGACGCATGGGGAAAACGCATGCGATTTCCCTATTAAATACATTGCATGCGATTCGCCTGCATTCCACACGCAGGCGAATTCTGAGGACCCTACCCTGCAGATTTTTTCTGCACAGAAAAACGTGCGGGGAAACACACAAGTGGAAACAGTCCCATCCACTTGTACTGACTGTGCGAATCCGCATGCGGGCAACGCATGCGGATTCGCGATAGTGGAAACGGGCCCTTACTCACACTACCCCGAAACGAACGGCTGCTTCAATTGTCCCACTCTGGGCCCTGTCCGGTCCAGTGACTTTGTAGAACAAGATCCCCACTTTGATTGGCCCAATAGGCTGTCACTTGACAGGCAGCCTATTGGGCCAAAGTGCGGGGATCTCGTCCTACAAAGTGAATCAACCCCCAAGTCAGCTAGCTAATTGTACAAGCTGTTAGTCGGTATTTCTCCTGTCTGGCTCTCTGGGAAATTGCTGATGTTGCTGAAACCAAGAGAAGCTGAAGACGTGTCTGACACTTCCGCTGCCCGGCTGATCAACTGTATACACATCACCTTGGCAACAGGGATGTGAGCCCTACTGTGCCAGTTTGAAACATATTGTATGGCTCTCAGGGAATTACATTTTAAAATATGTGGCTTTTATGTCTCTCTCAGACAAAAAGGTTCCTGACCCCTGGGCTACATCACCAGATGTATTGTCCACTTCAGATTTTCAGTCCTTCTCTGCTTTCTATCTGACGATAGTCATTTACTGAGGGGCTTTTGAAGTTCTCTTTAAAGTAGACCTGAACTCAGAACTTCACCTCTATTCTAAACAATAAGCAACAGCATGATAACCTTTTAATGAAAAACATTTCTCTGTTACAGCTGATACAAATCCTAAAATAAATATGCAGTGTCTACTACCTGCTTTCATGGAAGCAGACATAGGGTTAACATCTTGTGTTTACAAATTAGTTACTGTGCCGTGGCAGAGGAGATTTCTGAGCTGACACAGCTGAGAGATCAAATTACACTTGTGAATAGTCACAGATGAGGGGGGGATTACACAGGCTAAACTCTCTAAACACATACAGGGTGCATTTCTCTGTTCCTTCTGGTTTTATCAAACTAAGCTCCCCTCGCTGGTTCTGCTTTAGATGACAATTACACAGCTACTAATTTCCTCACCTTCCCGCGACCCCCGCGATGTGCCGCCATGAGTCATGCGAGGGACGCGGTCTATCGTACCACCTAATAGCTGACAAGTTGTAATTAGCTTTGCCGGATCACTTCTGATATCCTCTCCAGAGCTGCTGGGAGATCTCAGGGGATGCGTCAGTAATGAGCTCTGCTGTATTTGCTGACACGCCGTTACTGCGATGAAATATACGCGGTCTGCAGATCCGGGTCACACGGCCTCCCCAGTCATGGCTGTCATGTGATCATGTGATGCGTCAGGCTGGGATTACAAGCCAATGACAAACTTCTTTGCTTTTTCTTGACATACCGGCAATGCACAGATCACAAGAAGCACGGAGGATTATTCACATCTTGTGACCCACAAATGACCAGACTGTCCAGAGAAAAAAATGGCGGGAAGAGCTTTACAATCCTGTTCACATTGGAGAGGAAATGTAGTGAAAACATAATGGCCTCAATTCACTAAGCTTATCTCCTGTCTTTAATAACTCTTCTAGAGTTGTTACCATGGTGATAAGGCATGTAGTATTCAGGAAACATTTTACCTCAGGCAAACCTAAAGTTAACTCTTCTGTCTTTAAGTTAACTCTTCAATCCTTAAAATAACTCCAGAGTTAAAGACAGGCTGTTAATTAACTGAGTGTGAAAATAACTACAGAGGAGGTAAATTAACTACAGATGAGGTAAATTATCTACAGAGGAGGTAATGTAAGGAATGAAGAGATAAGATAACTCTCTCACTGTGTGAGGTAAATTTTCTCTTGCTTTATTATCTCCAGCATGATCTTAGTGAATTGAGGCCAATGAGTAAAACTACTTACCGTATTTTTTTTGTCCGTATTTAATTGCCATTGTTTGACCATTGTAAAATCTTACCTCTTCCTGATTCATATTCTGAAATTTATCACTGGTGGCAACCTCTTTAGTCCTGTCAGGTGATCTTTGTGGAATGTTTGCTTACTGGGAGTTCTAAAGCCAGTAGATAATACCAGGGCTGTGGAGTCGGAGTTGGAGGATTTTGGGTATCCTGAGTCAGTTGGTGATTTTATAAACTGAGGAGTCAGGACTTGGAGTCGGATGATTTTTGTACAAAATCCATAGGCCTGGTAAGTATTAGTCTAAGAAGTAGGAGCCATTTTGGGATACCCGGAGTCAGAGTCGTGGTTTCATAAACTGAGGAGTTGGAATCGGAAGATTTTTGTACCGACTCCACAGCCCTGAAAAATACACCTGGGCACATATGTAATCAACTTATTCTCCCACGTTTTCTCCTTGGTGATATGTTCACACAAGGTCAATATAATGCCTTTTAAAACACCAGCTAGCAAGAAAATACTCAAAATAAGTTTGACGGTAGTTTTTCACCTACTTTTTGATGCTTGTTAAGTTGTAGAGTTCTGAAAAGTATTTTAAAGAGAAGATGAAAAATGATCACCTAGGAGAAAACTTAAAGGGACACCGAGCACCTCTTATGGGCATGCCTTTAAAGCGGATCCGAGATGAAAAACTAACAACTTATCTATATATCTTATCTAAAGTTTAGATAGTTTACACAGCAAATCTAGCTGCAAACATCTTCAATAGAATATGATTATTTCTTCCTGTAATACAATGAGAGCAGCCATGTTGTTTGTAAACATTACAAACAGGCAAGCTTATCTGCATCTTCTGTGAAAAAAACCTAATCCCTCCTCCTCCTCCCCTCTGCCTCTGAAATCTCTGGCTAGTAATACACCCCCCTCCTCCTGCCCAGACTGAGCTCCCATGAGCCCTTGCTACTGCCAAGGCTCTCTGAAAAACTGGGCGAGGCTTGTTTAGTTTATAGGGAATTAGATTATTAAAACAAAAACAATAAAGTATTTGGCTTGAGGAATGCCCTATAAACAATAGGAAAGAAACACAATTATGCAATGAGTAAAAGTTCATCTCGGATCCACTTTAACTCTCCTGGCAGTAACCCCGACCTACACTCTGGGTAGCCGCCGCAGAGGATTTCTCTACCCCGGGAGGGATTTTTGAATAAAAACTGTTGCAGCCTTTGTAGCTAGCACTTCGCTAGCTACCTGCGTCCCTCCGCTCTTTTATGATCGCCCCCGATCGCCGCCGTTATACAGTGGAGGAAATAATTATTTGACCCCTCACTGATTTTGTAAGTTTGTCCAATGACCAAGAAATGAAAAGTCTCAGAACAGTATCATTTCAATGGTAGGTTTATTTTAACAGTGGCAGATAGCACATCAAAAGGAAAATCGAAAAAATAACCTTCAATAAAAGATAGAAACTGATTTGCATTTCATTGAGTGAAATAAGTTTTTGAACCCCTACCAACCATTAAGAGTTCTGGCTCCCACAGAGTGGTTAGACACTTCTACTCAATTAGTCACCCTCATTAAGGACACCTGTCTTAACTAGTCACCTGTATAAAACACACCTGTCCACAGAATCAATCAATCAAGCAGACTCCAAACTCTCCAACATGGGAAAGACCAAAGAGCTGTCCAAGGATGTCAGAGACAAAATTGTAGACCTGCACAAGGCTGGAATGGGCTACAAAACCATTAGCAAGAAGCTGGGAGAGAAGGTGACAACTGTTGGTGTGATTGTTCGAAAATGGAAGGAGCACAAAATGACCATCAATCGACCTTGCTCTGGGGCTCCATGCAAGATCTCACCTCGTGGGGTGTCAATGGTTCTGAGAAAGGTGAAAAAGCATCCTAGAACTACACGGGAGGAGTTAGTGAATGACCTCAAATTAGCAGGGACCACAGTCACCAAGAAAACCATTGGAAACCCATTACACCGCAATGGATTAAAATCCTGCAGGGCTCGCAAGGTCCCCCTGCTCAAGAAGGCACATGTGCAGGCCCGTCTGAAGTTTGCCAATGAACACCTAAATGATTCTGTGAGTGACTGGGAGAAGGTGCTGTGGTCTGATGAGACCAAAATAGAGCTCTTTGGCATTAACTCAACGCGCTGTGTTTGGAGGAAGAAAAATGCTGCCTATGACCCCCAAAACACCGTCCCCACCGTCAAGCATGGGGGTGGAAACATTTTGCTTTGGGGGTGTTTTTATGCTAAGGGCACAGGACAACTTAATCGCATTAACGGGAAAATGGACGGAGCCATGTATCGTGAAATCCTGAACAACAACCTCCTTCCCTCTGCCAGGAAACTGAAAATGGGTCGTGGATGGGTGTTCCAGCACGACAATGACCCAAAACATACAGCAAAGGCAACAAAGGAGTGGCTCAAGAAGAAGCACATTAATGTCATGGAGTGGCCTAGTCAGTCTCCGGACCTTAATCCAATGGAAAACCTATGGAGGGAGCTCAAGCTCAGAGTTACACAGAGACAGTCTGGAAACCTTAGGGATTTAGAGATGATCTGCAAAGAGGAGTGGACCAACATTCCTCCTAAAATGTTCGCAAACTTGGTCATCAATTACAAGAAACGTTTGACCTCTGTGCTTGCAAACAAGGGTTTTTCCACTAAGTATTAAGTCTTTTATTGTTAGAGGGTTCAAAAACTTATTTTACTCAATGAAATGCAAATCAGTTGCTATCTTTTATTTAAGGTTATTTTTTTCGATTTTCCTTTTGCTGTGCTATCTGCCACTGTTAAAATAAACCTACCATTGAAATAATACTGTTCTGAGACTTTTCATTTCTTTGTCATTGGACAAACTTACAAAATCAGTGAGGGGTCAAATAATTATTTCCTCCGCTGTATTATATATAATATTATTATTATTATTATTATATTATTATTATATATATTTAAAAATCGCGGCTGCCATCTTGGCTATGTTATGATTCCCGGGTCACCCCTGTCTTCTCTGTTAGAGAAGTGCATCACTGAATGAAGCAGGTAGAGGAAGTGACACGCATGGCCATTGCAAGAGGCTCTTCCAGAGAGGTCATAGCATGACTTTGTTGGAAGTTGTCTGGCTTAAAGGCATGCCCATGAGAGGTGCTCGGAGTCCCTTTAAGAGAAAAATGCATATGCATATGGGCCCTGGATTCCAAGAATGCTTTGCAAGGAGTATTCCGCACAGCTCATCAGCCTAGGCTAAGCATCACTGGGAGGGCGGAGCTACCTCCCAATATACAGCAATATACTGTATGGATATAGGAAGTGTTTTTGATGCTGAAACCAGAAACATTAATGGAAAAGTGGGTATCCTGAATACAGGTAGTCCCGGGGACCAAGATAGGGACTGCAGGTTCTTCCTTAACCTGAATCTGTCCATAAGGCGAAACCCTTCCATCTCTGTCCCCTGTACCTCCTCTATGCCCCCCTGTGCCCCCAGTGTAGCCCCTGTACCTCCTCTATGCCCCCCTGTGCCCCCAGTGTAGCACAGCAAAACCTCATTTTACCTGTTTAAAAAACATTTTTTACAATTGATTTTCTCAAAAACTGTAAGGTCTTTTTGGGAAAAAAAATGCTTTCACTTGTTCCCACATAATCAAGCTTCACATTTTCAGGTTTGTATCTGCAGGTTGTACATAAATTGGATGTGCTTAAAGAAAACCTGAACTGAAAATTAAAAGTCAAAATAAGCATACACAAGTCATACTTCCCTTCCATGTAGTCCTTTCCTCAATCTCTTTCTCCTCTACTGCATCCTGTTTGTCCTCTGTGATCAATAGAATTCTCCGTCCTCCATTTTGAAAATGGCCATTACCCCAGAACAGCTTTCTGATCAGCACACTGTTAAACTGTAACATCGTCCACTTGAGCCATAGGGAAACATGAACATTACCGGCCACATCAGTTGTCCACTCAGCTATAAATGACAGCAACTGATATATAACTGACAGCAACTGATATATTTCAGTTCTGACAACATTTTGTCAGAACTGGAAGGGATTGTTGTCAGAAGAAAATTGTGCACTTCTGAGAGGAACTGATGGCAAGGTAACTATGTAATGTTCATTTGAAGTTACCTCATGTGTTTATTTTAAATTTTACTCAGTACAGGTTCTCTTTAAGTCGGGGACTACCTGTAATCTACTGCATTCTACTATATGTCACTACAGTGCCTCTTTTATATTATTAGCATGGCTTTGTTCTTTTTTTGTTTGTTGTTCCCTCTCTCCCCCACCCCTTCCCTTTTATTAAAGTATCGCTGAAGTCATAAAAGAAATTGAATTACTCCCATGGTGGGTTGGATTAACCAATCCTTGACTCCTCCTGCTTTTTGTGACAGCAAAAGGAAGTGCTTGTAATCAGAACTTATTACCAGAAGGCCTCAATCGGTTACTCCTGAGGAAGTGAATTATGTTTCATGAAATGCATTTAGTTAAAACCTGACTGTGCTGTTGATTGTAATAGGCCTTGCAGAGCTGAATGCTTCCATGTTAGATTATGTTTTGTCTTTATTCTCTGTCAGATCCTTGGCTGGTCATTTATGGGCTTGAATCCTAAGCAATAACCATATTCAGTAATGAACAATGATATCAATAAAGGAGGTTTTCTCTACATATTGGACTTTAGGGTTCATATTTGATGTCTGTTTTGTATTGTTCCTCATTTTTGTGTGAGTAAAGAGATTTAGGAAGAAGCATCCTTTAAACCAGCGGGTGTCAAACTCTAATATAAAATGGGCCGAAATTGACCACTGGGACCAAGTTGTGGGCAACCTCAATGTCTTGTGGTGACCTCCCTCTCTTATACTGTTCCTTGGTGTCTGGTGGCCCCATCCCTCCCCTATACAGTTCCCTGGTGTCTGGTGGTCTTCCCCCCCCCCCCCCCCCCTATACAGTACCCTGGTGTCTGGTGGTCTCCCCCTCCCTCCCTTATCCAGTTCCCTGGTGTCTGGTGGCCCCCTCCCTCCCCTATCCAGTTCCCTGGTGTCTTGTGGTGACCTCCCTCCCCTATACAGTTCCCTGGTGTCTGGTGGCCCCCTCCCTCTCTTATCCAGTTCCCTGGTGTCTGGTGGCCCCCTCCCTCCCCTATCCAGTTCCCTGGTGTCTTGTGGTGACCTCCCTCCCCTTTACAGTTCCCTGGTGTCTGGTGGTGGCCTCCCTCCCCTATACAGTTCCCTGGTGGCCCCCTCCCTCTCTTATCCAGTTCCCTGGTGTCTGGTGGCCCCCTGTTCCTGTCCTATACAGTTCCCTGGTTTCTAGTGCTCCCCCCCCCCCCACTTCCCTTGTGTCTATTGCTTTGCCCTCCTTCCCGCATATAGCTTATCAGGTGATCTAGGGCATCACTCCCTAATGCAAACACCCCACAGGTCATATTTAGACATGTATGCTTTAGAGAGCGAATGTGTATGATGGTAATCCATTGTAACCCTCTGTGCATCTTGTCTTCTCTCTGCAGCTAAAGCCACCTGTGCGGAGACTGACTTCACCTGTGACAATGGGCACTGTATCCAGGCCCGGTGGAAGTGTGACGGCGAGGAGGAGTGTCCTGATGGGAGCGACGAGTCCAAGGCCACCTGCAGTTACAGTGAGTACCAGCAGGGGTCGCTCAGTATGCAGGGCTGATGTACGGAGACTCTGCTAAAGGAAACACTTCCACTCACGCTACAGCCGTCATTCTCACAGCTCGGCTTAGAGTCCTGGAGTCTGACTGGCTGGAATAAAGAGCATGATTCATCCATCAGCGATTCAGGTTGATTGAGTGCTGGAGGCGTGGCAGAAGTTTGGACGCCACAATTGGCTGGAAATGTTGGCACCGGGGCTCGCTGGGTTTGCCCTTTATTTTATTGGGCACCTCTAGCGCCCACATTTCCACATATAGCCGCTATTTACGGCTATTGAAATGGTGGCAAATGTCTGCATCCAAACTTCCACAGCGGATAACCATGGATATCGTCAGGGATTGCCGGGGAGTGGAGGGGGTGGGATGTTTAAGGTTGGGGGGGTCGATAGATGAGGGTTGTGTGAGAATAGGTTAGGCACGACTATCAGGGAATTCGGCAGCAAGGGGGTTAGCTAGGATTCGACATTGGTTAGGCGAGGGCTTGTGTGGGAGAAGAATTGGGGTTAGGCAGTGGGGGGGGGGGGGGGGTGGGGGGATCGGTTAGGCATCAGTATAGGGAGGATTTGAGAAAGAACATGGTTAGGCGTTTGTAAAATATTGGTACAACACCGTAACCAAGCAGCTCGGAGTGACCAAAAACCACAAGGAAGGTATAGGGGACTTAGAGACGGAAAATCCCTCCTACTAAAATTTAAAGTTATAGGCTTGCTAGACACCAGGGGTTCTAGATGCAAGCTTGGCTTCAGTGGCAAAAAGATAATTTGCATATTCACTAGCGGTGCATTGTGGGTAACCACAGATGTTCACTTTAACCTGAATTATCACAAATTCCTTCTGGTTTAAGAAGGCAAACCACACTTAAAATATTGGTAATAACTACTGATATTTTACTATTGGAATTAAATAGTAATTTTAGTGATATTCCACTTCCGCTTTCTACAGCGCCCAAATTATCACGGCCCCCTTTTTGAATCTACACTCGGACCCGGTGTGGCCAGTCTTCCTGTGTAATAACCGCAGAAGACAGAGCACAGCACAAGAAATGAGCTTTGAGTTTGACTTTACCAAAGATTTTTTTATTTACGCGGAATGGAATCAGAGGGAGCTGAGCCAAAACATTTCACAGGGCCAATCAGATTCCGGGAGTGAATGATTAAAGAGTAGCTTGATGAAAGCAAACCTGAAGTGAAAAAGAAATCTTATGATCTAAGGAATTCTATGTGTAGTACGGATAATGAGTGGAACATTAGTAGCAAAAAAAAGTCTCATATTTTTATTTACAGTTATACAGTTTTTTTGTTTTTTTTTATAACATTGCATCATTTTGTCATATTTGCAGTTTAGAAACCACACTCTGTCTTTTAAGCTATAAAACAAAACAGAAATAATGACCTTTTGGACTTTCCTGCAGTAAAACCTTATCTGTAGCTGTCTCTTGCTGTTTCTTGGCTGTTAAAGTGCTTCAGAAAATAGGACTGTATTTACTCAGTGGGTCTAAGAGTTTAGAGAATCCCTTTTGCATAGATGACAACTGAAGTTTTTTTAACTCTGCCTGTACTGGAAAACAATATGAGACTTTTACTTTTCTTTGCTGCTAATGTTTTTAAAGGTTTTCTTTAAAGGGGTTCTTTAACCTTTAAACAAAAAAGAAAAAAAGTTTCACTTACCTTTACCTGTGACCCTGCATACGTCCTGTGCCCGCGTCCGTATTCAAGAATCCTCATGTCTCCCGGTGCGAGTCACTTTCCCTTTCTTTCGTCCAGCTAGACGACCACCACTGCACCTGCGCAGGACACTCCCGGCAACGTGAGCGAGGACGCAGGCGCAGTGGCGTTCGCCTAGTTAGATGAAGAAAGGGAAAGTGACCTGCTCCGGGGGATTTAAAGAGGAACTCCAGTGAACATTTTACTGTTGGCAGGTGATGTAGCTGCTGCATGGTTTTTGGCAGTTGGAAGCAGCTGTAAACAGCTATTTCCCACAAAAATTCGAACTTTTCTTGTGGGAGGGGTTAAATGTGGGAGGGGTTTCACCACAATATCAGTCATATAGCGCCCCCTGATGATCTGTTTGTGAAAAGGAATAGATTTCTCATGTAAAAGGGGGTATCAGCTACTGACTGGGATAAAGTTAAATTTTTGGTCGGAGTTTCTCTTTAAGGGCTGGCACAGGACAGGATGTCTGCAGGGGCCGGTAGAAGCCCCAGGTAAGTTAAACCTTTTTTTTTTTTTTTCTAAACTTTAAAGAACTCCTTTAAGTCCCATCTGAAGTCAAAAAAAGAAGTGCTACGAGCTCAACAACCACTTTCCATATTTCCATATTGTTGTGACTTGAGAGAGCCACAATAGCTTCTTAGCTGGTCTATAAAACGTGCAGTTTGTCATCTAACTCTGAAAGAGTAAACTTCCAAAAAACTGAAATCTCCTCTCCACACTCTCATCCTGTTTACCCGATATAATCTTATAAAGCACTTCCATACATTAGACTTCAGAAGTCTGTATAGAGATTTAGGAAGGGGGAATTCAATCTCGCTACCTCTTTCTGATGTATAGACGTTGTGCATTTTCGGATTATGTTCAGCACATCGGATGCGAGTGTGAAGGAGATAGGAAAAGTTTTACTCTTTGAATCTTAAAGTTGGCAAATCGCTGCTCTCATCCTGATACCAATATTTCCCCTTCAGCTCTCCCCGTGACAGACTCCCGCTTTTTCGCAGAACGTTTCTGTAGATCTCTATCTTGCGTCTGTGAGCGGCTTCAGTCAATGAGCCGGTAACCGCTCGGCGGGTGGTTTAATTTACTGATGCCTGATTACAGCTTTCCGTGACTTCTGTGTGTAGCTCAGTGCTGGAAGCCGCGCAATA
This sequence comes from Hyperolius riggenbachi, assembly GCF_040937935.1. Taxonomy (NCBI): domain Eukaryota; kingdom Metazoa; phylum Chordata; class Amphibia; order Anura; family Hyperoliidae; genus Hyperolius; species Hyperolius riggenbachi. The sequence goes on along the minus strand of NC_090651.1, from coordinate 22,180,941 downwards.
CGACTCAATTTATTACAGTAACATCCAAAAAGAAAAGCATTGCAAAAAACAGTGCCCCCAAAATATATGTAAACATATAATTTTTCTAAAATAGTTTTCTATATAGGCCGGTTTTACACCTATTTTTTGTGTTGCGTTGGGATGCAAGCTCCTGCGACATCCCACCGCAACGCAAAAAATGACAATTGCATGATCCAGCGGCAGAGTGCAGCGACATGGTCATATGCATAGCACCGCCCCCCTCTCCGTGATGTACTCCCTGCTGGGCAGAGTGCGCTGACATGGTCATATGCATAGCACCGCCCCCCGCTCAGTGATGTACTCCCTGCTGGGCAGAGTGGGCCGACAGGATCATATGCATAGCACCGCCCCCCGCTCAGTGATGTACTCCCTGCTTGGCAGAGTGGGCCGACAGGATCATATGCATAGCACCGCCCCCCGCTCAGTGATGTACTCCCTGCTGGGCAGAGTGCGCTGACATGGTCATATGCATAGCACCGCCCCCCGCTCACTGATGTACTCCCTGCTGGGCAGTGTGCTGACATGGTCATATGCATAGCACCACCCCCCGCTCAGTGATGTACTCCCTGCTGGACAGAAGAGTGCGCTGACATGGTCATATGCATAGCACCGCCCCCCGCTCAGTGATGTACTCCCTGCTGGGCAGAGTGGGCCGACAGGATCATATGCATAGCACCGCCCCCAGCTCAGTGATGTACTCCCTGCTGGGCAGAGTGCGCTGACATGGTCATATGCATAGCACCTCCCCACGCTCAGTGATGTACTCCCTGCTGGGCAGAGTGCACTGACATGGTCATATGCATAGCACCGCCCCCCACTCAGTGAGGTACTCCCTGCTGGGCAGAGTGCACTGACATGGTCATATGCATAGCACCGCCCCCCACTCAGTGATGTACTCCCTGCTGGGCAGAGTGCACTGACATGGTCATATGCATAGCACCGCCCCCCGCTCAGTGATGTACTCCCTGCTGGACAGAAGAGTGCGCTGACATGGTCATATGCATAGCACCGCCCCCCGCTCAGTGATGTACTCCCTGCTGGGCAGAGTGGGCCGACAGGATCATATGCATAGCACCGCCCCCAGCTCAGTGATGTACTCCCTGCTGGGCAGAGTGCGCTGACATGGTCATATGCATAGCACCTCCCCACGCTCAGTGATGTACTCCCTGCTGGGCAGAGTGCACTGACATGGTCATATGCATAGCACCGCCCCCCACTCAGTGAGGTACTCCCTGCTGGGCAGAGTGCACTGACATGGTCATATGCATAGCACCGCCCCCCACTCAGTGATGTACTCCCTGCTGGGCAGAGTGCACTGACATGGTCATATGCATAGCACCGCCCCCCGCTCAGTGATGTACTCCCTGCTGGACAGAGTGCACTGACATGGTCATATGCATAGCACCGCCCCCCGCTCAGTGATGTACTCCCTGCTGGGCAGAGTGCGCTGACATGGTCATATGCATAGCACCGCCCCCCACTCAGTGATGTACTCCCTGCTGGGCAGAGTGCGCTGACATGGTCATATGCATAGCACCGCCCCCCGCTCAGTGATGTACTCCCTGCTGGACAGAAGAGTGCGCTGACATGGTCATATGCATAGCACCGCCCCCCGCTCAGTGATGTACTCCCTGCTGGGCAGAGTGCACTGACATGGTCATATGCATAGCACCGCCCCCCGCTCAGTGATGTACTCCCTGCTGGGCAGAGTGCACTGACATGGTCATATGCATAGCACCGCCCCCCACTCAGTGATGTACTCCCTGCTGGGCAGAGTGCGCTGACATGGTCATATGCATAGCACCGCCCCCCGCTCACTGATGTACTCCCTGCTAGGCAGTGTGCTGACATGGTCATATGCATAGCACCACCCCCCGCTCAGTGATGTACTCCCTGCTGGACAGAAGAGTGCGCTGACATGGTCATATGCATAGCACCGCCCCCCGCTCAGTGATGTACTCCCTGCTGGGCAGAGTGGGCCGACAGGATCATATGCATAGCACCGCCCCCAGCTCAGTGATGTACTCCCTGCTGGGCAGAGTGCGCTGACATGGTCATATGCATAGCACCTCCCCACGCTCAGTGATGTACTCCCTGCTGGGCAGAGTGCACTGACATGGTCATATGCATAGCACCGCCCCCCACTCAGTGAGGTACTCCCTGCTGGGCAGAGTGCACTGACATGGTCATATGCATAGCACCGCCCCCCACTCAGTGATGTACTCCCTGCTGGGCAGAGTGCACTGACATGGTCATATGCATAGCACCGCCCCCCGCTCAGTGATGTACTCCCTGCTGGACAGAAGAGTGCGCTGACATGGTCATATGCATAGCACCGCCCCCCGCTCAGTGATGTACTCCCTGCTGGGCAGAGTGGGCCGACAGGATCATATGCATAGCACCGCCCCCAGCTCAGTGATGTACTCCCTGCTGGGCAGAGTGCGCTGACATGGTCATATGCATAGCACCTCCCCACGCTCAGTGATGTACTCCCTGCTGGGCAGAGTGCACTGACATGGTCATATGCATAGCACCGCCCCCCACTCAGTGAGGTACTCCCTGCTGGGCAGAGTGCACTGACATGGTCATATGCATAGCACCGCCCCCCACTCAGTGATGTACTCCCTGCTGGGCAGAGTGCACTGACATGGTCATATGCATAGCACCGCCCCCCGCTCAGTGATGTACTCCCTGCTGGACAGAGTGCACTGACATGGTCATATGCATAGCACCGCCCCCCGCTCAGTGATGTACTCCCTGCTGGGCAGAGTGCGCTGACATGGTCATATGCATAGCACCGCCCCCCACTCAGTGATGTACTCCCTGCTGGGCAGAGTGCACTGACATGGTCATATGCATAGCACCGCCCCCCGCTCAGTGATGTACTCCCTGCTGGACAGAAGAGTGCGCTGACATGGTCATATGCATAGCACCGCCCCCCGCACAGTGATGTACTCCCTGCTGGGCAGAGTGCACTGACATGGTCATATGCATAGCACCGCCCCCCGCTCAGTGATGTACTCCCTGCTGGGCAGAGTGCACTGACATGGTCATATGCATAGCACCGCCCCCCACTCAGTGATGTACTCCCTGCTGGGCAGAGTGCGCTGACATGGTCATATGCATAGCACCGCCCCCCGCTCAGTGATGTACTCCCTGCTGGGCAGAGTGCGCTGACATGGTCATATGCATAGCACCGCCCCACGCTCAGTGATGTACTCCCTGCTGGGCAGAGTGCAGCGACATGGTCATATGCATAGCACCGCCCCCCACTCAGTGATGTACTCCCTGCTGGGCAGAGTGCACTGACATGGTCATATGCATAGCAACGCCCCCTGCTGAGTGATGTACTCCCTGCTGGGCAGAGTGGCCGACAGGATCATATGCATAGCACCGCCCCCAGCTCAGTGATGTACTCCCTGCTGGGCAGAGTGCGCTGACATGGTCATATGCATAGCAACGCCCCCCACTCAGTGATGTACTCCCTGCTGGGCAGAGTGCGCTGACATGGTCATATGCATAGCACCGCCCCACGCTCAGTGATGTACTCCCTGCTGGGCAGAGTGCAGCGACATGGTCATATGCATAGCACCGCCCCCCACTCAGTGATGTACTCCCTGCTGGGCAGAGTGCACTGACATGGTCATATGCATAGCAACGCCCCCTGCTGAGTGAGGTACTCCCTGCTGGGCAGGAAGTACATCACTGGGATTCCCGTTGGTCTGCGCGTCGTGACGCACCGCGCTCTGACGTTTACACTACGTGTGTCAGCCATAGCCTTACATTACCCCAGGCTCCGTACATTTAGCACAGTGCTTGCGGTAATGCGCTGTTTCCCTTGCGTGGGCTCAGATGCTTCCAGCGCACTGCAACAGACCACAATAAGTGTGAAAATCTCCATAGACTTTCATTGCTATTGTGGCTTCTTGCGGCAAAATAGGGTAACACAACCGCAGGTTTACACTGCTAGTGTGAAAGGGGCCTCACCTGGTGTGGGTGCCTTTACCTACGGAACTGTGCAATGCCAGCAAGATTGTGTATTTTTTTTTTTTTTTTTTTAAATAGTAACAAGCTTATCTCAGCCTGCAAATGACAGAAGGCTCCTATTTCAGACAAGATTTGGACACTATGACCAAAAAATAATTGTATTCCCCCCCCCCCCCTACTCCCCCCTTCCCAAAGAGTGTGCACAGTGGTAATGTTTCATGCGGAAGAGAATGCAAGCTGTGGCATATCGCATTTCTCTTACATCTAACAGTGATCCCTAAAAACAACAGGATAGCAAAGCTAAATAAGTCATTTCTTATTGAATGTTTTTTTTTCTTTCAGTTAATATGGAGGTTCATCCCCCTTAAAAATCCCTATTAAGATCTTGCCGTCATTCAATTCAGTCGCTAGCACCCCTCAAGCCCCGTTCTGTCTTATGGCGCTGGAGATTGCTGATGTCTCGTCTAGCGGTTTAATGCGATGTTTGATTCCATGGTGCTGCAGAGCCGTAGGCCACGGCGGCAGATTCGGAGCGGATAATTCCCTTGTCATTTCACGCATCAGCCGTTCCTCGAGGTTTTTTTTTAGGCCATCTCACAATCTGCAGATCTGCCCGCCTGATCTGAGAGATCGGATTCCTCTTCTCTCCCCAATTCTTTTTATTTCCTTTTAACGGAGGGCGTCGAGTTTTTCATTATGGGCGCGCGGAGAGGTCAGGATGTTTGCGAGGCCGTAATTAATGTCACATCTGTCTCTGAGGCGCGGGTCTGATCACAGAGGCCTCCTGCTCCTCACGTCTTTGAAGTGGGGGGAAGGGTGAGCTTTGTAGAACGGCTTCTGTGGAGATTGCGCGGGGATGGGAAAATGTCAGCTTCGCCCCCTCGAGAGGGTAGGTGAGGCTTTGTAAATTAAAAACATTATTTTTCCCTCAGAGGTTTGCGCTGTACAATTACAGAAGTGAGGCTGTGAAAACACACGGGCAGCTACCAGGCTCCTCCGCCCTCACACCTGCCCTCCACCTATAATCGCAGCGTGAGCCTGTCGCAGTTTGCCGTGGTGGTGACAATACTTGTAGCTGCAAGTAACTGGAATCCAGCCGCCCGCTGTGCAATGTATTTAAATGAATTGATATTTGATTCACTGAGAACATCAAATTAAACAATTAAAGGTTGGTTAAAACCAGGACACCATTAATTTGGTTTTTAATCAGGCTCTCAGTCAAAATTTAAAGGAGTAGGATCAGCCATACTATGCCAGGCAAAACAAACCCCACATATATAAGTAGATAAATACTTGATCTACTTACATAACACATGTATTATACTGTCCATGTTTTGATTTCAGTGAATGTTATATAGTAAATGAAGAGAATTCTGTTCCTGGTGGGAACCATGTCTTTTGCCCCCAGTTTAGACTAAATCCTGATGTCATTTCTGCCCTTTATTTCTTTTTCTTTTCTCCTCCAATCGCCGAGTCACCTCAGCCTTGCTTATAAAAACACGAGTGAGCAGGGGATTGAGTTTCAGATAAGCAGCTAGGCAGGGAAATAAAGGGAAGAGGAGGAATATATTATAGATAAAAAGCAGGGCTGTGGAGTCGGAGTCGTGGAGTCGGAGTCGTGGAGTCGGGCAATTTTGGGTGCCTGGAGTCGGAGTCGGAGTCGGGAAAAAATGCACCGACTCCGACTCCGACTCCTAATGAATTTGTAACTGTAATTAAAATAGAAAATATGATAAAATGTTCTATTTCTCAGATAATAGTCATTAAAAATAATGTATATATACAGTAATAGCTGTGCTTAGTCCACAAAAATGAAATAAACCAATCAAAATTAGTTACTTGTGCTGCTTCAATAAAGCAGTCCCCATATTTTTAAGGTCAGATATACATATCTGATTGTGACTGTATATATGATGTGTACACAGGAATCTCTTATATATACTAAATAACATCTATGCTGTAAGAATAAAGCCTGATGTGTAGCTGTGTCACCAATAGAGATGGTCAATGAGATGGAAATAATTCTGCACTGATGCTGATTTATGCAAATGTATGCACTCCCTTTGCTGATGAAATCAAATCATTTGATATGTTGTTAAAATTTGGTTTGGTGACTACAAATTAAAGGGTACCTGAGACGGATGAAAAGTAAAGTTTTACACATACCTGGGGCTTCCTCCAGCCCCCTTCAGGCTAATCAGTCCCTCGCTGTCCTCCACCACCCGGATCTTCTGCTATGAGTCCTGGTAATTCAGCCAGTCAGCGCTGTCCGGCCGCATGCCGCTCCCACAGCCAGGAACATTTTGCACCTGCGCAATAGTGCTGCACAGGTGTAGTATGCTCCTGGCGGCGGAGTGTGTGCATGCGCACTACGCCCGACTGGCTCAAGTACCTGGACTCATAGCAGAAGATCCAGGTGGTGGAGGAGGACAACGAGGGACTGATTATCCTGAGGCGGCTGGAGGAAGTATGTATAAAACTTTAATTTCATCTGTCTCAAGTTTACTTTGTTACACAGTAGTACTATACTCTACATATGCACTCTCCACAAAGCTGCAGGGAATACACTGAGAATGTTGTGCACATTGAACACAGAGGTGTTGTCTGTCACCCATAAACCTTGTTCAGATTGTGCATGAAGAATGTGTAATAGAGGAAGAATCTCCTCATTCCCCTGCAGAGTACCTGCACATCATTCATACATGTACCCACACTTACATTGCCTAGGGCCTGATAGATGTTCTTTGTTCCGGTTTGTACCTTTTACAAGTACTCTTACCAAGGACTAGTTTTAGTCTAAAGGGAATAAATATAGTAGTCTACATATCCTTCTCACTTCAGTTGTCTTGTAAAATTCCTAAGCGTTGGCAGTTAAGAGACGAATTTCATGTTACATACTTTTAATCAACAAAATTGTAATATGCAAATTAGAGGAGTCGGAGTCGAGGAGTCGGAGTCGGTGGAATCCTAAACTGAGGAGTCGGAGTCATAGTCGGTGGATTTTTGGACCGACTCCACAGCCCTGATAAAAAGAACCCCAGCATGCAACTGTTTGGCAATGGCTACTAAAAGGCCAGTGCTTCAAGCCATAACAGCAGAAAAAGTTTTGTATGCAGGATTAGCATCTTTATCACTTAATACACTCAGACCAGTTGCTGTTGAAATTTTTATGATTGCACTCCACTTTAAAGGACACCTGAAGTGAGATCGTGTGTTCCTGCGAGTAGGAAGATGGATCTGGAAACGCTTGTTCGTCGGGTCATGCCGCTGAGCGCTCCCCGATCCATCTACCAAGGACTATGGCACTAAAGGTGGCCAGAAACGATACAATAAAATGATCCGATTTTACGGCAATTCGATAAAAACGATTGTTTTTTTTCAATGCGAGCAAGAAATCTGATCGGATTTCCCATTTTTGTTTGATAAGTCTATTGGGAGTGCTGGATTTTTCTGATCAATTTTTATGAAAATTGAATGGTGTAGGGTAGATTGTCAGTTTTCTTATGTATTCTTCAATGCCATTTTCTCAGAGCTTGCCATTATTTTTTCATAACTAGGTACAAATTGACCACACGTTTGTGGTACATTGGTCATATTTTTGAAATGTTACAATCAGTCAGAAAAATTGATTGCAATTGAATTGAAAAGATATTTTAAACATTGTATGGTATGTGGCCAGCTTTAGAGTATTAGAGGCAGAGGATCAGCATGATGTCAGTCAACTGGTATTTAAATAAATGTCAGCCTCCATATCCCTCTCACTTCAGGTTCATTTTAACTACGGACAGCAGCCCTCACTTAGTGACCAGAGGGAGAACCCTTGGCAGAGTTAAAGGGAACCTTAACTGAGAGGGATATGGACGTTTCCTTTTAAACAATGCCAGTTGCTTGGCAGTCCTGCTGATCTAGTGGGTGAATCACACACCTGAAATAAGCATGCAGCTAATCCAGTCTGACTTCAGTCAGAGCACCTGATCTGCATGCTTGTTGAGGGGCTGTGGCTAAAAGTATTAGAGACACAGGATCAGCAGGAGAGTCGGGCAACTGGTATTATTTTAAAAGGAAAAATCCATATCCTTCTCAGTTTAGGTTACCTTTAAAACTGGTGGAAATTACGGAAGAACCAGTTTAAAGGGAACCCGAGGTGGGCAGATAGGACTCGGAGACGTGCTCTCTGCCTAATGACAAGCCTCTGTGTCCCCCACCGCCGCTTTCTGCCCCTCCACCACTGCGCTGTAGCCCCCCGAGATTAGCAACAATATATGTCGCTATCGCGGAGGTAATATGTGGGAGAGGGATTCCCTGTTCAAAACGCCCACCGGGGGCATTCCTGCAGGCTTTCCAGAGCTGCCATTGGGCAGCTCTCTCTCCCTGGCCACGCCCCCTGCCGCTCCCCCGCCTCCCTGCACGTTGGATGAGAAAATTAGTCTCTCATCCCAGCGTCGTGACCTATAGGTCACGAAAGTGGGCCAGTGCGGCCCGCAGGAGCCGCGATTTTTGCAGCTACCTGATCCGCTCAGCCCCCCGGATCAGGTAGCCTACTTTTTTTTTTATTTTTTATTAATTTATTGAGCTCACCTTGGGCTCTCTTTAAAGAGGGAAGTGTAGCCAAAATAGCATCATTAATAAAATTGCTTATTTTTTACAATATTCATTTATAAATTCTTTAGCCAGTGTTTGCCCATTGAAGTTCAGCTTGCCCAGACTTACTTTTAGAAGTTTATCACAGGCGGCAACTTCTTTAGTACTGGCAGGTGATCTCTATGGAATGTTTGTTTACTGAGTGTTCTAAAGCCAGGAGAAAATATAGCTTGTCTCCCAGATTGCCATTTATACCAATAAACTGCAATATATAGCTATAGGAAGTGTTTCTGGTGCTGAAACCCAGGAAATGTAAAGAACCACTCAACCGAAAAGCATTTTAACTGTGATTTTAGAGCAATTAGCTTTTGTGTGGCAATTACCATTTTTTTTCTTCAAGGTAATCAGGAAGGGAACTGTTTGACCTGGAACTGAATCTTTTTAATAGTATTTTGTAAAAAAAGCTCTCACAAAATCGCTTTTCCAGTCGCATAGCGATTTCCCCCGTACCTTGCATTGAAGCGCAAACCCTGAGGAAGTGGTGCAGGAACCGCGTTTGCGATTGGAAAAAAAGCTCATGTGAGAACACTCACATAGGAGCGCTTTTCAAGTACTTTTAAAAATCACCAGTACTAAGAAAAATCCAAAAGCGCTGTGTGAACAAGCCCTCAGACTGAGGCTCTGCCATTCTGGAAATACTTTAGAAAACCACGAGAATCCCTCATGAGAAGATGGACTAGTCCAAAACCTGTCGGTTCTGTTGTTAACTTACTTTATTTGATAGAGTGGTTCTTTTAACATAAAAGTGGGCATCCTGAATCATTTACTGCATTCTACTCTTATGTCACGACAGGGCCTCTTTAAATTGGGACACAATTGTTTCCGCCTCTCTGCTGAGCCCTGGCGGCGTTGACATGTGTGTATGTAAATGTGTGGCGATATATCATCATGTACAATGGTGTGACTGTTAATTATATCCGTGTAGAGCGGCCTACTGCCCTGAATATAAACCCTCCGCCTTTGTTTCCTATTACACGCCGTATGAACAGCCTTGTAAAGATGTCATATAAACATGGCGGGGTGCTGGTTCCTGCACGTTCCGCATTAGCATTAATGGAGTCGGCTCCAGGCTGCGGCGTTTAACCCCGATGGCTGGAAGAGACGGAATGTCTGTCTACCAATGCCTGCTGCGCACTGACGTATTTACCATCAATCTCTCCCTGATATTATTATTACCACTACCATGAAAATCATCACATTCCGCAGAAAAAGGAGCCACAGATTACTTTTTCTCCTATGTTGCTTTCACTTACAGTAGGTAGTAGAAATCTGACACGTTTTGGACTAGCCCATCTCCTCATGGGGGATATGTATATAATACGCAGAGGTAGATACTGCTTGCTTGGCAGTTTGAAACAGTCGTTATTTCCCACAATGCATCAAGGTGCACAGACAGTAAACGGTCAGGGCCATGCTCATGACATCACACTGGGTGAGGGGTTTCACTATAATATCAGCCATACAAACGCCCCTGACACACTTTCTCGTGGGAAAGGGGTAATCAGTTACTGATTGTGATGAAGTTATATCCTGGGTTAAAGTTCCTCTTTAAAGAGGAACTCCAGTGAAAATAATGTAATAAAAAAGTGTTTCAATTTTAAAATTATTATGTATAAATGATTTAGTCAGTGTTTGCCTGTTGTAAAATCTTTCCTCTCCCTGATTTACATTCTGACATTAATCACATGGTGACATTCTTACTGCTGGCAGGTAGTGTCAGTGGAAGGAGATGCTGCTTGCTTTTTTGGCAGTTAGAAACAGCTGTAAACAGCTATTTCCCACAATGCAACGAGGTTCACAGACAGGAAACTGCCAGGACCGCGGTCCTCAGAATTTCTTTGTGGGAGGGGTTTCACCACAATATCAGTCATACAGCGCCCCCTGATGATCCGTTTGTGAAAAGGAATAGATTTCTCATGGGAAAAGGGGGTATCAGCTACTGATAGGGATGAAGTTCAATTCTTGGTTACGGTTTCTCTTTATAGAGAACCTAAATTGAATTTTAAAAAAAGTTTGTTACCTGTGGCTTCTACTAGCCCCTGCAGTCACCCTGTTCCTGCGCCGGGACATACCGATCATCCAGTCCCTTGCAGCAACTCAGTTTCGATTTTTGCGACTCAGCCAGTCGATGGCTACTGCGCCTATGTGGCCCTGGCCACGCACCCTCAATCACGCTCACGTCACCGTAGACCACGCAGGTGCAGTGGCCTTCAACTGGCTGAGTTGCTGAGATCGAAACTAAGTCGCTGCGGGAGACCAGGGGATCGGTATGTCAAGACAAGACAAGACAAATAACATTTATATTGCGCTTTTCTCCTTGCGGACTCAAAGCGCCAGAGCAGAGCAGCAGCCACTAGGGCGCGCTCTATAGGCAGTAGCAGTGTAAGGGAGACTTGCCAAAGGTCTCCTACTGAATTAGTGCTGGCTTACTGAACAGGCAGAGCCGAGATTCGAACCCTGGTCTCCTGTGTCAGGGGCAGAGCCCTTAACCATTACACCATCAGCCAAATGTCCCGGCGCAGGCACCATGAAGTACCATGAAGTTTTGTTAGCCTGTGTTTACTGTTCTGTAGTGCCATAAGGATTTATTATTATGTTTGTTACCAGTTTTATAATGCCACATGGCCTCGTCTGCACATGTTTGCTTGTTTTCTAATATCATTTGGCTTTGTTTGCCCATTTTTTGCCTTTGTGTTGTGCCAAGTGGGTGTACATATTGCACGGCCATCGGTGGGTTGGGCACAGGGAGAGCCAAATGATGGCTTTCCTTGCTGCCGCAAACTCCTCCACGGTATTCAATACTATTCCCCCTCCGAGTTGTTGCGGGAGGGAGGGAGTAATTCAGGGTCCGACAGCTGCCAGAGCCCTGAATTACCCTTATGCTCCCCACACAGCATTACATTGCTGCTATGGGGGGGGGGGGGGGGGGGGGCTGGTTACGATGCCCGGCGGTGAGCTCCGTGCGCTACTTGCTTCACCAACTGGCTATATTTGCCCTTGTTTACCTGTTTTCTAGTGCCATGTTGTCTTATTTGCCTATTTTTTGCCTTGTTGTAGTGCTATGTGGCCTTTTTTCACCATTTTCTAGTGCCAAGTTACCTTTTTCTACGTATTTTTACCTTTTCTAGTGTCATTTTGTTTTATTCGCCCTTGTGTACCAGCTTTCTAGTGTCGTTTTGTTTTCCATTGTTTACATGCTTTCTAGTGCCTTGTTGTTTTATTTGCCCTTGTGTACCTTCTTTCTAGTGCCATGTTGTTTTGTTTTGCATTGTTTACATGATTTCTAGTGCCATGTTGTTTTATTTGGCCTTTTTTACCTTCTTTCTAGTGTCATGTTATTTTATTTGCCTTTGCTGTTTTCTAATGTCATGATTTATTTACCCTTGTTTACCTTCTTTCCAGTGCCATGTTTTTATTTCCCATTGTTTACCTGCTTTCTAGTGTTATGTGGTCTTGTTTGGGTGTGGTTGGTTACATTCTAATGCCACACAGTCTCGTCTATGCATGTTTACCTATTTGCTAGTGACTTGTGGCTTTGACTGCCCATGTTTGGACATGTTCTATTGCCATGTATCCTTGTTTGGCCAGCCTTTGTACAGAGCTTGGACCATGTAAAATGGCTTCCCCGGCCTACGTGAGGAGAATCTCATTCTTCTAGTAGCGGCTGCCAAGTTTCTCAGGGAGCAGCGGAGAGGGAAGGTGGAGACGGAAGATTGCCCCCCTCACAAAACGTGACAGAGCTCTTTGTTGCTCTCATTTGTGAGGCAAACGGCAGTTTCCTTTTCGGGGACCTGTTCATAGAATAAAACTAATCGGGCTTTATATATAAGGAGTTTTACAAATATAGAACTAATTAACTGCCAGATCTCGCCAGAGGAAGAGGCTGCTTAATTCAAGGCTCTGGTAGGAGCCGATGCAATTAGCGACATGCATATTCATTAACGCCCCAGCTGGGGCCCACGCGGAGTGCGTCCTGGCAGCGGGCGAGAGCGAGAACTGGCACCGCACCAACGCTGTGCTAAGACCTGTATTTAGGGCTTCAGCCAATCCCTCTTCCCCGGCCCCCTGCGCCCCCTCCATCTTCTACCTTTCTACTTAAATATAATAATCTCTCTTTACCCAATGCTGGCTCCGAAGGACTTTTGTTTCCTTCCAGGGTTTATTAATAAGACCTGAGTTGGAGACCCTCACAATACGACGACTATAGCTGTTCTCCGCTTACTGTAAGCGACCTGCTGGGTCTTTTTTTCCGGAGATTAAATCTAAAGAGTGCCGTACCCCAAGTAGCAAACAAAATAGAGTGATTTGCGAGTAATAATGGCAACTAAACAAGGGGGAGATGAAGGAACTGTTGAAACATGACGCCTCATTACTGGAGGTGGCCATGGTGTTGACAAAGCGTAAAGCCCTTCCTTGCAGAGAAACCCCATTCTGAACATAATGGTCCTGAATTGCTCAGGTCCTACTGGGCTGCCAGGCTTAAAGTGCAAACTTTGAGAGAGCTTTAGAGTGGCGCACGATAAATGAAAAATTCTGGCAGTAAAAATTATCCCAAGAGAAAAAGGCGTCTCATCTTCTTCTGTGTCACTGGGGCGTTGGAGGACTCAATGTCCTCTGTAAAGAGGATACACAAGCAAGGGTAGCCATGCCTATCCTGCTGGGACTTGGATTTTAAAGGCACCCTTGGTAGAGGTTAAAAAAGAAAATCTGTACTTACCTGGGGCTTGCTCCTGCCCCTCGTAGCCCGCAAGGTCTTTCAGTGTCCTCTGGTTCCCCTCCGTGATCCCGCTGGCGGCTCCATAAATCTGGTGACCTCGGCCGTAAGGGTCCTGCACTTGCGCGGTACTCGAAAGTAGTGGCTGGATAGTGTAATGGTTAAGGGCTCTGCCTCTGACACAGGAGACCTGGGTTCGAATCTCAGCTCTGCCTGCTCAGTAAGCCTGCACCTTAGGCAAGTCTCCCCAACACTGCTACTGCCTATAGATCGCTCCTAGTGGGTGCAGCTCTGGCGCTTTGAGTCCGCCAGTAGAAAAGGGCGATATAAATGTTCTGTGTTTGTTTTGGAAAGATTGAACCGAAGTAGCCAGATTTACTGAGCCACCAGAGGAACCCAAAAGACCTTCCAGGCTACAGGGGCTGGAGGAAGCCCCAGGTAAGTCCAGATTTCATTTTTTTTAACCTCTACTCTGGGTCCCGTTAAATATGGCTGCTTATGGTGGCTGCCATGTTTATTTGTTTTTAAACCATACCAATGGCCTGGCAGTCCTGCTGAGCATTCTGGCACTAGTAGTCTGAATCACACACATCTGAAACAAGCATGCTGTTAACCTTGTCAGATTTTTGTCAGAAACATTAGATCTGCATGCTTGTTCAGGGTCCATGGCTAAAAGTATTACAGGCAAAGGATCAACAGGAAAGCCAGGCAACTGGTATTGCTTAAAAGGAAATAAATATGGCAGCCTCCATATCCCTCTCGCTTGAAGCTCCCTTTAAAGCACACCTGCCCCAACACAAAGCTACCTAAGGTAAGCTTAGAGTTTTGTTTATGCTGGATCCACATGTGTCTGTGCGTAGGCTGCTCCTCTTCTCATTCCCACCGACCCTCGTAATCCGTCCTTGAAAAATTTTCAGACAGGGAGAGACAGGTTTGCTGCGATGTTTCCTTCTATCGGTCTCCCTTAAAGTAAACCCGAGCAGCATTTTTAGCCTCTAGAGGCATCTCAATAGCACTTTAAACATGCATGCTAACAATGTAACTCATTACTTAAAAAATCTATTCTACCTCTTCTTTTTACATTTAAATGTTTGTTAGAGGCTATTTATTGCCTTATTTACACAGCCTGCTGTCCGCAGAAAGAGCAGGCAGATAAGGACTGCTGTAATTAGCAGTAGCAATGAGCAAACAAAAGCTTTCATGGGGGGGAGGGGACACACAAATAGGACACAGTACTTCAAGCAGTTTAGAGAGTCATACTTGATTACAGTCACACCTTCCATGGATAAATAAGGGGCGGAGGTCAGAAAATGTCAGCTCCTACAGCTATTAGAAACCAGGGCAAACTTCAGAAAAAGAAAAGCTGCTTGTATCCCTTTTAACCATTTCAGCCCGCTGGGATTTTTCACCTTATTCATCAAAGCAATTTTCACCTCCCATATATCTTGTTTTTTCTGCCACTAATTAGGCTTTCTTTGAGTGGTACATTTTGCTAAGAATTATTTATTTTTAAATGCATTTAACAGGATTAATAAGAAAAAAATTGAAAAAATTCATTATTTCTCAGTTTTCGGCCATTATAGCTTTAAAATAATCCATGCTACCATAATTAAAACCTATGTATTTTATTTGCCCGTTTGTCTCAATTATTACACCATTTACATTTTGTCCCTATCACAACGTATGGCACCAATATTTTATTTGGAAATAAAGGTGCATTGTTTCCGTTTTGCGCCCATCACTATTTGCAAGCTTATAATTTAAAAAATGTTTGTAGTAAACCCCCTTCAAATGCATATTTAAAAAGTTCAGACCCTTCGATAACCATGTCTTTTTTTTTTTCTTTTTTTTTTTTATTGTAATGTTTTTTTTCCATTAAAAATTTTATTTGGGTAATATTTTGGTGTGGGACATAAACAGTTAATTTTTAGTGTTGTTATATGTGTATATAACACATGATGGCCACCTTCATTTTTGTTTTCCCTCCTTGTACTTCTCGCTAAGCGGAAGTACAAGGGGGATGCAAAAAATTTTCCGGGCATGTGTGAGCGCTTCGGTTTTTCTGCGGGGGACAGGGATCGGTGATCGGGAACCATGTTCCCGTTCAGTGATCCCAGGGCTACCGGGGGACAGCACGGGGCATGCCCGCGATTACGCGGCAAAGCGCGGGAGCGCAGCACAGCAGCCGCTCGGCCGTGAGCTTCACGTCCGGGGGGCCGAAATGGTTAAAGTGGTCTGAAAGTCAGCATTTCTACTTTGCTCTAAAAGATTCCTCACAGCTTGAAAGCTACTATCCCAGAAAAAAAGTTGTGGCAAAACATCACTGAAATGGTTAAACAAAGCACTTTGTCCTGCTATTCAGCTTCACATCCGCATCCAAACTGGCGATACCATTATCTTTGTTTACATTCCAATGTTGTTACAATGTGTGTAAACACCGTGTAACAGGTGAAAAGGAGCTCTCTGTGCTTCAGACACACACACAGTTCAGAAAAGCTCATTAGAAGCTGTTAATATATAATAAAAAGCAGCTGGAATAAAATGCAATGCCAGCTTTCAGGGCAAGATAAACTACACTTTTGAAACTTGTAATTTGTAAGCGGACAATATTACTTGTGCAAAAAGCAAATATGATAACTGTATGCGTAATAAAAAGTAATACAAATAAAAAGTAGGAAAGCACATTTTATTGAATGTTATGTCGGAGTTTCAGACCACTTTAAGGGTTTGTTAAGTTAAAACCGTTCCCCAGTTAAACTTACCTACAGCTTCTTCTAGTCCCCTGTAGTCCTTCTGATCCATCGCCGTCATTTTGTGCTGCTCCCTTCAGCCGCTGTACCCCTCGGAAAGCTGGCCGACTCAGTCAGTCACCTGCAACTGAGCATGTTTGGCCACAGCCACGTGCCTCCCAGTGCATGTTCAGTTTTTACGAACTGAGCAAGCGCAGAACGCTAACAGCCATAGGAGCGCGACTGAGGAGGCCAGGGCCTGGGGCCGCGCATGCAGCTTTAGGAGGAGCACAGCTGATGCGATTGTCAGAATGGAGGGACAGCGGTAGACCAGAAAGACTACAGGGAGCTCTAAGAAGCCCTAGGTAAGGTCAACTGGAGAAATGTTTTCATTTTACATTTCCTTTAAAGACAGTGAGTGGAGAGGGGAAGAAGAGGGAATGTGAGGATGATGGGAAGGTGGCAGGGCATGTGCCCCGCTCCAACCGGCTCCATCCGGAGGATTGAATGGAAGGCAAATCTCCAACACGGGGAGGATGGCGAAGCTGATGGGCCACACAGTTTATGGGGAAACTGAGGAAGCACCAGGGGTGACCTCCTCGTCAATTCTCAGTTCAGGTTCCCTTTAAAGAGAAACAGTGACCAAGAATTGAACTTCATCACAATCAGTAGCTGATACCCCCTATTACATGAGAAATCCATTCCTTTTCACAAACAGATCATCAGGGGGCTCTGTATGGCTGATATTGTGGTGAAACCCCTCCCACAGAGTGATGTCAGAACCATGGTTCTGACATCACACTGTGGGAGCCTTGTTGCATTGTGGGAAATGACAGCTGTTTACAACTGCCAAAAAAAGCAAGCAGCATCTCTTTCCAGTGACGTCACCTGCCAGCAGTAAGAATGTCACCATGTGATAAATGTCTCAAAATGGTAACGTGTCCCAATCCCCCCCCCCCCCCCCCCCCCCCATGTGGACAAATGGTCATGGGAAAGTTTGATGTTCGCCATGTAATTTTCTTGTGTTGTTTGACCAGCAATCAGCCTGCATGTCATCATCTTTACTACTGGCAGATGTGATAAAAACTAGACATCAACATCTGCCATTATCTATAACCACACCCCCTAACAATGCGAAGGGCCAAAAGGGATTTTTCTTTAATAGTTATGCACAGAGGGAGATACTAGTTGCTTGGTAGTTGGAAACAGTCGTTATTTCCCACAATGCACCAAGGCTCACAGACAGGAAACTGTCAGGACCATGGTCATGACATCACTCTGTGGGAGGGGTTCACCACAATATCAGCCATACAGATCCCCCTGATCTATCCGAGAGAAGGTAAAGATTTCTCATGGGAAAGGCGGTATCAGCCACTGATTGGGATGAAGTTCAATCCTGGGTTAGAGTTCCTCTTTGAGATATCTGTACATACAGCTCTTCCAAAGGTTGGAGCGGCTGAGCGGTAATTGGACATGAGGTGAAGTCCTTTTTCCTGAATATCGATGCTTTGAGGATCAATGCAGAATGCCGGCACTGTGTCTGGAGATTGAATGACAAAATATGTAACTGCGTAATTGTTCAACTGAAGGATAAACATCCAAGGACAGGCGAAGGTGTTTCTTCAGAAAGAATGGAGAGTTTTCTTCACAGATTATAATGCTCAGAACAGCCACTGAATTTAAAGGAATACTGAGGGGAAATAAACTAATGAGATAGACAGGTGTATGTACAGTGCCAAACATACAAATAACTAGGCTTTGTTCCTTTTTACGTTCTCTGCCTGAAAGGGTTAACATAAAGGTATGCAAGTGTCAGTTTCTCTCCAGTCAGGACCTGGTCGAACTATAGCGTAACCTACCCTGATCAGGAATTACAGCCATGTAACTCTTTCCTGACAGAAAACAGCTTCTGAGAGCAGGGTAGAGATCAAATAAAGTCAATAGTTCATAGATTTTAGCTCTTCCATACTCCAAAGACTGGGTCATTGAGCAGAGACAATGGCCTCAATTCACTAAGCTTATCTCCTGTCTTTAATAACTCTTCTAGAGTTGTTACCATGGTGATAAGGCATGTAGTATTCAGGAAACATTTTACCTCAGGCAAACCTAAAGTTAACTCTTCTGTCTTTAAGTTAACTCTTTAATCCTTAAAATAACTCCAGAGTTAAAGACAGACTGTTCATTAACTGCGTGTGAAGATAACTACAGAGGAGGTAACTTAACTACAGAGGAGGTAAATTTAACTACGGAGGAGGTAACATAAGGAATGAAATAACTCTCTTACTGTGTGGAGGTAAGTTTTCTCTTGCTTTATTATCTCCAGCATGATCTTAGTGAATTGAGGCCATAGTCTTGTCACTAACTGTCCCTCAGAGGGGCTCCCAATCTAGTCCCTACCATAGTCATATGTCTATATATTACGTAGTGCATGTATCATAGTCTCGAGCCAATTTTAGGGGGAAGTCAATTAACTTATCTGTATGTTTTTGGGATGTGGGAGGAAAC
This sequence comes from Hyperolius riggenbachi, assembly GCF_040937935.1. Lineage (NCBI taxonomy): Eukaryota > Metazoa > Chordata > Amphibia > Anura > Hyperoliidae > Hyperolius > Hyperolius riggenbachi. Next base: position 22,162,344 of record NC_090651.1, on the reverse strand, counting down.
CGGAGTGCCCAGAGGAAACTCACGCAGTCACGGGAAGAACATAGAATTTCCTTGCAGATGTTGACCTGGCTTGCATTCAAACCGGGGAACCAACGTTGCAAGGTGATGGCGCTAACCACTACACCACCGTGCTGCTTTATGTCGGAAATTATCAATTGCATCTATCGATGTGTGTAACTAGCATAAAGTTCAATCAGCTATGATTTCTTTTCCTCTGAGCTGAATGAAGATTTTACATGGCTGCTGGTTAGAATTCAATCTTACAAATTCCCTTAACCTCCCTGGCAGTATGATTCCTTCCTGATTTTAGGGGCTAAAAGCGGTACATTTTTTTCTTGTGCTTTTAGATCCTAAAAGCAGGACAGAATAATACCTGGAGCAGCCCAGCACTTACCTCCCTGGGATTCAGTGCTGCGGTTCTCTCTCTGTCCCCCGGGTGGCGCTGTAAACACAGTACATATATATTGCGATTTTCTCCTGGCGGACTCAGAGGGCCAGAGCTGCAGCCACTAGGACGCGCTCTATATGCAGTAGCGGTGTTAGGGAGACTTGCCCAAGGTCTCCTACTGAATAGGTCCTGACTTACTAAACAGGAAGAGCCGAGATTCAAACCCAGGTTGTCTGTGTCAGAGGCAGAGCCCTTAACCATTACACTATCCTACTGTAACCCTGTAGTGAGATTGCTGGCTGTCGTCATGACGACAGTCGGTGATCTCACCAGGGAGATGCAGAGCTTCTGTGAAGAGGAATGGCCACCAGTGTCTGGATCGACCTGGAAGGTAAGTGAAATCTCCCACTGCGTGCAATACTCTGCATGGACCTCCCGGCAGCTACCACGAGTGTAGCTCGGGGTTACCGCTCTGAGCTGCGGTTTTCCACCCCGAATGTAGCTCGGGGTTACCGCTCTGAGCTGCGGTTTTCCACCCCGAGTGTAGCTCGTGGTTAACGCTAAGGAGGTTGAAGTGAAATAATAAAATAAAAATATTGTACTCCAGGAAAGTTCTGTTTACCTTTAGTACCACACAGGCAGGGGAAGGGGAGGGAATGGGAGGGCGATATCATCGTGCCAAGCCCGCCTCTTCCTTTCCTAAAGTTTGACTTTAGCCAAAAGTCACATTTTTCCAAGGCGTTTGTTCAGGGGAACAAGGACAGGAATGGACCACACACAGAGGTAAGTGGATCCAGCATGTGTACCCCTGCGCTTACCATCATCAGTAGCTTTGTTTTGGATCAGGTATATTTTAAATCGATAATACTTTATTTATCCATATATCCTTTATTTCAATGAAGAGTTTCACCTCCACGTGTAAAATTAAAATTGTCAGCGTTGTCAGAAGATCTTAGCTTAAACCTACGAACACGTCAATCTGTAGAGAATCATTACACGATTATTCTTCTGCTGTTTATCCTCACACCTGCTAGAGACAATAAGTGTTTTTTTTTTTTCATTGTCAATTTTAATTGCATCTGTAGTGGTGATTGCTATAAACGCCATATGCCCACGATCGCTCCTATCCCTTGTGGAGTTAACGTGGGTTTATGTTTTCCAGAAATCTGTGATATTATAAAGGAATTAAAAGCGAGTGGGTAATTTTCTGGCAATTAACAGAGTCCGTACCCACCTCTGGCTGTCCGCTTCGTCCATCTCAGCCAAATTAGACGCTGATTTCGCCCTCCCACGTAAGCGTTAGGAAATCTGGCTCTGCTCTCTGGTCAGTGATTATAATTGTAACATTATCCACTATAATAATAAGCCTATAACCCCCCCCCCCCCCCCCCCCCCACGAACACACACACTCTCACACACACACTCTCACACACACACTCTCACACACACACTCTCACACACACACTCTCACACACACACACTCTCACACACACACACTCTCACACACACACACTCTCACACACACACTCTCACACACACACACTCTCACACACACACTCTCACACACACACACTCTCACACACACACTCTCACACACACACTCTCACACACACACTCTCACACACACTCTCTCACACACACACTCTCTCACACACACACGCTCACACACACACACACACTCTCACACACACACACACACTCTCACACACACTCACACTCTCACACACACTAACACACACTCACACACAACACACACACACACACTCTCACTCACACACTCACACACTCTCTCACACACTCTCACACACACTCTCACACACACACTCACACACACACTCACACACACACTCACACACACACACATTCTCACACACACACTCTCTCTCACACACACACACACACACACACACACACACACACACACACACACACACACACACACACACACACACACTCTCACTCACACACACTCTCACTCACACACTCACACACTCTCTCACACACTCACACACACACTCTCACACACTCTCACACACCCACTCTCACACACACTCTCACGCACACACACTCTCACACACACACTCTCACACACACACACTCTCACACACACACTCTCACACACACACTCTCACACACACACACTCTCACACACACACACACTCTCACACACACATTCTCACACACACACCCTGTAGAATCAGAATGGTGTACAACAGGCTTATCGGGGTTGAGATTGGAAGGATATGAGCAGAATATGTTACACGTGCTGGAAAGGTCGCGTACGCCTGGAATATGCTCCCTGCATTTCTTTTCCTAATCATTACAAGAACAAATAACCCAGCTCTCATTGGATTCGCACGTGCGGCTCTGTCACCCCCCCCCCGAGTATACAGTGACGCCGCCAGATCCACAGGCTGCCAGCAGTATAATCAGAGGCGTCGGGTTGGCTTGTGCTGTGTGAGTACATATTTATAATAGGAGAGTTTGATGTGTTGTGAACACAGCCAGTTAGGGGTTGATTGGCCTCTTGTTTCCCCTCCAGTGCTCCTCGTACCCTCCGCCGCCTCTCTCTGCAGGTGCAGCGAAATCACCGCGCGTTCTTCAGTCACCGGGCGACAAACGTTAGATCTACCCGAAAGCTGAATTCAGTGGCATCAAAGGGTTCCTCCGACGTGGTGAGAGACTAGTTTCCCTCCACCAGAGTTCTGAAAAGAGAGGTGGAAATTAAAGTGGACCTGAACTCTTGCACAGGACAGACGGAAAACCTAGAGAAATGCATCCTGTATGTATTTAGAGAGTTTAGCCTGACTAATCACAAGCTGCAATTTGATCTCTCACATGTCAGCTGACTGCCGCGGCAGAGACACAGGATGTCAACCCTATGTCTGCTTCCATAAAAGTAGGAAGTAGACGCACTGCAGAGTTATTGCAGGATTTTTATCAGCTGTAACAAAGAAATGTTTTTCTTTAAGGGTTATTATGCTGTTGTGTATCTTGTAGAGCAGAGAGGAAGTTCTAAATTCAAGTCTACTTTAAAGAGGCCCTGTAGTGACACACAGTAGAATGCAGTGAATTATTCAGGATACCCAATTAATGGTGATCTTCCTGGTTTCTGCATCAGAAACCCTTCCTATATATTACTACTGGTATATATTTTTGTATGTAACCCAGCCCTCCCGGTGATGTCACAGCCTAGGCTGTTTAGCTGTGTGTAATTCTCCACCTAGAGCATTCTGGGAGACCAGGCATTATTTTCACTGGCTTTGGAATTTTTAAGAAACAAACATTCCGCAAAGCTGCACCTGACAGGACTAAAGTAAATCTTGGTGAGGAAATATTTTACAATGGGCAAACTCGGACTAAATAATTTATAAATGGATATTGTAAACAATAAGCAATTTTATTTATTAGGTTAATTTCCCTGCAGTTCCTCTTTAATGTGATTTTACATAAAGTGTGACCCCGGCTTCTCCTCTCTTGCAGTGAAGCAGGTCTGCGCTCCAGAAAAGTTCAGCTGCGGAGACTCCAGCATGAAATGCATCCCCAAAACCTGGAAGTGCGACGGCGAGAAGGACTGCGAGAACGGCGTGGATGAGAAGGATTGCCCCGCCGGTGAGTGACGCCACTGATGTTTATTATAGTGCGCTTTCATGCATTTTCTGTTTGCGGAAGCTTGGCTGGGTAATATACGGTGGTGTTGATCCAGGGATTTTATCTGATTGCCATCTGGGGCCTTTTTTGGGGCTAATTGGACCATGCCTTGTATGGAGTTTTTCGACTTCCCCTGGATCAACAGGGATGTGAGGGAGCAGGCTAGTGTTGTACTTATTTTCTGGTTGAACTCGATGGACGTATGTCTTTTTTCAACCCAAATAACTATGTAACTATGCTTGTTGTGAACTGAAAACCCTGTTTTCTGCATACACCCATAAATTTAAACGCTGGACTCCAAACTTTTACCCAGTGGGGACTCCATGTTTGTTCTGCACTGTGGGATAAGTTTGTTTTATATGCACATAAATGCAAAATAAACAAGTTTTAAGGGACCCTGAACAGAGGATAAAAATGAAATTTGAACTTACCTGGGGCTTCCTCCAGCCCCCCATATCCCCTTGAGAGCCCCCGGGGGCCTCTGAGTCCCCTCTGTTCTCCTGCTGGCGACTCTGGTTGCATATGACTTCGCCAGGAGTCATGCGCAACTGGGTATACGCGGTCTGTCCGACTTCCTCACGCGCCAGTCGTCGTATGTGTTCTGCGCAAGCGCAGTTTATTCTTTCACGAACTGCGCAAAACACTTACAATGATGGGCACGTGATGAAGCTACCGGAGCTGCCAGCGGGAAGACAGATGCTGCCGAAGGACCTCACGGGCTACGGGGGCCTGAAGGAAGCCCCAGGTGAGTTTGGATTCCATTTTTACCCTCTGTTTAGGGTCCCTTTAATGTGTGCCAATAACTCTTGCAGTACTTAGAACCAAAGTGAAAACACAGAGTTCTTATCAACAAAAACCATCATCTTCCTTTATACCCAATAGTAGCCTGGGTGAGGTTAGTTTGTAAGCATGCTGCGGAGGTGGGCGGGTCCGTTGGTCTGGCGTTTCCTCGCTGCATTGATTGGGATTTATAAAGGTCACTGATTTCTGATGCTCAGCGCATGTGGCGACAGCTGCAGAGAAATTTCATCCGGCGACTTAGCTGTGAATTTGGCCTTTGAAACTTTTGAAAACAGTCTCCGTAAGGAGTCAAGGCGCAAGTTGCTGCCCGCAGCACCCGCCATCCTTCAGCAGGACCCACGATGTGATGAGCCTATCACAATCCAGGAGCAGCTGTGGGAGGAGCCAGGGTTCAGACTTGGGGCTCACCAGCGATCAGCAAAGCGATGCTGCCAATGTATTCCTATGGATACATTCACACAGCAGCTTTTGCGATATTGTTCAATCGCAAACACACAGTGCATGCAGCGTCTTTGGGGCGATTGCGCTGTGATTCTCGTTCTAATGAACGTGAATGACAAGTGCAACTTGCGCTGAATCGCGAGATTTTGCCCGCCGAATCGCGATCGCGGACCCGAACACAATCGCCGGGGGCAAGCGCCCAATGTGAACTAGCCCTTACTATTTTGGCAGTTAAAATGACGTTCAGGAAATGCTTTAGAAAACAAAGAAAACCCTGAGAATCCCCAATGAGGAGATGGACTAGTCCAAAACCTGGCAGTTCTTTCAGATTTTAACGGCTTACTTTTTACGCTGAAGGGGTCCTTTAAGACTCCAAGCGCCTTGTGCTGCTTCACTGAAGTTTGTTTCTTATTTTCAGTGTTCCGTCAGGACTACTTTTTATGTTACACGCTTGTCGAGCTGCAGTCCCACGGCACAAACATTGCTGCAGAAAAGTTTATTTGGGCAACTCTGAGAAAACTTCTTGTTAGATCTGACAGGCGTTTACCCTCTAGATTGGCAGTGTTGGGGATTCATATACCCCCACGGCAGACATGAAACGCGGGGCAGCGAGCGGGAGCCGCCAACATGTCCCAAACACTTTACCTCCGTAAGATCACGCCGCGCACATCCGCCTGTGGATAATACATCACAAGCCCACCTCATGTATGTTTCATGAAGAAAACTTGGCTTCCCAATCTTCAGTGTTCCTCCCTGAATGCTGATTAAGCCCGACCTCAATAGATCTGGGTCTTAAGAGCATTAGCGACTGACCACATTACTAGCAGTTGTCATGGTGACCCTAGGACACAACAATGCTTTATAACACTAGCACAGTTTCCGTGACAGCAGAATCACAGCAAAGCCCCTTCCGTTCTCCATCATACAGAAATCACAACAAACCACCTCTGTGCATCCTGTGATGGCACAGCAAGCCCACCCTGTGCACCATGACACCAGAATCACAACAAGCCCACCATGTGCACCATGATGCCAACATCACAACAAGTCCATCCTGTGCACCATGACACCAACAACACAACAAGCCCACACTGTGCACCATGACACCAACATCACAACAAGCCCACCCTGTGCACCATGACACCAACATCACAAGCAGCCCACCCTGTGCACCATGACACCAACATCACAACAAGCCCACCCTGTGCACCATGACACCAACATCACAACAAGCCCACCCTGTGCACCATGAAACCAACATCACAACAAGCCCACCCTGTGCACCATGACACCAACATCACAACAAGCCCACCCTGTGCACCATGACACCAACATCACAACAAGCCCACCCTGTGCACCATGACACCAACATCACAACAAGCCCACCCTGTGCACCATGAAACCAACATCACAACAAGCCCACCCTGTGCACCATGACACCAACATCACAACAAGCCCACCCTGTGCACCATGACGCCAGCATCACAACAAGCCCGCCCTGTGCACCATGACGCCAACATCACAACAAGCCCACCCTGTGCACCATGACACAAACATCACAACAAGCCCAACCTGTGCACCATGACACCAACATCACAACAAGCCCACCCTGTGCACCATGACACCAACATTACAACAAGCCCACCCTGTGCACCATGACACCAACATCACAACAAGCCCACCCTGTGCACCATGACACCAACATCACAACAAGCCCACCCTGTGCACCATGACACCAACATCACAACAAGCCCACCCTGTGCACCAGGACGCCAACATCACAACAAGCCCACCCTGTGCACCATGACACAAACATCACAACAAGCCCAACCTGTGCACCATGACACCAACATCACAACAAGCCCACCCTGTGCCCCATGACACCAACATCACAACAAGCCCACCCTGTGCACCATGACACCAACATCACAACAAGCCCACCCTGTGCACCATGACACCAACATCACAACAAGCCCACCCTGTGCACCATGACACCAACATCACAACAAGCCCGCCCTGTGCACCATGACACCAGAATCACAGCAAGCCCACACTGTGCACCATGACACCAACATCACAACAAGCCCGCCCTGTGCACCATGACACCAACATCACAACAAGCCCACCCTGTGCACCATGACACCAACATCACAACAAGCCCACCCTGTGCACCATGACACCAACATCACAGCAAGCCCACCCTGTGCACCATGACACCAGAATTACAACAAGCCCACCCTGTGCACCATGACACCAACAACACAACAAGCCCAACCTGTGCACCATGACACCAACATCACAACAAGCCCGCCCTGTGCACCGTGACACCAACATCACAAGCAGCCCACCCTGTGCACCATGACACTAGAATCACAACAAGCCCACCCTGTGCACCATGACACCAACATCACAACAAGCCCACCCTGTGCACCATGACACTAGAATCACAACAAGCCCACCCTGTGCACCATGACACCAACATCACAACAAGCCCGCCCTGTGCACCATGACACCAACTTCCCAACAATCCCACCCTGTGCACCATGACACCAACATCACAGCAAGCCCACCCTGTGCACCATGACACTAGAATCACAACAAGCCCACTCTGTGCACCATGACACCAACATCACAACAAGCCCACCCTGTGCACCATGACACCAACTTCCCAACAATCCCACCCTGTGCACCATGACACCAACATCACAACAAGCCCACCCTGTGCACCATGACACCAACAACACAACAAGCCCACCCTGTGCACCATGACACCAACATCACAACAAGCCCACCCTGTGCACCATGACACCAACATTACAACAAGCCTACCCTGTACACCATGACACCAACATCACAACAAGCCCGTGTCAGGAACCGGCCCGCGGCACGCCTGCGTATACGGTTCCCGACTGCGGGTTTAACCAGACTGAGAGGGGAAGCAGCCTTAGTCAAGCTAAAACAAGGATGGGACCCCACAGAACACCTCTCACTGCCACCACTAGCGGTTCGCTAGACACTTCCACTCTGCTATCGAGTCCTCAGCGCGCACTCCGCGTTTTCGTATTTGGGTCAGCTTTGCGCTTAGGCCGAATACGAGAACGCCACGCACCCCCACACACAGTACAGTTGTACAGTAACACAGCACAATCAGACACTGACTTGTAATGCGAGTTACACTGTCGTGCAGCAAAACCACTAACAGTCGTTCCGAACGATACTGTTAGCTACTCGCACTGGCGTTTCGTACGTTGGGTCAGCTGCGCGCTTTAGGCCAACGTATGACAAACGCCCCCCACACACACAATGCAATTACAATTTCATATGGTAGTGTTGCTCAAACATACAACTAGGCACGGACTTATACACAGCTACACTGCAGTCTCCTTTAGGCTATGAGTGTTAGTTTAGTACGGCAGAAGTCAAGCTTATTAAATAATAATTTAATATTCCAGAAAAACATAGAACAATGCAGAACTTAATATATACAAAAGATTACAAAAAACAAAGTAAAAATAGTTACAAGATAAAAGTTACAAAGATAACACACACGGATATTTGCGTAAAATAAAAATGGGGATTAAAAAAACGTTACCAACTTGAAGGTCTCAACGTTGTCGGCAGGAGCATGCCGCTTGTTCGACCAGAAGTCGAGATCAACTCTAGCTATGCGCTAACTCCAAGAGCAGATGATCACTAGGTATCTGTCTCTGCTTTTTATACTCTGAAGTGTCCCCTGGGGCATTTAAAGTCCAGCCCCCAGGAACTAATGCAGTTTCCCCGTTTGTGACATCACCGAACGCTTGTCATAATCTTTCTTGTGATATGCAAACTTCAAAGGGGTTCCTGTTTTAGCTTCTTGAAGTTTGCAGAATTCAATAGGTGAGATTGTATCCTACCAGACATCAAAAAGCTTCCTTGCCTATTGAAGGGGACTGGTCCATTCACTGAAGACAATGGCAGTTGTCTACATTAATACAAAAGATCACAGCGTACAGTTCCTCTGGACAGCCAGAAACAGGTAATGAGGTTCCCTTTTGTCTTTCTATTGACACCACACACAATCACATTAATAGTCCATGAAGCTAGCTGCCAATATCTTCAGGCCATACTGGCTGACCTCCACCTCTGAAAGATATACAGCAGACATAAAAATGATAGAATAGTTTTCTGTACTCCCTAATATCATCAGCACCTCAATATATCTCCACAGCCCGCCCTGTGCACCATGACACCAACATCACAGCAAGCCCACCCTGCGCACCATGACACCAACATCACAGCAAGCCCACCCTGTGCGCCATGACACCAACATCCCAACAAGCCCACCCTGTGCACCATGACACCAACATCACAACAAGCCCACCCTATGCACCATGACACCAACATCACAACAAGCCCACCCTGTGCACCATGACACCAACATCACAACAAGCCCACCCTGTGCACCAGGACGCCAACATCACAACAAGCCAACCCTGTGCACCATGACACCAACATCACAACAAGTCCACCCTGTGCACCATGACACCAACATCACAACAAGCCCACCCTGTGCACCATGACACCAACATCACAACAAGCCCACCCTGTGCACCATGACACCAACATCACAACAAGCCCACCCTGTGCACCATGACACCAACATCACAACAAGTCCACCCTGTGCACTATGACACCAACATCACAACAAGCCCACCCTGTGCACCATGACACCAACATCACAACAAGCCCACCCTGTGCACCATGACACCAACATCACAACAAGCCCACCCTGTGCACCATGACACCAACATCACAACAAGCCCGCCCTGTGCACCATGACACCAGAATCACAACAAGCCCACCCTGTGCACCATGACACCAACATCACAACAAGCCCGCCCTGTGCACCATGATGCCAACATCACAACAAGCCCAACCTGTGCACCATGACACCAACATCACAACAAGCCCACCCTGTGCACCATGACACCAACATCACAACAAGCCCACCCTGTGCACCATGACACCAACATCACAACAAGCCCACCCTGTGCACCATGACACCAACATCACAACAAGCCCGCCCTGTGCACCATGACACCAGAATCACAACAAGCCCACCCTGTGCACCATGACACCAACATCACAACAAGCCCACCCTGTGCACCATGACGCCAACATCACAACAAGCCCACCCTGTGCACCATGACACCAACATCACAACAAGCCCACCCTGTGCACCATGACACCAACATCACAACAAGCCCACCCTGTGCACCATGACACCAACATCACAACAAGCCCACCCTGTGCACCATGACACCAACATCACAACAAGCCCGCCCTGTGCACCATGACACCAACATCACAACAAGCCCGCCCTGTGCACCATGACACCAACATCACAACAAGCCCACCCTGTGCACCATGACACCAACATCACAGCAAGCCCACCCTGTGCACCATGACACCAACAACACAACAAGCCCACCCTGTGCACCATGACACCAACTTCACAACAAGCCCACCCTGTGCACCATGACACCAACAATACAACAAGCCCGCCCTGTGCACCATGACACCAACATCACAACAAGCCCACCCTGTGCACCATGACACCAACATCACAGCAATCCCACCCTGTGCACCATGACACCAACATCACAACAAGCCCACCCTGTGCACCATGACACCAACATCACAACAAGCCCACCCTGTGCACCATGACACCAACATCACAACAAGCCCACCCTGTGCACCATGACACCAACATCACAACAAGCCCGCCCTGTGCACCATGACACCAGAATCACAGCAAGCCCACACTGAACACCATGACACCAACATCGCAACAAGCCCACCCTGTGCACCATGACACCAACATCACAGCAAGCCCACCCTGTGCACCATGACACCAACATCACAGCAAGCCCACCCTGTGCACCATGACACCAACATCACAACAAGCCCGCCCTGTGCACCATGACACCAGAATCACAACAAGCCCACCCTGTGCACCATGACACCAACATTACAACACTCCCACCCTATGCACCATGACACCAACATCGCAACAAGCCCACCCCGTGCACCATGACACCAACATCATAGCAAGCCCGCCCTGTGCACCATGACACCAACATCACAACAAGCCCGCCCTGTGCACCATGACACCAACATCACAACAAGCCCGCCCTGTGCACCATGACACCAACATCACAACAAGCGCACCCTGTGCACCATGACACCAACATCACAACAAGCCCACCCTGTGCATAATGACACCAACATCACAACAAGCTCACCCTGTGCACCATGACATTAAAATCACTGCAGTGTTCTCCCCAGAATTTTTTTCCAGCCGGGTGGCATGAAAAAGTAGCCAGGTGGGGTGTGAGGGGGAATAAAATGCCGGTGCATCTCTGCTTATAGGAGGAGGATAAGGAGGTTAGCCAATGAGAGCCGGGTGCTCACCAAAATTAGCCAGGTGGAGAACCCGGCTAAAAGAGCCTGGGGAGAACACTGCACTGTAAGTCTCCTCTATGCACCATATTATACGGTGACCAGACATGGGACACGTCCCGGATTCGGGGTCCTCTGTCCGGGGGCTGCAATGTGTCCCGGGAAACATCTAGCTTTTGGCCGCGAGAGATGTCATGGCCGCTGGACTCTGGCCACTGTCTGATCAGCCCAGCCCCCAGCATGCTGCCCACCCTTCAATTGGCACTACCGCCTGGCCACATCAGCCCCGCCCCCAACGTGAGGCCCAACCTCCAATTGGTGAGCACTCTGCATGCTCATACATGCTGAGTTGTCATTTATATGAAGCATGGCTCCGGCCTCCACCAATCTTTAAGCTTTCTACAAGTTGCCCAACTGGCTGCAGAGAGGACTGAAAGGGAATCTGGAGATCTCCTACCCGTCCAATCTGCTTATATGAGCCTGTATCCTCTTTCTGGCAGGTTTCTCTCTCTCGCTGCATTGTTTATTAGTGGGAGGCAGAACGGGTAAATTATTTATTAAAGGGACACTTAAGTCAAACAAAAAAAAATTAGTTTTACTCACCTGGGGCTTCCAATAGCCCGCTGCAGCTGTCCGGTGCCCTAGCAGCATCGCTCCGATCCTCATGGCCCCACCGGCAGCCACTTCCTGTTTCGGTGACAGGAGCTGACAGGCTGGGGACGCAAGTGATTCTTCGCGTTCCTGGCCACAATAGCGCCATCTATGCTGCTATAGCATATATCATATGCCATATAGCAGCATAGAGGGTGCTAATGTGTCTGGGAACGCGAAGAATCACTCGCGTCCCCAGCCTGTCAGCTCCTGTCACCGAAACAGGAAGTGGCTGCTGGCGGGGCCAGGAGGATCGGAGGGAGACGGCGAGGGCACCGGACAGCTGCAGGGGGCTATTGGAAGCCCTAGGTGAGTAAAACCCATTTTTTTGTTTGACTTAAGTGTCCCTTTAAGGCTGACATCCATGCACCTGCCTGTAGGCAAACAAAACTTTTTTTTTACTTTTTAAACTTGTCTTGCAATGGTTATAGGCCGGATGGTTAAAATTAGGCTTTTGTTAAGTGAGGTATGTTGTCTAACATTAGAGGTGATTGTTATTTGATTCATTTATATAGTGCCAACATCTACAGTGGTGCTGTACAGAATGAAATACTGACAATAGAGCAAGGGTGCTGCAAAGGTTTTTGTGGCCCTCCAGTCAGAGGCCCCTTCTCCCGTAATTACGGTGATCAGACGTCTCACTATAGCCGGGACACATTCCGGATTTGTGGTCCCCTGTCTTGGGCTGCAACAGTGTCCCGGGAAACATCCCGCTTTTGGCCGAGGGACCTCCTGGCTGTAGAACGGTTATTGTATTTCATGTGTGGGAGGTAACAGTTTTTGTATTGCATGTGTCGGAGGTAACGGTTGCTGCATTTCATGTGTCGGAGGTAACGGTTGCTGCATTTCATGTGTCTAAGGCAACGGTTGCTGCATTTCATGTGTCGGAGGTAACGGTGTCTGCATTTATCATTTGATGCTCATAGTTGGCTGCATGTGCTACTTTAGGGATATTGTTGCAGCTTTTGGCATTTTGGGGGCTCATGATTACTAAATGGTGTGCTAAATAAATAGCATCACACAGTTTCTGCAGATTTATTGTCTGCTTATGATGCGAATCTCCCGTTTTACCACATCCTAGCGGAAACGCTACTTTCTTATGTGTTTGTCTAATCACCCTAAGGGCCACTTTGCCTAACTGTTTTGGGAGGAAAATGTGGCCCGCTGCCTCACTGTTACACCGCAACTTTACAGTTAGCTCCGCCCATTTGATGTTATGGCTACACCCATTTTTTGCCACAAAGCGCGCCGCACTGATGTAAACACCCCTCCCACCCAGGTTTGGCCCAGAGAAATCTGATCACTGTACGTAGCATGACGATAAGCCCCCTTTGTGCACCATCACAGCAGAAACCCTCCTGGTAGCAGACTGAAGATAGCGATATGCAAAATACATTACAGACATCAGAAAAATAAACACGTCCCTTCTGAGCAGATGCAGATCAGTTCCGCAGACAGTCGAGTTCGCGCTCAGTTAAAAGTGCGCCATTCCTTGTAGGCTTCCTCATCTGCATACACAGATTAAACGTTAGTTTTGTTTGCTACGGGCGAGCTTGTTTGTTGTACGGAGAGGCTGGCTTATCCGCAACAGAGGCCGCCAGGCTGATGAATTATGAAAGGGAACCAGATTTCCGTGTTGATTTTTTTAATTGGTTTTAAGCAAAACTACGAGTTTTAGGGCAAATTAAATAAATAAATATGCAAGATATAAATAAATCACCAAATACACTTTTAACTTGTTACGGGGTGCTTATGATACGCTTACCGGAATCCATCTTCCCTCTGGCTTCGCATGCCCTTATTGCCTTCATTAGAATCCGTAGCTGTAGCTAAAGGTATCCCTATACATCAGATAACTGTCTTCCCGTTATTTTAATGTCTGTGGGTCTAGCACGGGACTGTTGGGCTACAACTGTTGGAGATGAAGCTGAAATAGTGGAGGGCTACTATGGGGACAGACTTTGGGTCCCATTCAATTCACTTTTTTTTCCTAGGAGATCATTTTCATCTGTTTAAAAAATGTTTCAGCACTCTGCAACTGAAAAAGTACCAAAAAGTAGGTGAAAACCTTCTGTCAAGTATTTTCTTGCTTGCTGGTGGCTTAGCCTTAAAAGACACATCCGAGCAGGACAAAAAAACAAAACAAATATCTACTCACCCGAGGCCTTCTCAAGCCCCCTGCAGCCGTCCTGTGCCCTCGCCGCAGCTCCGCTCCCCGTCGGTGGCCCAGGGTCACCTCCGGAGTCGCGCTAATGCCATCCGGACCGTACTTTAGTAGTTCTGCGCCTGCACAGTACAGTCCGGATGAAGGCAGCGCAACTCCGAGAGCTGCTCACTTGGGCGCAGTAGGCATTTTGCACTGGAGGAAACCCCGGGCCACCGGCAGAGAGCAGAGCTGCGGTGAGGGCACAGGACAGCTGCTAGGTGCTGGAGGAAACCCCAGGTTTTTTTCTCCCTGGACCTTTCCTTTAAAGCCAGTGGTTACCTATTTAAAAACCAAAAAGTCAGATACTCACTTAAGGAGGGAAGGCTCGGTCCTAATGAGCCTTCCCTCTCCTCTCCCGGTGCCCTCGGTGCTGCGCTGGCTCCCCCGTTCGTGTCCGCTGCCGCAGGGACTTCGGAGGTCTTCGGGAGCACTCGGGCTTCCGAAGACGGGCCGCTCCATACTACGTACGCGCGAGTGCGTCATAGAGGGCGCTCGCGCATGCGTAGTATGGAGCGGCCGCATCATTGGGAGCCCGAGTGCTCCCGAAGGCTTCCGAAAGCTCCCTTCGGCATGCGGAAGTGGCAGTATTTGACCGAACTGGTCGAATACTGCCACGGGGGATCCTGCGCGGGACCGGGCACCGGGAGAGGAGAGGGAAGGCTCATTAGGACCGAACCTTCCCTCTCCTTAGGTGAGTATCTGACTTTTTCTTTTTTAAATAGGTAAACATTCACTTTAAAGAGAAACTTGAGCGAAAAGGGGAAAAAAATAAATCACTACGTTGCAAAGTGAGATGATAAAAAAAGTAGAAGAGAGATCAAGAATTGATTGATATTCGCCATGTGATTTGTTCACGTTGTTTCAATCACAATCTGCACGTCGTCATCTTTACTACTGGCAGACATAAAAAAAAACTAGACGGCACCAACTGCAATTATCTATAACCACACCCCCTAACAATGTAATAGGCTAAAAGGTTGCTTTTTTAATGGATATGCAAAGAGTGAGATACAGAGGGAGCTATTATTTCCCACATTGCAACACTGTTCACAGACACAAAACTGTCAGGACCGAAGTCCTGACATCACACTATGGGAGGAGTTTCACCACAATATCAGCCATACAGAGCCCCCCTGATGATCTATTTGAGAAATGTGCTGTGCTGGATGCACACTCCCTCTCTGGATTATACAGCAGTTAATGTGCTGTGCTGGATGCACACTCCCTCTCTGGATTATACAGCTGGTAATGTGCTGTGCTGGATGCACACTCCCTCTCTGGATTATACAGCCGGTAATGTGCTGTGCTGGATGCACACTCCCTCTCTGGATTATACAGCCGGTAATGTGCTGTGCTGGATGCACACTCCCTCTCTGGATTATACAGCCGGTAATGTGCTGTGCTGGATGCACACACCCTCTCTGGATTATACAGCCGGTAATGTGCTGTGCTGGATGCACACACCCTCTCTGGATTATACAGCCGGCAATGTGCTGTGCTGGATGCACGCTCCCTCTCTGGATTATACTGCCAGTAATGTGCTGTGCTGGATGCACACTCCCTCTCTGGATTATACAGCCTGTAATGTGCTGTGCTGGATGCACGCTCCCTCGCTGGATTATACAGCAGTTAATGTGCTGTGCTGGATGCACACTCCCTCGCTG
Organism: Hyperolius riggenbachi; assembly: GCF_040937935.1. NCBI lineage: Eukaryota > Metazoa > Chordata > Amphibia > Anura > Hyperoliidae > Hyperolius > Hyperolius riggenbachi. The sequence continues at coordinate 22,146,098 of NC_090651.1, read as the reverse complement.
GATTATACTGCCAGTAATGTGCTGTGCTGGATGCACACTCCCTCTCTGGATTATACAGCCAGTAATGTGCTGTGCTGGATGCACACACCCTCTCTGAATTATACAACAGTTAATGTGCTGTGCTGGATGCACACTCCCTCTCTGGATTATACAGCTGGTAATGTGCTGTGCTGTATGCACACACCCTCTCTGGATTATACAGCCGGTAATGTGCTGTGCTGGATGCACACACCCTCTCTGAATTATACAGCAGTTAATGTGCTGTGCTGGATGCACACTCCCTCTCTGAATTATACAGCAGTTAATGTGCTGTGCTGGATGCACACTCCCTCTCTGGATTATACAGCCGGTAATGTGCTGTGCTGGATGCACGCTCCCTCTCTGGATTATACAGCCGGTAATGTGCTGTGCTGGATGCACACACCCTCTCTGGATTATACAGCCGGTAATGTGCTGTGCTGGATGCACACTCCCTCTCTGGATTATACAGCTGGTAATGTGCTGTGCTGGATGCACACTCCCTCTCTGGATTATACAGCCGGTAATGTGCTGTGCTGGATGCACACTCCCTCTCTGGATTATACAGCCGGTAATGTGCTGTGCTGGATGCACACTCCCTCTCTGGATTATACAGCCGGTAATGTGCTGTGCTGGATGTACACACCCTCTCTGGATTATACAGCCGGTAATGTGCTGTGCTGGATGCACACTCCCTCTCTGGATTATACAGCCGGTAATGTGCTGTGCTGGATGCACACTCCCTCTCTGGATTATACAGCCGGTAATGTGCTGTGCTGGATGCACACTCCCTCTCTGGATTATACAGCCGGTAATGTGCTGTGCTGGATGCACACACCCTCTCTGGATTATACAGCCGGTAATGTGCTGTGCTGGATGCACACTCCCTCTCTGGATTATACAGCTGGTAATGTGCTGTGCTGGATGCACACTCCCTCTCTGGATTATACAGCCGGTAATGTGCTGTGCTGGATGCACACTCCCTCTCTGGATTATACAGCCGGTAATGTGCTGTGCTGGATGCACACTCCCTCTCTGGATTATACAGCCGGTAATGTGCTGTGCTGGATGTACACACCCTCTCTGGATTATACAGCCGGTAATGTGCTGTGCTGGGTGCACACTCCCTCTCTGGATTATACAGCTGGTAATGTGCTGTGCTGGATGCACACTCCCTCTCTGGATTATACAGCCGGTAATGTGCTGTGCTGGATGCACACTCCCTCTTTGGATTATACAGCCGGTAATGTGCTGTGCTGTATGCACACTCCCTCTCTGGATTATACAGCCGGTAATGTGCTGTGCTGGATGCACACTCCCTCTCTGGATTATACAGCCGGTTATGTGCTGTGCTGGATGCACACTCCCTCTCTGGATTATACAGCCAGTAATGTGCTGTGCTGGATGCACACTCCTTCTCTGGATTATACAGCCGGTAATGTGCTGTGCTGGATGCACACTCCCTCTCTGGATTATACAGCCGGTAATGTGCTGTGCTAGATGCACACTCCCTCTCTGGATTATACAGCTGGTAATGTGCTGTGCTGGATGCACACTCCCTCTCTGGATTATACAGCCGGTAATGTGCTGTGCTGGATGCACACTCCCTCTCTGGATTATACAGCCGGTAATGTGCTGTGCTGGATGCACACTCCCTCTCTGGATTATACAGCCGGTTATGTGCTGTGCTGGATGCACACTCCCTCTCTGGATTATACAAGCGGCAATGTGCTGTGCTGGATGCACACTCCCTCTCTGGATTATACAGCCGGTTATGTGCTGTGCTGGATGCACACTCCCTCTCTGGATTATACAGCTGGTAATGTGCTGTGCTGGATGCACACTCCCTCTCTGGATTATACAGCCGGTAATGTGCTGTGCTGGATGCACACTCCCTCTCTGGATTATACAGCCGGTAATGTGCTGTGCTAGATGCACACTCCCTCTCTGGATTATACAGCCGGTAATGTGCTGTGCTGGATGCACACTCCCTCTCTGGATTATACAGCCGGTAATGTGCTGTGCTGGATGCACACTCCCTCTCTGGATTATACAGCCGGTAATGTGCTGTGCTGGATGCACACTCCCTCTCTGGATTATACAGCCGGTTATGTGCTGTGCTGGATGCACACTCCCTCTCTGGATTATACAAGCGGCAATGTGCTGTGCTGGATGCAAACTCCCTCTCTAGATTATACAGCCGGTTATGTGCTGTGCTGGATGCATGCTCCCTCTCTGGATTATACTGCCGGTAATGTGCTGTGCTAGATGCACACTCCCTCTCTGGATTATACAGCTGGTAATGTGCTGTGCTGGATGCACACTCCCTCTCTGGATTATACAGCCGGTAATGTGCTGTGCTGGATGCACACTCCCTCTCTGGATTATACAGCAGTTAATGTGCTGTGCTAGATGCACACTCCCTCTCTGGATTATACAGCCGGTAATGTGCTGTGCTGGATGCACACTCCCTCTCTAGATTATACAGCCGGTAATGTGCTGTGCTGGATGCACGCTCCCTCTCTGGATTATACTGCCGGTAATGTGCTGTGCTCAATGCACACTCCCTCTCTGGATTATACAGCTGGTAATGTGCTGTGCTGGATGCACACTTCCTCTCCCTCTCTGGATTATACAGCCGGTAATGTGCTGTGCTGGATGCATACTCCCTCTCTGGGTTATATAGCCAGTAATGTGCTGTGCTGGATGCACACTCCCTCTCTGGATTATACAGCCGGTTATGTGCTGTGCTGGATGCACGCTCCCTCTCTGCATTATACTGCTGGTAATGTGCTGTGCTAGATGCACACTCCCTCTCTAGATTATACAGCTGGTAATGTGCTGTGCTGGATGCACACTCCCTCTCTGGATTATACAGCCGGTAATGTGCTGTGCTCAATGCACACTCCCTCTCTGGATTATACAGCCGGTTATGTGCTGTGCTGGATGCACACTCCCTCTCTAGATTATACAGCCGGTTATGTGCTGTGCTGGATGCACGCTCCCTCTCTGGATTATACTGCCAGTAATGTGCTGTGCTAGATGCACACTCCCTCTCTGGATTATACAGCTGGTAATGTGCTGTGCTGGATGCACACTCCCTCTCTGGATTATACAGCCGGTAATGTGCTGTGCTGTGCTGGATGCACACTCCCTCTCTAGATTATACAGCCGGTAATGTGCTGTGCTGGATGCACGCTCCCTCTCTGGATTATCCTGCCGGTAATGTGCTGTGCTCAATGCACGCTCCCTCTCTGGATTATACAGATGGTAATGTGCTGTGCTGGATGCACACTCCCTCTCTGGATTATACAGCCGGTAATGTGCTGTGCTGGATGCACACTCCCTCTCTGGATTATACAGCCAGTAATGTGCTGTGCTGGATGCACACTCCCTCTCTGGATTATACAGCCAGTAATGTGCTGTGCTGGATGCACACTCCCTCTCTGGATTATACAGCCGGTTATGTGCTGTGCTGGATGCACGCTCCCTCTCTGGATTATACTGCCGGTAATGTGCTGTGCTAGATGCACACTCCCTCTCTGGATTATACAGCCGGTAATGTGCTGTGCTGGATGCACACTCCCTCTCTGGATTATACAGCCGGTAATGTGCTGTGCTGGATGCACACTCCCTCTCTGGATTATACAGCAGTTAATGTGCTGTGCTGGATGCACACTCCCTCGCTGGATTATACAGCCAGTAATGTGCTGTGCTGGATGCACACTCCCTCTCTGGATTATACAGCCGGTAATGTGCTGTGCTGGATGCACACTCCCTCTCTGGATTATACAGCCAGTAATGTGCTGTGCTGGATGCACACTCCCTCTCTGGATTATACTGCTGGTAATGTGCTGTGCTGGATGCACACTCCCTCTCTGGATTATACAGCCTGTAATGTGCTGTGCTGGATGCACACTCCCTCGCTGGATTATACAGCCAGTAATGTGCTGTGCTGGATGCACACTCCCTCTCTGGATTATACAGCCGGTAATGTGCTGTGCTGGATGCACACTCCCTCTCTGGATTATACAGCCAGTAATGTGCTGTGCTGGATGCACACTCCCTCTCTGGATTATACTGCTGGTAATGTGCTGTGCTGGATGCACACTTCCTCTCTGCATTATACAGCCTGTAATGTGCTGTGCTGGATGCACGCTCCCTCTCTGGATTATACAGCTGGTAATGTGCTGTGCTGGATGCACGCTCCCTCGCTGGATTATACAGCCAGTAATGTGCTGTGCTGGATGCACACTTCCGCTCTGGATTATACAGCAGTTAATGTGCTGTGCTGGATGCACACTCCCTCTCTGGATTATACAGCTGGTAATGTGCTGTGCTGGATGCACACTGCCTCTCTGGATTATACTGCCGGCAATGTGCTGTGCTGGATGCACACTCCCTCTCTGGATTGTTTCAGCACCTCCCTAGCTGGACAGCTCTCATGGTTGTACATAGGGAGTAGCATTGCAATTCACCCTACTGTGAACGCACCCAGGATAACACATCCATACCTTACGGATGTACTGTATGGGATAGTTCATTTGGTTGCCAGGACCGATGATTAAATTAGTCGCCGCCTCAGACCGCAGTATAAATCGCGCGCTCAGTGATTACAGAAGAACTTTAGCGAAAAGTGGAAAAAATAATTCCATACATTGCAAAGTGAGAAATAAAAAAAGAGAAGCGAGATCAAGAAATGATTGATATTCGCCATGTTTTTATTCATGTAGTTTGATTCACAATCAGCCTGCTCGTCGTCATCTTTACTACTGGCAGACATGAAAAAAAAAAAAACTACACAGCACCAACTGCCATTATTAATAACCACACCCCCTAACAATGTGATAGTCTAAACGTTGTTTTTTTTTTTTTTTTTACTAGCTATACATATGCACAAAGGGGAATACTGGTTGCTTTGCAGTTGGAAAGAGCTGTTATCTCTCACAATGCAACGAGGGTTACAGAAAGAAAACTATCAGGACCATGGTCATGACATCACACTGTGGGAGGGGTTTTACCACAATATCCTCCATACAGACGCCCTGATGACCTATTAGAGAAAATGAAAGGATTTCTCATGGGAAAGGGGGTATCCACTTCTGATTGGGATGAAGTTCAGTCCTGGATTACAGTTCCTCTTTATATTGGGCGCCGGAGTATGGCTATTGTATCATGGCGGGGATGACAGTAACCAAACTCTGTATTGGCTGTTGCACACCTATAAGCTAATAATGTCGGCCGTATGTGTAGCCGAGGACCGTTATCGACTGCGACGGAACGCATTCAGCTGCAGCGCTTGAATATACAGAGAAGTGTAGCAGTAGGTTAGTGTAAGGCAGGCAAGAGTTAAGGCCCATACAGACGTCGGATTTTTCCGAACAACTGGTCGTTTGAATGTCCCGTCGTTTAGTCGTCCGCACGCCAAATCGGGCGTATGTACAGACTGTCGTTCGCGTGCTTATCACGCGAACGACAGTCTGTACACACGCCCGATTTGGCGTGCGGACAACTGAACGACGGGACGTTCAAACGACCCGTCGTTCGGAAAAATCTGACGTCTGTATGGGCCTTTAAGGTGGTCACTAACGGTCCAATCTTTAGCTAAGAATCATTGATCAAATAATTGATGAAGTGTCAGATAATTGTTATCAGATTGACAGAAAATAAACTCCTTTGATGTTCCTAATTGACTGAGAATGACTCATAAAGCGATTGTTCGACGGTAATTTTTGTTGATCAGAAAAACTGTTTTTATTAATCAGTTGTAAGATTGTGATATATAGGAAGTACAGATTGGTTTGTTGATGGTGAAATAATCACTATATTGTGACTTGCTATTTACTAACACGTTTTATCTAATTCTTTGCTGAAAATTGGACCATTAGTTGCCACTTTTAGGCACAGGTGGTGGAGGTTAGTGTTAGGCACGGGTGGGGGTGGGAGTTAATGTTTAACATAGGTAGAGGGTTTACTGTTAGGCATAGGTCTGTGTGTGTGTGGGGGGGGGGGGGGGGGAGACAGGAGGGTTAGTGTTAGGTATAGGTAGAGGGTGTACACGAGAGGGAGGGTGGCTTATTGTGAGATATTCTACAGACGCCAATAGAAGACTATCGCCAGTATTGCGGCAGAACCACAGTGGTATGAATTGGACGGAAACGTGATCGCAGCTCGATTGCGTTTTCGTTTCTTAAGGGTAGGGTCACACTTATTTGCATCACATGTGTTTTAAAAAAAAACACACATAATGATAGTCTATGGGCCACACAAAAAACACTTTGGTATGCGTTTTTTAATGCAATTTTAAAACGCTCAACAAGTTCATTCTTTCTGCATACAGTATGCAGAACGCATGTGTTCTACATGCAATGCTTTCATATGTTGAAGAAAAATCATGCATTTTTATGCGTTTTTCGCCCAAATAAGGTAAAACAAATTTTAAAATTATTTATTTTTACTTGTTAAATATGAATATTAATGAAAAAACGTAAATGCATGAAAAACGCAAACGTAGGAAAAGCCACCCATAGCAGAAAAACTGAGGGTTTCCCGCATGGACAAGTGTGACCTTAGCCTAATGGAAAAGAGCTCTTATATAGTACCGTTGTCTTCGGTGTTGCAGATTATTCGCTTTACATTCGCGGCCGGAACGATATAAATGTCATCTATGATCAAGAGAGTGGCCCACGCAGACAATGCATCTATAAACGCATTACAGCCCGTCCGCACGTGTTCTGACTTTGGCTCTAAATTCGATTTGGGATTTCCCATCCTTTCCTCCTCTCTCTCGCTCTCTGTGGTTTCCATAGCGACAGCATCCGATGCGCCGAGAGATCTCAAGCACGTGTCTCTTTGTCTTCCTAGAAAGACTTAATGACTGAGGGCCGCGGGTCACATGATGTCACCCGGGGTCACATGTTGTGTGTGGGGGTCTCGGAATCCCTTCGCTGTCCTTATGCCCGCCAGTCTCCTTATATAATTCCTGGTCTCCTCCTCCTCCCGCCGCCATAGCAGTATATTTACTGCCCTGTCTCTATTCTTCCTCCGAGCTGAGCTGTCAGCGGAGCCATCGCCGTACCCCCCCTGTCATCCGTCTCTGGGAATTGTTTCTCCATCTCGCTCAGTCAGAAAAGGCTTCTGGGGATAACAGATGGTGAATTGTACAGTCTCGTGAATTCATAAACTGAACAGGAATGGCGGGGGATACAAGAAACGCACAGTTATTAAAGAGGGCCTCTAACCATCCGCATGGCAGGAAAATTGTGATAGGGACATCTGGGCATCTACGGCAGCTGAAAAAGTTTGGCCTACCTCAAAATTTAATGGTGCAGTTCTACACTGCAATTATTGAATCCACCATAACATCATCTATGACTGTATGGTTCGGCTCCTGCTCAGCATTAGAAAAGGGGAGGCTGCAGCGCATCATCCGAACAGCGGAAAGGATTATTGGCTGTAGCTTACCTTCCCTGCAGGATCTTTACACTAGCAGGTGCAGAAAAAGAGCAACCAAAATTGCCTCTGACCCCTCTCACCCAGCTCACTCCATCTTCCAGCACATGCCTTCAGGAGTAAGATTCCGGTCAATCGCTACCAAAACCTCCAGACACAGGAACAGCTTTTTTCCTCAAGCGGTAGCCATACTTAATGCTGAACCACGTTAGAGCTGCTAGGACTTGCTAGTAATCAGCACAGAACTGTAAATGAACAATTCTCACATTGCTTACTGCCACTATGCTTATAATGTCCTTGACTTGTAATATACACACTGTCTGCCCTTGTATTGTTTTTGTTTGTGTTTGTTATGCAACTGCCAAGACAAATTCCTTGTAGGTGCAAACTTATTTGGCGAAATAAAATTGATTCTGATTGGGATTGCAGTACAAGCGCTATGAACTTGGTTTAGGCTGAAAGGGAGGAAGTGAACACAAATGTGCCCTATACAGCAAAATGGTACCTTTTCAGTTAAGTAGGGAAGACTTAGAGAGAACCTGAACTGAAAATGAAAAGTCAAAATAACCATACACAGGTCATACTTACCTCCTGTGCAGTCTGCTCTTCAATCTCTTTCTCCTCTCCCACATCCTGTTTGTCCACTGTGATCAATTAAATTCTCTGTCCTCCATTTTAAAAATGGCCATTACCCCATAACCGCTTCCTGGTCAGCACACTGTTAAACTGTAATATCACCCACTTGAGCCATAGGGAAACATGGACATTACCTTGCACATTCAGTTGTAACTGACAGCTGCTGGTACATAACAGACAGCAACTGGTATATTTCAGTTCTGACAAAATATTGTCAGAACTGGAAGGGATCACTGTAAGAAGAAAATGGTGAGCCTCTGAGAGGAACTGACGGTGAGGTTAGTATGTAATATTCATTTGCAGCTACATCATGTGTTTATTTTAAATAATGTTACTCGCTTCAGGTTTCCTTTAAGGTTGCCACTAACGATACAATTTGTTGAACGATCGTTTACAAACGATTGGTCATATGAACAATTGGAATTGATCGTTTGGGACCACTAATGGAAAAAAAAAACTCCTAACCAACCCGATCAGATTCATGACATTGATCTGATTTTTGGATTGATCCCATCAATCTGATCCTATTGGTTAGATTTATGTCCATTAGTGATCCCAAACAATTATTTCCGATCGTTTATACCAAGAATCGTTCGTAAACAATCATTTTGTAAATTGTATGAGTCTATAGTGTTTAGTCTTCCTTATTTGCCCGTCTCCGAGCTCCGCCCTCAGTCCATACACGTGCCCGATGTGGTTGCTGGAGTAACGTGGTCGTGTTTGTGACATCACACACGTGCCAATGTGTGTGACGCTTGTATGAACGGAGCTGGAGAGGGACAGGTAAAGTACAGTGGGGGGGGGGGGGGATTTATATTTGACATTAGGGAGGCATTGGTTTGGGTTTCGTCATGCTCATCAATCGTCCCGATATTGCTTGCCGTTACCATGGCGCACCCGGTCAACCACAACGACCTGACATCTTGCAGCATGTCCAATCAGCATGCCTGCCCCAAAATTGGCCGCATCTTCAATCGTGCATGCCCTTGGCGGCAATGATATTAGTCCAATTTTATTATAGAGTCGGATGGTTGATCGGATGACAAGTCTATAGATGTATGGCACCTTTAGAATGTTACTGGTCTTTTATTACAGTCTGTGGCCTTTTTGTGAAGAATAGCTTACTTCCTGGCTTCTAGCTTAAGGCGCGTACACACGCCATACTTTAGCAAACGATGGGTCCGTCAGACCCTCCCGCTGTAGGCGACAGACAGCCCACAGTAGGACGTGTGTACAGGCTGTCGGCAGACTGATAAGACTGTTTCTGACAGATCCGCTGAGTGGATCTGTCAGAAACAGTCTTATCAGTCTGCCGACAGCCTGTACACACATGTAAATCATTAATCCAGAGGCAGGTTTATTTAAAGTGGACCTGAACTCTTGTACAGGACAGAACGAAAACATGGAGAAATGCACCCTGTATGTATTTAGAGAGTTTAGTCTGTCTAATTCCTCCTCATCCGTGACTAATCACCACCGTAACTTTATCTCTCCCGTGTCAGCTGACTGCCTCGGCAGAGCGGCTAATTTGTAAACACAGGATGTTAACCCTTTGTCTGCTTTCATGAATGCAGGAAGTAGACACAACGTGGGTTTATTGCAGGATGTGTATCAGCTGTAACACAGAAATGTTTTTCTGTAAAGGTTATTATGCTGTTGCTTATCTTTTAGAGCAGAGATGAAGTTCTGGGTTCAGATCTGCTTTAAAAGGTAATAAATATGGCAGCTTCCATAGGTCTGACACCTCGGGTTCCTTTTAATTGTAAGAATAGATGAGGTTACGTCACCCTTCTGTGACTTGCACTCCATATTACTGCTGTTAGGTTGTGCAGGGTGCTGGAACTTTGGTGTTAGAGCTCCCTCTGGTGGCCGTGTGGTGATAATGAAACAAAATGATATTTCTGCTATTCTTGCTTGGCACATTGAGAGGGAAATGGATAGCCTAGAACAGGCCTGGGTAAACTTGGCCCTCCAGCTGTTAAGGAACTACAAGTCCCACAATGCATTTGCCTTTATGAAGCATGACTGTGACTGTCAGACTCCTGCAATGCATTGTGGGGCTTGTAGTTCCTTAACAGCTGGAGGGCCAAGCTTGCCCAGGCCTGGCCTAGAATGTCAGATCTCCTCCGCCAGCGCTGCTTTTCCTCCCTTGTGATTTTGCTTTCTGTTTGTGTTGAGTGCGAGGCTCGGATCACACCGTGCCGGATCACACACTTTCCAATCAGAGCTCATTGTTCACCCCCGAAAGAAATCCGTCAAGAGGCCCCAAACCTGGGGGGGGGGGGGATTGGTCCCCAGAAGGGATGGTGGTGGTGCTGGTCCCCAGAAGGGATGGGGTAGCCTACTGGAGGATCCAAAGGCTTTTTTCCTTCTTTTTTTTAATTTAAATTGTTTTATTAAATGTAAAAAGACCGTTATCCATAATAAACATGAACAATAAATTTCCATTGCAATAATTCCGCTTTAAGTGAACATTTGTGGTTACCCACAATGCAGCTCTATTATAGCAAGCATATAGCTTTAAATATGCCACAGCCACACCAACCCCACATGTGCAGCAGTGGAACGCTGGCAGGGGCCAGTGCAACCTGGCTGGACACCCGACACTACCGCAGCGGAGGAACACTGCCAGAGGGAGGCAGGCTATGTCCCACATAGTAGGGGCAATGTAGGGGCACCTAAGGGAAAAAAAACAAGTGAAGCAATCGGTAACCATGAGTGACACAACTTGTTTGTAAAAAAAAAAAAAAAAACAACTGTATTACACACATGGGCCTCAATCCACTAAGCTTTATCAGACGTTTGATAATTTACCTCATGGGTAAAATCTAATTTTGAATTCACTAAGGTGTTATATATTTATCGAATGTTTTATTGATAAAACGTTCAATAAATCTATAACACCTTAGTGAATTCAAAATTAGATTTTACCCATGAGGTAAATTATCAAACGTCTGATAAAAGCTTAGTGGATTGAGGCCATGGTGTTGCGGGAGAAAAGCAAAGCTCAGTGACATGCGCTGAGTCCAAACAGCAATGCGGCCTGGCGACTGGCTACAGGTGCTGGAACGTGAACTCCTCGTATCTCGAAAAATTATATGGATGTGGGTGCTGGTAAAGTCCATGACTATTTGGCAATTGGGTGGCTCCGGATAGCTGCTTGCATTGGCTGTGTGGCAGTGGGTGGTTCTGGGGTTGAGGCTTGCCACTCTGCGCTGTTTTGAGTGTGCGCAACAGAGGGGGTAGAAAAACGTCTTGTCCTGTTGCAATGGAAACAGTTTGCTATGGTGACTGCTGAAGGCGGGGCACTCACCAACAGGCCTTGCAATACGCTTTATCGTGCATCAGCATTTGAGCCACCATGCACTGACCCGGGGTCATAGCCTGCATTTGTGTCGTCAGGTGGGTGGCAAAGGGGTCAACTTGTTGCACAGGTTTAGCTATGAAATTTGTTGCCATGGTCATGAGGGTTTGTTCTACAACGTCCGGTGGTGCTGTTTTCCGTTGCTTCGCAAGACGTGCAGGTGTGGTGCGCCTGGCAGGTTGCATTGAACCGTTGCAGCATCAATCAAGATGCCAGTTGCCTGGCAGCCCTCAATCCATCAAGAGAGCAATAATGTACGGATCAATGTAATGCCATTAATTGTCAACAGCGGTTGTTTCCCACAATGCAACGAGGTGCACAGACAGGAGGAAACTGTCAGGACCAAGATCATGACATCACACTGCGTTTCACCACAATGGCCGCTATTCACAAAACTCATAAATGACTTGTTTATCAACAAATTGATAAAATTAACCTTTCAGCTCATTTACAAGCAAAACAATCACTCAAAGTAAGTTGTTCCATAAATAAGGTGAAAAAGCATTGTGAATCCTGCCCATTGTCAGCCATACAGACCCCCAATGATTTACTGTATAGTAGAAAAGGTAAAGATTTCTCATAGGAAAGGAGGGGTATCGGCTACTGATTGGGGTGAAGTTAAGTCCTGGGTTAACGTTCCTCTTTAACCAGTTCGCATTCAGTCGTTTTTCACTTTATGCATCCGAGCAATGTTCACCTCCCATTCATTAGCCTATAGCTTTATCACTACTTATCACAATGAACTGATCTATATCTTGTTTTTTCCGCCACCAATTGAGCTTTCTTTGGGTGGTACATTTTACTAAGAGCCACTTTACTGTAAATGCATTTTAAAAGGAAGAATAAGAAAAAAATGGAAAAAAAATCATTATTTCTCACTTTTCGGCAATTATAGTTTTAAAATAATACATGCCTCCATAATTAAAACCCACGTATTGTATATGCCCATTTGTCCCGGTTATTGCACCGTTTAAATTATGTCCCTATCACAATGTATGGCGACAATATTTTATTTGGAAATAAAAGTGCATTTTTTCCGTTTTGCATCTATCACTATTTACAAGTTTATAATAAAATCTTTACATTGATATTTAAAAAGTTTAGACCCTTAGGTAAATATTTGTGTGTGTTTTTTTTTTTATTGTAATGTTTTTTTTTTTTTTTAATTAAACATTTTATGTGGGTATTTTTGGGAGGGTGGGATTGAAATTGTATTTTTTTTTTTTTGTAAATATATGTGTATTTTTATTTAACATTTAGATGTAGTTTACTTTTTGGCCACAAGTTGGCAGCCATGAGTTTGTATACAGTGCCGTCACTCTAAGCGTAACACATACGCTTAGAGCGACGTAGGGGAACGTAGGAAGCAGAAAAAGCGTAGCTTCCGAGAGAAGCTGTCACTTTTTCTGCGGGGGAGAGGAATCGGTGATCGGGCACCGTTGCCCGATTCACTGATTCGCTGGCTAACAAACCGAGGGACGGGAGCGTGCGTGCACGCTCGCGATCGGCCGCGGGAACGCGCAGGAGTGCACATGGCTTCCTGGACGTGAGTTTCACGTCCAGGAATGTCAAATAGTTAAAGAACATGTATCACATAAACATTTTTTCTGTAAACTCCACATACCTGTAGAGCTTTTAGTCAGCAACACTATAAAGCTTTTCAGATGTCTCTTAGCCTAGCCCAGCGGTGGCGAACCTATGGCACGCGTGCCGAGCCCGGCACGCGAAGCTTAATCTGCTGGCACGCCACCGCTGCTTATGAACTGGCCGCAGCGTCTACTAGACGCCGCCGCGCCAGTTCATAGCCCGCAGCCCCGCAGTCTCCCGGGAGGCAGACCAGGGCTACGGCAAGATGGCTGCCGTCCCGAAGCCCTGTACTGGAGACTATTTGTGTCTCCAGTACAGGGCTTCGGCGGCAGCCATCTTCCCATAGCCCTGCACTCTGCCTGTCAGCGGCAGCCGGGAGACTCAGCTGCAGAAGATCCGGGGAAGATGCACGCCAGAGCCCAGCCGAGAGGGAAGACTTCTGTCAGGTGAGTACATTACTTTTTTTTGCAGGTGAAATGCGGCTCACTGTGTTGTTTTCTGCTAAAATGTTTCCCACATTGTGTTTATTTACTATGAAATGCTGCCCACTGCTATGTTTTCTGGTGAATTGTGGCCCACTGCGTATGTTTTCTGGTGAATTGCGACCCACTGCGTTTATTTTCTGGTAAATTGTGGCCCACTGTGTTTATTTACAGTGAAATGCTGCCCACTGCGTATGTTTTCTGGTGAATTGTGGCCCACTGTGTATGTTTTCTGGTGAATTGTGGCCCACTGCGTTTATTTACAGTGAAATGCTGCCCACTGCGTTTGTTTTCTGGTGAAATGCTGCCCGCTGCGTTTGTTTTCTGGTGAAATGCTGCCCGCTGCGTTTGTTTTCTGGTGAAATGCTGCCCGCTGCGTTTGTTTTCTGGTGAAATGCTGCCCGCTGCGTTTGTTTTCTGGTGAAATGCTGCCCGCTGCGTTTGTTTTCTGGTGAAATGCTGCCCGCTGCGTTTGTTTTCTGGTGAAATGCTGCCCGCTGCGTTTTTCTGGTGAAATGCTGCCCGCTGCGTTTGTTTTCTGGTGAAATGCTGCCCGCTGCGTTTGTTTTCTGGTGAAATGCTGCCCGCTGCGTTTGTTTTCTGGTGAAATGCTGCCCGCTGCGTTTGTTTTCTGGTGAAATGCTGCCCGCTGCGTTTGTTTTCTGGTGAAATGCTGCCCGCTGCGTTTGTTTTCTGGTGAAATGCGGCCCGCTGCGTTTGTTTTCTGGTGAAATGTGGCCCACTGCGTTTGTTTTCTGGTGAAATGTGGCCCACATTGCATGATTTTCTGCTGAAATGTTGCACACATTGCGTTTATTTTCTGGTGTCTGGGGTAACTGTTGCTGCATTTATTATTAAGGGCTCATTCACACTACAGCACGTATGCACGAATGCGATTTCATGCATGCGCTGCCAACGCACAGTGATCGCACCGAATGGACATTGTGGTGCGCTAAAGCGTGGACGTCGGCAGCTGTACCCATCGGGGAAACGTATGCGTTGTGCGTTAAAATGTTCCCAGATGCGTTACAACGTAACGCATGGGAACGCACACCTGTAGTGTGAATGGTAACATGGAAGTCTATTGACTTTCATGTTACCATATGAATCTTACATTATGTGCGTTGCGTCAAAACTGACAGCGCAGCACATAGTGTGAATGAGCCCTTAATGGTCATAGTTGGCTATATTTGCTGCTTTGGGGTTACGGCGGGTATACTAATAAATAGCATCACACAGTTTCTGCACACCCATGATGCGAATCCTTGTTTCACCACATCATGGCGGAAACACTGCTTTCTTTTGCCTCGCTGTTACATCATTACGTTAGCTCCGCCCATACAATACCATGACCACGCCCATTTTTTGGCGCGACCCCCCCCCCCATTGGCTCTCGGAGATAAATAAGTAGATGTTAGGTCACAGTTTGGGCACTCGGCCTCTGAAAGGTTAGCCATCACTGGCCTAGCCTGTGTGAATGGATAACTTTATCAGCTGTTTTGTAACAATTTGTCAGCATTGGGGGGGAGGCAGGCAGAGCTTGAAAGCTAACCTGGCTGTAAACGGTTTACTTTACACTGTTGTGTGGCAGAGAAACACAGACAGGAACACAAAGCTGCAGCTGATGATTATTTACACACATTGGAAGCTATATTTCTGCTTTGTATCATTCTGAACGCATTTTACTCACAGCATTAAAGCCAGTGAAGATTGTTTCTGTATGCTGGATGTGCTGGACACCGTCCTCCATAGTAATGCCCACTGGGAAAACTGTTCTCTGTAAATGTCATATTTTCTTCACATAATACATGAAAAAAAGCCTTTGTATTGCTCTTTTCTAATTACTGGAAATATATGTGGCATTTGGAATTTTAGTTAACTTTGATAGTTGTCCTTTAAGAACTTCTTGTGAATTCTTAAAAGGAATTACCGGTATAGCTTTGTTTTGTGTCTATTTTTCCCTCTTTTTATTGCGGCTTGTGCTAAAACAAAAGAATGACATGGTGTTCAGGCTAAAAGTTCACTGTGAATACTTAATTTCTGATTTATCACACTGAGTAGGTTATAGCAAGTGCTGACATTGGCCTGCGTCCCTCTCTGCACACATTTGGATGCGTCTTGCTGCATTTTTTGGCAGAATTTCCTCAGTTATATTGTGGGTTGAGTCAGTCAGTTCGTCTGTAGTGGAGGGAGGGGGTCACTTCCTCACAATGCGTACTTAAGATGCCTCCGCAGGAAGAAGTCTTGACTTGTTAGGTCAGCTGACCCGCCAGGCCCTGCAGACTGATCTGGGTTTCCAAGAAACTCTTCAATTGTGGCCATAGCGATAGTATCCAGGCAGGTTACCTGGATACAGCTGAAAGCCTGCCCCTTGTCTAGGCTCGTGCTTGTGGAACTTTTTTTGTAATGTGCTTTGCGTGAAATATATCATCATTTTCATTGGATAAAAGTTTTGCACTTTGCACATATTAAAGTAAACATGATGTGAAAAACTTTCAGGCAGGGAACACACTGCGCAGGCGCAGTAAGCCGTGGAGAACGTGGGCTTGATTGACAGCGCTGCTTCACGCAGGCGCAGTAAGGACTCTAGGTCAGCCTCTGCACCGTGCGGGGAGCCCAGGACGGCGGCGGAGAGCAGAGCGGTCAGCGTGGGACAGTCGAAATGCAAGGGGTTGGAGCAAGCCCCAGGTGAGTAAAGCGGATTTTTTTTTTTATTTTAGCTGATGATAACTTTAAAGAGAGTCTGAAGCGAGTTAAAAAATCGCTTTTTAGCTTATAATCAACATGGGCATGCTTGCCCCAGCTAAAACGCCGCTATTCCGCGGCAGAACTGGAGGTCTTTACCCCCCAAATCCCCTCCGTGCTGTGCAGGGAACGCTTCCTGCTTGAGGCAGGGCTAACGGCTATAGCCCTGCCTCTCAGCGAGTCTATCAGCGCTGATCGCCGCCTCTCCCCGCCCCTCTGTCTTCCTTCACTGAGAGGGGCGGGGAGAGGCGGAGATCCGCCGCTGACAGACGCGCATGGAGGCAGGGCTACAGCCATTTGCTCTGCCTCCATGAGCAGCAAAATCTACGACCAAGTTGGTTGTGGATTTTGCAGGGGGGGATTTTGGGGGTAAAGCCCCCTCGTTCTGCCTCGGGATAGCGGCGTTTTAGCTGGGGCATGCATGCCCATGTTGATTATAAGCTAAAAAAAGGCCTCTTGCACACCCCATGCGATTTTGACCCAATTTTACATGCGATTCCGATTTTTAATCGGTCAAGCATGCTGCAGTTTGTTTTTTTTGCGGTTTTCTGCTTGTGTTGATAGCATCCAGGAAAAATCGGAATTGCAAATCGGATTTGTGGGCTGCAGTGTGGAAGAGAGAAGCCTCCGTAGAAGCGCATCTTTGCGCAAAACGGCCATCAGGCTATAAGTGCCCAGCACCCACCGCGACCACACCCCTCCTGAGCACTGTTATGTTGCATATTTATTTGCTTGGATGTGAATTGCTTTGGAATGGCCTCACTCTGGATTAAAGTGGATCCAAGATAAACTTTTCCTATTGCATAATTGTGCCCCTTACATATAGTTTATAGGGCATTCCTCAAGCCAAATACTTTTTTTATATACTCTAATTCCCTATTAACTAAACAAGCCTCGCCCACAGCTCCTTCAGTGTCTATGCACTCTGAGACCAATGTAGCAAGTACTTATGGGAGCTCAGTCTGGGCAGGAGTAGGAGGAGGTGTTACTAGCCAGAGATTTCAGAAGCGGAGGAGGAGAGGGGAGTGAAGTTTTCACAGGCTGAGGGGTGAAGATGCAGAGCAGCTTGCCTGTGTAATGATCACAAACAGAACATGGCTGCTCTCGTATCACAGAAATAAATAATCATATACTGTTGAAGCTGTTTGCAGCTAGATTTGTCATGTAAACTATCTAAACTTTAGATAAGATATATAGACAAGTTACTTGTTATACTTAGTATATCTCGGATCCGCTTTAACCCTTTCCACTCGTATGTCCCGCATAGCTGGACATCGCAAATTTCCTGTTCCTGTCGTATGTCCTATGCGGGGGGCTATGCGGGACATAATTACAGCGGCGGTTTGCAGGCACATCTGCGGGGGGAAAAGTCCGATCTCTCACCCCTTGTATAGTGGGCATGTAAGAGTACATGCCCAAACAGGTGGTACCCCCCCCTGCCCCAAACCGAAAGTGCCCGATCAGCGCTACCAGGAAGTGACCTATGCATTGAATTTTCCTTGCAGATTCCTTGCTTATTCCTTCTTTCAGATTCCATTGCAGATTTCTTGCAGATTGCTTGCAAAGTTGCATAGAGGAGCAATGGCATCCTATGCAATGGACGTGGAGCAGCGTCTAAATAGTAGCTAGCATTTCATTGCTCTAATTCCCAATCGAAATACCAAAGATTGCATCGTGTGTAGTGACATGAAGACACCAGGTGGCAGGCATAAAACCACCTATTATTGCGAAACTTGCTCACGCAAGCCAGGATTACACCCAGGAAATTGCTGTAAAATTTACCATACCTGAGCTTTCTTCTCTGCTACCAGCCAATAGAAGATGTCAAACTGTCCAAATAAGGTATTAAATTAAACCTTCTAATGTGTTCTTTAACCAGTTCACCCCCAAGGGTTTTTATCCTAACGGACCAGAGCAATTTTCAGTTGTCAGCGCTCCTCCCTTTTATTCCCTAATAACTTTATTACTACTTATCACAAGAAAATGATCTATACCTCGTTTTTTTGCGCCACCAATTAGGCTTTCTGTGGATAGTACATTTTGCTAAGAATTTTTTTATTCTAAATGCATTTTAATGAGAAAAACAGAAAAAAAAAGAAAAAAAATCATTATTTCTCAGTGTTCAGCCTTTATAGTTTTAAAATTAAACATTCTCCTGTGGATAAAACAAACACGTTTTATTTGCCCAGTGGTCCCGATAATTAAACCGTTTAGATTATGTCCCTACCACAATGTATGGCGACAGTATATTATTTTGAAATATAAGTGGTTATTTTTCTGTTTGTTCTGGCCATAATTACAAGCCCCTATGTAATAAATTAAAATTAATTTCCCCCCATAAAATATAGAATAAAAAAAGCTGAGTCCCTAAGGCAACTATTTATTTATTTTTTTTTAAGCTGATTTTTTTTTTTTACAAGTGTTTTTTTGGGGGGGGAGGGTTGGAAGTGTAATTTTATTAATGATGTGTATATACTTGAAAATGTATGTATTTTGTAAGTGTAATATACTTTTTGGCCACAAGATGGCGCTGGTGAACACTCATAGGACGTGTTCACTTTTTTTTTTTTTTTTTTACACACTTTATTAAACTGTTACATTTCCTGTTTATGTGAATGGACGTAGCCGCTGTTCGCGGTCACGTCCATTCACTCCAGGCACTGCGATTGGGTAGAGGACTGTTCAGTCCTCTTCCCCAATCGCCCAGCACGGGATCCCGACGGTAATGGCGGCGGTAGCGGCGGACACACGGCGGTAGCAGCGGCGGGAATGCGCGACGTATTAAAATGTCATGTTGCTGTTAATAGCGGTAAGCATGACGTTTTAATACGTTAGGATGGCGGTAAATGGTTAAAATAAGATATACCATGTTACTATGTTATGTTCCATGTTAAAATGGGAGAGAGAGTAAGAGGGGAGATTGCATTTCTGTAAAAAAAAAAAAAAAAAAACCTCTGAGCAGAAACGACTCCCTTTAGGAAAAAACTCAGTGGAAAGGGTTAAAAGCGTTCATTTGCAGTGCCGACTTCTCTCTTCCTCCATTGTGCAGTAACCTACTATTATGGTCTGAGCACTCCAGCTGCACCTGAGTGAGTGGAGCGTGTGTATCCTGCCAGTCCCTCCCGTTGCCTGCTGCTAGCTGTAGTGTCAACTACCCACTCTCTAAACCAGTGATCTGCAAACTTAACTACAAGCCCCGCAATGCATTGCAGGAGTCTGACAGCCACAGTCATGATTCCTAAAGTGAACCAGAGACAAAGCACCCTCATGTATTTTACCATATATATCAGTGGGAACATTAGAGAAAACGCCTGCCCTGCTCTCTGTTTTACTCTTCACTGCTCAGCCTGCTTGTCATCAGTCTGTCTTTGCTCAGGAATCATTATAGCTGAGTCATTATAGTAGAGCCAGAAGGGGGCAGGCTTGGGCTTGAAAAGACATCAGAGAAGACAAACTCGGCTATAATAATGATTCCTAAGCAAAGCCAGACCGAATGCTCAGTCGGGGATTTTATCAGGGCTGATACCAAGCAGGCTGAGCAGTGAAGAGTGAAACAGAGAGCAGGGTATGTGTTTTCTCTAATGTTCCCACTGATACAAATGATAAAATACATGAGGGTGCTTCGTCTCTGGTTCACTTTAAAGGCAAATGCATTGTGGGACTTGTAGTTCCTTAACAGCTGGAGGGCCAAGTTTACAGATCACTGCTCTATACCATCGCATTGTGCAAGAGGCCTAAAGGTTATTATCCTGTTGCTGATCTTTTAGAGCCGAGAGGAAGTTCTGAGTTCAGGTCCGCTTCAGAAAACAGGACTGTATTGAACCCAAGTTGGCCGAATAGCTCAAAGAAGCTCTTTTTTAACTCTTCCTGTACTGGAAGACAATATTTCTTTGCTACAAATGTTCTATTTCTGAGCTTTGCTACACATCTAATTCATTATCTTGTGAGTTTATTTTCGCTTCAGTAGCAAAAACGCAATGAATAACGAAAATGACAAAAAAGGCTGACTTTATTACAAAGGCAATTTTTGTATAAAGAAGAACAATAACAGACACACGGGATGTACAGTAGGTAGAAAACATTAGTTTGCGGTTAGTCACCCGCAGTCAGGTGCCACGTGGAGTATATCTATACTTTATGTTTATTTCCTGTTTGCGGTAAACAGGTTGCTGCTGCAGAAAGCCAGTGAAGCCTGCGGAAGTCGGTAACCAGATGGCGGTTTATAGGCCTTATAAACACAAACGACGGGAATGGAACAGGAGCGACGGGATTGTGTATGCGGCGCCAGAACTCGTATAGGCCCGCTGCTATCTATCCTGGCGGGAGCTGAACCCATAACACAGGCAGCGCCAGTTCTCGCATAGGCCCGCTGCCATCTATCCTAGCAGGAGCTGAACCCATAACACAGGCAGCGCCAGTTCTCCCGTAGGCCCGCTGCTATCTATCCTGGCGGGAGCTGAACCCATAACACAGGCAGCGCCAGTTCTCGCATAGGCACGCTGCCATACATCCTATCAGGAGCTGCACACATTACTCTACTGCTTGGGGATCTTAAGGTGCAGCCTTCTGTTTGTAATATTTATACTGACAACTCAGGCAGGTCTTCCTAATGCTACAAACACACATCCAAGTTCTGGCGTCATTAACGATCGTTAGTCGATCCTCAGGAGAATGAGGGCTATGCCAACACACAGATTGATTCTAGCCAAGCAGCGTGTGCTGTTCTATGGGGAGTGGAGGAGGGATGACCGGTGAAGAATGAGCAAGTAGCATTCAGCAGTGTGTGTGTGTGTGTGTGGGGGGGGGGGGGGACTACTGCACTTCTGGCTGCTTTGCCTCCAAAAGTCCTTCAGTTGTGGCCAGTCCGCGACGGCGCAGGAGGTCGGCGAGGGAGCGATCAGGCTGGAGGAAGCCCCAGGTATGTATCATTTTATTTTTTTTAAGCATTCTTCCCCCCTCCTCCCCCCACCCCCCACCCCTGTTTGTGGTCCATGGTTTTTACCCCTTAAAGGAGTACTGTAGGGGGCCCTTAGGGAAAAAGAGTTGAACTTACCTGGGGCTTTTAATGGTCCCCCGCAGACAATTCTGTACCCGTGCAGCCACTCGCCGATGCTCTGGAATTTGTCACTTTAAAGTCGCAAAGCCACTGTGCCTTACTGCGCGGCCTTCTCTTCACTCCCACAGATGTCCCGCGGAGCGTACTGCGCAGTCCGTACTGCGCCTGTGCAGTACGCTCCCATGACATCAGCTGGAGCGAGCAGAAGAGGTGCCGTGGCAAATTCCGGAAGTGAACCGGGAGCAGGGACCGGAGCAACGGCGAGCGGCTGCACGGGTGCAGAATGTCTGTGGGGGACCATTAGAAGCCCCGGGTAAGTTCAATGCTTTTTTCCCGAAGAGCCCCCTACAGTACTCCTTTAAGGTTCCTGGCAGTTTTTACACTTGAAGGGCTTGTTCACACTGCAGGCGTTTTTGTTATTTTTAAGCACAATGATTCTCTATAAGATAGTTCATATCTAAGCGGTTGGTTTCTGATCCGTTTAGATAAGCGGTGCTTGAGACATTTTTGAGGAGATTCCACCTCAATAGAAGTTATAGGAAAACCTCAAAACGCTCACAAAACCCCTTTGTGCAGCGATTGCGTTCGCGTTTTTAAGAATAAATACATTGTATTTATTATTTTCGGATCAAAGAGTTCACTTCCTGACTTGCGTCTGGGAGTGAATTACCAAAACGCTCGGGAAAAACGCGTCGGAAACCGCTAACCACAAAAAAGAATCGCCCACCCAAGAGCCGGGAATCGGAAAGAAAAAACGCCTCAAAATAAGCCCACCGCGGACGGACACGCGAGCCGAACGCAATGTGAACAAGGCCTGACTGTGTCGTTTTGATGCAGCAGTAACTTTTTAATGACTTAGTGCTGTACAGATGCATCGCTAGGCAGTGGCAGAGCGATACATCTGTAGAGCATTGGGGCCCCAAACGTTCGCCCTAGCGTTCGCATCCAATCACTACAAGTGGCAGTCATTAAAGGTCTATAACCAGGTATAGGTATTGCAGGGGTTAACAGGCTAGGCTGGGGTGTGAAGGGGCACTATGGCGAAAAATTGTAAAATGTAAAATATGTGCAAACATAGACAAATAAGAAGTACATTTTTCTCCCAGAGTAAAATGAGCCATAAATCACTTTTCTCCTATGTTGTTGCCACTTACAGAAGGTAGTAGAAATCTAACAGAAGTGACAGGTTTTGGACTAGTTCATCTCCTCATAGGGAATTCTCAGGGATTTATTTATTTTCAAAAGCACTTAGTGAATGGCAGTTGCTCTGTCCAACTGCCACAAAACTGTGTAGTGAGCAGGGAAGCTGGCCGGCATCATTGTCTAAATCCTTTTTAGGAAATATATTTATAAAGAATAAAAGACTTGCTGAGAATCCCCTATGAAGAAATAGGCTAGCCCAAAACCTGTCACTTCTGTCAGATTCCTACTACCTACTGAAATTTTTTTTTCGCCATAGTGCCCCTTTAAAAAACCAAAACCCGTTTTATCTTATTAGGACCTGGTCACTTTAATTTTTTTTTTTTTTACTATTCAACATTTTTTTCCCCCTAACTTTATTGAACGATTGCTGCTATTTGCTAACAACAATCATTTACAGGACCGTGCACCATCACGGAGGCTCCGTAACCCTTCCAGCCTTCCCGGTCCTCTAATCACTTCTATACAAAATCGATCAGAAAATCAGATTGGTCGTGTCAGAAATAATCAATTAAATTTTCAATCTGGTGTAAAATTGCATAGTGTGTTCCAGGCATAAGGGATCCGGAGCCTCCTCTCCTCTTAGATAAGTAAAGTTTTTTTTTTTTATTGTCTTTTTTTAAAGGACACCTGAAGTTATATTTATTTCCTATTAAACAATGCACATTACCTGGCTGTCCTGCCGATCCTCTGCCTCCGATACTTTTAGCCACAGACCCTGAACAAGCATGCAGCAGATCTGATGTTTCTGACATTATTGTCAGATCTGACAAGATTAGCTGCATGTTTGTTTCAGGTGCGATTCAGACACTACTGCAGCCAAATAGATCAGGACTGCCAGGCAACTAGTATTGTTTAAAAGGGAATAAACTTTTTTTTCCCTATATTTGTATAGTGCTTTTCTCCTGTCGGACTCAAAGCGCTTGCAAGGCAGCCACTGGAGCTCAATCAGTAGGCAGTAGCAGTGTTAGGGAGTCTTGCCTAAGGACCCCTACTGAATAGGTGCTGGCTTAATGAACAGGCAGAGCTGAGATTCAAACCCAGGTCTCCTGTGTCAGAGGCGGAGCCCTTAAACAATACACTATCCAGTTGTCCACTCAGTTGTCCTTTAAACGTTACAGTTGTCCTTTTAAAGAGAATCTGTACTGTCCGATTTGTACAATAAAAAGCATACCAATCGAGTCGCTGTGATATTCTGGGCCCCTATTTGTCGTTTCCGTCGCTCCCCGTCGCAATCCTGGCTTTTAATTCCCCGTTTTAGGCAGTGTTTGCAAACAAAAAACTTAGCCGCCAATCAGGAAGTGATGTATGTGTATATATAGATATATACATATACAGTATACAGTATACACATACACACACACACACACTATGTGTGTATGTATGTGTGTGTATATATGTATATATATATATATATATATATATATATATATATATATATATATATATATATGTATGTGTATATATATATATATATATATATATATATATATATATATATATATATATATATATATACATATACATATACATACATACATATACAGTGGTGTGAAAAACTATTTGCCCCCTTCCTGATTTCTTATTCTTTTGCATGTTTGTCACACTTAAATGTTTCTGCTCATCAAAAACCGTCAACTATTAGTCAAAGATAACATAATTGAACACAAAATGCAGTTTTAAATGATGGTTTTTATTATTTAGTGAGAAAAAAACCTCAAAACCTACATGGCCCTGTGTGAAAAAGATATTGCCCCCTGAACCTAATAACTGGTTGGGCCACCCTTAGCAGCAATAACTGCAATCAAGCGTTTGCGATAACTTGCAACGAGTCTTTTACAGCGCTCTGGAGGAATTTTGGCCCACTCATCTTTGCAGAATTGTTGCAATTCAGCTTTATTTGAGGGTTTTCTAGCATGAACCGCCTTTTTAAGGTCATGCCACAACATCTCAATAGGATTCAGGTCAGGACTTTGACTAGGCCACTCCAAAGTCTTCATTTTGTTTTTCTTCTGCCATTCAGAGGTGGATTTGCTGGTGTGTTTTGGGTTATTGTCCTGCTGCAGCACCCAAGATTGCTTCAGCTTGAGTTGACGAACAGATGGCCGGACATTCTTCTTCAGGATTTTTTGGTAGACCGTAGAATTCATGGTTCCATCTATCACACAGCAAGCCTTCCGGGTCCTGAAGCAGCAAAATAACCCCAGACCATCACACTACCACCACCATATTTTACTGTTGGTATGATGTTCTTTTGCTGAAATGCTGTGTTACTTCTACGCCAGATGTAACGGGACACACACCTTCCAAAAAGTTCAACTTTTGTCTCGTCGGTCCACAAGGTATTTTCCCAAAAGTCTTTGCAATCATTGAGATGTTTTTAAGCAAAATTGAGACGAGCCTTAATGTTCTTTTTGCTTAAAAGTGGTTTGCGCCTTGGATATCTGCCATGCAGCCCGTTTTTGCCCAGTCTCTTTCTTATGGTGGAGTTGTGAACACTGACCTTAATTGAGGCAAGTGAGGCCTGCAGTTCTTTAGATGTTGTCCTGGGGTCTTTTGTGGCCTCTCGGATGAGTTTTCTCTGCGCTCTTGGGGTAATTTTGGTCGGCCGGCCACTCCTGGGAAGGTTCATCACTGTTCCATGTTTTTGCCATTTGTGGATAATAACAATAATATTTATATAGCGCTTTTTATCCCTGGGGACTCAAAGCGCTCAATAATGGCTCTCACTGTGGTTCGCTGGAGTCCCAAAGCTTTAGAAATGGCTTTATAATCTTTACCAGACTGATAGATCTCAATTACAGTACTTTTGTTCTCATTTGTTCCTGAATTTCTTTGGATCTTGGCATGATGTCTAGCTTTTGAGGTGCTTTTGGTCAACTTCTCTGTGTCAGATAGCTCCTATTTAAGTGATTTCTTGATTGAAACAGGTGTGGCAGTAATCAGGCCTGGGGGTGACTACAGAAATTGAACTCAGGTGTGATAAACCACAGTTAAGTTATTTTTTAACAAGGGGGGCAATCACTTTTTCATACAGGGCCATGTAGATTTGGAGGGTTTTTTTCTCACTAAATAATAAAAACCATCATTTAAAACTGCATTTTGTGTTCAATTATGTTATCTTTGACTAATAGTTAACGTTTTTTGATGAGCAGAAACATTTAAGTGTGACAAACATGCAAAAGAATAAGAAATCAGGAAGGGGGCAAATAGTTTCTCACACCACTGTATATATATAGTGAATTATCAATTATACATATGAATTACATATGAATTATGCACTCCAGCCTGGGATTAGTCACAGTTTGCACGTGACGGGCAGCAGCTCCCTTCCCCCTCAGCCTCACAGCCTGCAATAATCAAAGCACACTCACAGAGCCAGCAGGGGGAGTGCATAACTTTCCCCTATCACAGCAGAGGCAGTGCATTCCTTTCTGGGTCGACAAAGCTTGACAAGAAAAAGAAGATTAGATAGATTACAGAAACAGTGCAACTAGAAAAGGCTGCAGTAATCCAGACCACATTAGAACAGGTATACGAACTTATAGGATAGAAGAAATAAAGCTAAAAATGTTGTTACAGGTTCTCTTTAAGTAAAGGGCAAGCAATTCAATATGAGCCTAAAATTGCACACACAAAAATACAGACAGCCTATAGCCATCCATAACAGCTAATTAAAAACAATCAAACAACTGTAGATTTTGTGCCCGGTACACACGATGCAATTCTCCCATTAGATCGACTGAAAGTTTCCTGTCATTTCAATATGGTCCAATCAAGAAAGTGATCGATTTTGTGCAGAACTAATCTCAAAATCGATCCCTTACTCAATCAGAAGCAGATCGGACATGCTGGATAGGTTTAAAACAGGGAATTTTCGCTCGCTCTGATTGATCTGATCAAAATCAGATTGGACCTGTTGGAAATTAATCGATCCGACAGCAAATCTGTCAGAAAATTGTATTGTGTGCACCTACCGTAGCATAAGGTTGCAACCTTAGGCTCCCTGCACACTGCAAATCCATTTTGCAATTCTGATTTTG
Source organism: Hyperolius riggenbachi (assembly GCF_040937935.1). NCBI lineage: Eukaryota > Metazoa > Chordata > Amphibia > Anura > Hyperoliidae > Hyperolius > Hyperolius riggenbachi. The sequence goes on along the minus strand of NC_090651.1, from coordinate 22,119,515 downwards.
CCTGAATGCAATCAACAGAAAAACGGAGGAAAAAACGCTGCATGCAGTAACGATTAAAAATCGGAATCGGATGCAGTGTGCAGGGGAGCCTCATGTAAGATGAATACGTGTTGTTTCTGGAGGAACTGATTTAACTGTCATCATTGATGATCTTTTCCCCTGTTTCCATCTGGCTGGATTTGTAAACATGAACTGAGAGGGATATGGAGGCTGCCATATTTATTTTTTTGTAAAAAAAAAATGCACATTGTGGCAGCCTTCATATCCCTCTCACTTCAGTTGTTCTTTAAAGGGAACCAGAAACGAAGCACCCTTGTGTATTTTACCATATATATCAGTAAGAACATTAGAGAAAACACCTACCCTGCTCTCTGTTTCATCCTTCACTGCTAAAATTGTCTGTTATCAGCTGTGATAAGAATCCTGGAATGAGCATTCAGTCTGGCTTTGCAGGGAATAATTATAGCTGAGTCATTATAGCAGAGCCACAAGGGGGCAGGCTTGGGCTTGAAAAGACACCAGAGAAGACAGACTCAGCTATAATCTTTCTGTAGCAAAGATAGACTGAGTGCTCAGTCGGGGATTCTTATCAGAGGTGATAACAGTCAGATTAAACAGAGAACAATGAAATAAAGAGCAGATTAGGTGTTTACTGTCATGTTCCCACTGATTTATAAGGTAAAATACAAGAGGGTGCTTCATCTCTGGTTCTCTAAGTTTACATAACTAATTTTTTGAGCCCTTGTAAATTTAGTGCAGAATTATTCACTCTTGCCTTTCTCATATTGCAAAGATATCACAGGTTGTTTGAAGGACATTTTTCATCTTTTTTTTTTTTTCTAACGATCCAGCGATGGAATAGTTTGGTAACGTTTTATAGGTCGCTCATTGGATTTTGTCCATGACTTCACAGGAGAGGGTTTCAGAACTCCTCCGGCCATGGGATTGGAGGACTCCGCTCCACGGGTGGGACCACTCTGATGACATAATTCGGTTTCCATAGGAAAGACAAGTCCAGACTTTTGTTTATATTGAGGCTGGTGGGGTCTTCCTTATAGCGTTTTACTTCTGGTGATTCCACTTCCCATACGACTTCTCTACTTTCAAGTACCATTTCGTGCGCCTTCGAAACTTCTCTCATGGCCTTCATTTCTCGTACCGCCAACATTTGCTCAGCCTTTGTGGGATTGAGAGTCCCGCTTGCACTGCGGTAGGGCTTCTTGTCGCTGTTGAGAATCTCAGCCATCCAGTCATCTTTCTTGACAAAGACTTGGATCGTGCACTGCTCGCCGTCTTTCAGTCCAGGCACCACTATCCTGTCTCGTGGAATTTGCCTAATCAGATTGGCCAATGCCTCTCGGTGCTTCTTTTCCCACACCCAGTTGTCGGATTTATTCTCTAGTGCATACAGATGCTTTGCTAACACCCCGAACCCTGGAGTAAATCTTCTCACATCCCCTAAAAATGAAAGGATGGACTTTAACTTTCTTGCGTTTGTCGGTTGCGGTAGGGCTTCCATGTCTCGTATAAATTTTCTGCCAATGCCAATGCCTTCAGTCGTTACTTTCCTTCCCAAGTATTCTACTTGCGGCTGGCATCTTACCAAGCCTGAGTCCCGTGGTCTAAAGCTGTGCTCCTCCAGGTGGTGCAAGAGCTGGTCCGTTAATTGGTCACATTCTCTCTCGTTGTCTGCAGACAGTAGGATGGCATCACGGAAATGGACGATACGTTTCCTTACATTCTGGGGCAGTTTGTCTAGGATAGCCTCCAACGCTCGACTAAGTATGGACCACATAAAGCTCATGTTTCCTTGTAGACGATTCCAGACGTACTGCTTGCCTAAGAAAGTGAACGCGGTCTTGTACTTCGTCTTCGAGTCTAAAGGGATTTGCCATTCCGCGTAGTACAATTTTATTACTGAGTAAAAGTGTCCAAGGCTTATACTTGCAATCGCCTGATTCCGGTCATTACACTCCTTGACCCTCTGTGCTTCACACTGAGTTAATTTGCAAAAGTTGAATATAATTTTAACTTTTCCGTTCTGCTTCGTAGCAAGTCTTATTGGGTTGTTGCAATCGCTCTCGCACGGCTCAATAATCCCCACCCTTAACCAACTCCTGATCACCCTGTTTGCGTCCGCGAGAAGTCTCTTGACCAGATATCCTTGATGGTGATTGGGCTGACCGGTGAGTAGTACCGGGGGTATATCGAAGACATAGTCCCGGCCGTTTCTTATTCCCAAGTCGTGAAGTTGCTTCCACCCGATTACATTTTTTTGATAATTGTTTACGAAAACCATCTGCCCCGTGGTGACCTTGTCGTCCAGAGAAATGTTTCCTGTGATAGCTTTTCCTTTGATTGCTTTTTTTCTGAGGTTTTGTGGAATTTCAATGGATTCCCCAAGATGTTCTTTCCCCGGAGAGAAGTTTAAGATGGTGTAGAATGAATGATGATCAATGTCTGCTTCTATTTCCGTCTCCCTCCCGTCCACGCTCAGCCTGAAACGCATCTTGGATTTGGGAGGCTGGTGGGCGCCGTGAGAATAACTTCTGGGAAGTTCAGACTTCAATACAGTATGAAGACCTAAGTTGTACCTGAAAAACACAACATATGATGGGTATTAGTGCCTTAAAGAGACTCCGTAACAAAAATTGCATCCTGTTTTTTATCATCCTACAAGTTCCAAAAGCTATTCTAATGTGTTCTGGCTTACTGCAGCACTTTATACTATCACAGTCTCTGTAATAAATCAATGTATCTTTCCCCTGTCAGACTTGTTGGCCTGTGTCTGGAAGGCTGCCAAGTTCTTCAGTGTTGTGGTTGTGCTATGAACTCCCCCTTCCAGGCCCCTCTCTGCACACTGCCTGTGTGTTATTTAGATTAGAGCAGCTTCTCTCTGCTCTCTTATCTTTTACAAGCTGGATAAATCGTCCTCTGAGCTGGCTGGGCTTTCACATACTGAGGAATTACAAACAAGGGCAAAGCTGTTTGCAGGAAGAAAAGAGCAGCCTGAAACTTCAGTGCATGGGGGAAAGAAACACACAAATGATCTCTTGAGATTCAAAAGGAATGCTGTATACAGCCTGCTTGTGTATGGATGTATTTTCTATGTGTGGACATACTGTACATCAACCTACTTCCTGTTTTGGTGGCCATTTTGTTTGTTTACAAACAAACTTTTTAAAACTGTTTTTAACCACTTTTAATGCGGCGAGGAGCGGCGAAATTGTGACAGAGGGTAATAGGAGATGTCCCCTAATGCACTGGTATGTTTACTTTTGAGCGATTTTAACAATACAGATTCTCTTTAAGGTTGATTTGCACCATGGATTAAAATGGGATTCTACTCCCAAAACTAAAATTTCAGTAACTACTCTGAAAGTGAACCTAAAGGGCGAAAAAGTGCCCCTAGGGCAGTGATGGCTAACCTTGGCACTCCAGCTGTGGTGGAACTACAAGTCCTATGAGGCATTGCAATACTCAAGACAGCTCTATGCATAACGGGGAGGCAGAAGCATGATGGGATTTGTAGTTTTGTCACAGCTGGAGTGCCAAGGTTAGCCTTCACTACCCTAGGCAGTGCTTACATCGGGAGGGGGAGGCCTCTGGATCCTAACGAGGATTCTCTTGTCCTCCTCTACAGCCCCCGTGTACCAGCAGTGGGACCCCCCATGACGCCCAAGGGCTTGTTGGCGTCTTGCGCAGGCGCGGTAGTCGGGCTTGAGAATGTCCACTGGATTGTACAATAACCCAGTGGAGTGCCTTGCACAGGCGCAATAGTGGTCTACTGCTGGGCTCCGGAGGAAATAGCCGAGCCGAATCTGAGCCATTTTGGACTGTTTCGGGGTTCCCATCGCTGGACTGCTCTGGCTAAGGAGAACGGGGAAGCCTCATTAGGATCCAGAGGTTTCCCCCTCCAGAAGTATCTGTTCTTTATTTATTCTTTTTCTTTTAAAGTGAACCAGAGACGAAGCACCCTCGTGTATTTACCATATATATCAGTGGGAACATTCGAGAAAACACTTACCCTGCTCTCTGCTTCATCCTTCACTGCTCAGCCTGCTGATCAGCCCTGATAAAATCCCCGACTGAGCACTCAGTCTGGCTTTGCTCAGGAATCATTATAGCGGAGTCTGTCTTCTCTGATGTCTTTTCAAGCCCAAGCCTGCCCCCTTCTGGCTCTGCTATAAATGGCTCAGCTATAATGATTCCTGAGCAAAGCCAGACTGAATGCTCAGTCAGGGATTTTATCAGGGCTGATAACAAGCAGGCTGAGCAGTGAAGAATGAAACAGAGAGCAGGATAGGTGTTTTCTCTAATGTTCCCACTGATATATATGGTGAAATACATGAAGGTGTTACGTCTCTGATTCACTACCCTAGGCAGTGCTTACATCTTTGAAGGATATCAGAGCCCAAATGAATATGAGAAATGGGGGCATGTATGGTGAGCTGTCCTGATGCTCACCGCTCCCCCTATTCTCCAATCTGCCCCTCCCATCCTGCTAAATGCCCCGTCACCCTCCTTGTTGACGGCCGGGTCGGGCATCACTGTTCCTGCGCATGGCCCGGCTGCACGCGACCACGCACTCTGCTTATGCGCACGATGTCACAATGACGTAATGGGCCTGCACAGAGTGCTCCTGGCTGCGGTCAAGTGTTGTAGGACGCGCACAGCTGGGCAAATTTGCGTTTGATGAGCGATCACGATTAGCGATTCTATAGCATGCTAATCGCGATCGCTCCTGAATTGCCGAAAAATGCTGCATGTAATGCGTTTGCGATTCTGAGACCACTGCCATATACTTAATATTGCGCTAGCGCTTCGGCAATTAGCGGCAATCGCCCACTAATCGCCTAGATGTGAACAGGCCCTGAGTGACAAGCCTATATATACTCTGTACATCGCTGCAGAACCTGTTGGCACTATATAAATACTAAACAATGGTGTGTACCTAGCATTATTCTGGACTGGAGGACTGGCCTTTGAATTTCCATACTGATTTGCCTGCTCCTGCTTGTATGGATAGCAGCCACCAGCAGAGGGCGGGGAAGGGCTAATATACTGTATTTAGCATATCTTTGCTTTCTGTGGCTCACAAGTGACCTTTGTGCCTACAAAGGAAACCTCTTTACACAGATACATCAAAGGTCCAGCAGGGTGACTCCACTGTCACTTCTGCCCTTATCTACTAGTGATATCACAGCAGGGGCCTCAACACCTCCACCTGCTCAGCCCATTGCAATACAGATCAATGGATCAGACCTATTGTACAGCAGACTGTCTGCAAGGTCAAGGTGTAAACTTCAGATGGAACTCCACTACCCCTCCCCCACTTGTGCAATGCTGATGGCGGTTTCAGATACATACATTTGGGCTCATTCACACTTGTGAAAGTGATTTCAGCATTGCTGAAAATTGCTAGCGGTTTGAAAAACGTGCGTACAATAAAAGTATATGGAAGTGATCTCATCTAAGCGATTTGCTGGAATGCAAATTATTATTATTTAGTATTTATATAGTGCTGACATCTTCCGCAGCGCTGTACAGAGTATATTGTCTTGTCACTAACTGTCCTTCAGAGGAGCTCACAATCTAATCCCTGCTATAGTCTTATGTCTATATTGTGTAGTGTATATATTGTAGTCCAGGGACAATTTAGGGGGAAGCCAATTAACTTAGCTGTATGTTTTTGGGATGTGGGAGGAAACCGGAGTATTATTATTATTATTATTATTTAGTATTTATATAGCGCCGACATATTACGCAGCGCTGTACAGTGTATATATATATATCTTGTCACTATCTGTCCCTCAAAGGAGCTCACAATCTAATCCCTACCATTGCCATATGTCTATATTATGTAGTGTAAGTACTGTAGTCTAGGGCCAATTTTAGGGGGAGCCAATTAACTTATCCGTATGTTTTTGGAATGTGGGAGGAAACCGGAGTGCCCGGAGGAAACCCACGCAGACACGGAGAGAACATACAAACTCTTTGCAGATAGTGCCCTGGCTGGGACTCAAACCAGGGACCCAGCGCTGCAAGGCGAGAGAGCTAACCACTACGCCACCGTGCTGCCCAGTACCCAGAAGAAACGCACGCAGACACGGAGAGAACATACAAACTCCTTGCAGATGTTGACCTGGCTGGGATTGGAACCGGGAACCCAGCGCTGCAAGAGCGCTAGCCACTACGCCACCGTGCTGTCCAATGTGTTGCCTGCAGTGTATTCTGAGTGATTCTGGAGTGATTCTGTAGTCTAAGTTGAACTAGAAATCGCAAAACGCTAATCGCTGAAAAAACTCTAGAAAAAAGCTTTCTATGCAGTGACAAATCGCTGGGAAAAAACGCCAGAAAATCGCTCAGCGTTTGCGTTAGCGTTTAGCGATTTCTAGTGTGAATGGACCCTTAGGGCTGGCTCACAGACGCTCGGAGGGCGTTTACTGCCAGCGGTTGGGACTCGTCGTTAAACGCTCCCATTCAAGTGAATGGGAACATTTGTATCAGGCGGGCGTGTATAGTTTATCGGCCGATTTTCCCTGTCGGCCCTGCACACTACATGCGGCGTCCAGGGTCGATTACCGCCGTGTCTTCGGGTCTCCCTGCGGGTACGAAAAACACCAATTGCGATGGGAAGCTCTCGAAAGTCCCCGAACGAGATGCCGCCGAACGGGTCTGCTTGACGCCCATGTGAACCGGCCCTAATACAATCCACAGGGAAATTATTATTATGTGCGGCAGTATTTGTATAGCGCTGACCTCTTCCGCAGTGCTGTACAGAGTATACTGTTGTCTCTTGTCACTTTTAACTGTGCTTCAAAGGGGCTCACAATCTAGCCCCTGCCATAGTCCTATGTCTATATTGTGTAGTGCATGTATTGTAGTCTGGGGCCAATTTGGGGGGAAGCTAATGAACTTATCTGTATGTTTTTGGGATGTGAGAGGAAACCTGAGTACTCGGAGGAAACCCATGCAGACACGGCGAGAACATACAACACCATGCAGATTGTGCCTTGGTTTCGATTCGAACCGGGGACCCAGCGCTGCAAGGCGAGCATGCTAACCATTACGCCGCCGTGCTGCCCATACATCTGAAATGCAGACTGCACTGTCTGCAACCATGCGCTGTGATTCTGCAGTGAATCCCAATGCATGGTTGTAGCCATATTCCAATGCAGTGCGATTCTCTTCATTATGAATGAATGGGATTGCAACTGCATCTGGGAGGCTCACGAAGCAGTGCTGTGCATTGCAACATCCACCTTGCAACATCCACCTGTGTAGCTGGGGGAAGGGCCTCAAGCAGCCGTTTGTGGCCTGTACAGTGAGCCAATGCTGCATGTCCACGTACAGTGCTGCAGAAGATGTTGGTGCTATATAAATACATAATAATAATATGGTATGACATTACAGTATGCCTATGGTAGGATTAGAGTGTGAGCTCCTCTCAGGACAGTCAGTGACATGGCTATGTACTCTGTAAAGTGCTGCAGATCATGTCAGTGCTATATAAATACATAATAATAATAATATGGTAGGAGATTAGACTGGACTCGATAAGCCGCCGGATTGCCTCTTCCACGTGCCCGTCGCGTCCCCGCTTGCCGCGCGTGCGCTGTATTCGATTCCCCGCCGGCGCCGCTTATCTTCCGCTCGATTCCCTGCCATTGTCCCCTTGCGGGGAGCGAGCAGGAAATCGGCGGTGGGGGAGATCCGTCCTGTCGGATCTTCTCAATCATGCCGCATCAGCGGCTCGATTGATAAGCAACATCGCCACCGCATCTACGCATGTAGATGCGGCTTTAGACCTGCCAGATAGATAAAGTTCAACATGTTGGAAATGTATCTATCTAACCATCTATCTGCTGAGCAATTAGGCATTGTTCTACTCAGCAGGAGATAAACAGAAGACAGAGCACCAGAGATAATGACCATTCTCTACAGAATAAAATCTAATTATGCATTCTAACAGAAGAATCTAAAGGCCCATACACACGTCGGATTTTTGCAAACGACCCGTCGTTTGAACGTTCCGTCGTTCGCACGTCAAATCCAGCGTGTGTACAGACTATCGTTCGGGTGATAAGACTGGTCGGATCGCTGAAAACCAGTCTTGTCACCCGAACGATAGTCTGTACACACGCCGGATTTGACGTGCGAACGACGGAACGTTCAAACGATGGGTCGTTCGCAAAAATCCGACGTGTGTATGGGCCTTAACAGAAAAATCTAATGCTGGGAATACACGGGTCGATCCGGCAGGCGATTAGCCGCTGGATCGACTTCCGCCTCGTCCGCGCGTACGGATCGCTTACCGCTTGTCCCCGCCGGTGCTCCTTATCAGCTGCAGGGAACGAGCGGGCGCGGGTCGAGGAGCGTGATTGGACCAGCTGAATATTATCAGCTGGCCGGATCAGCTGCTCGACACACGGTACAGAAACGTACCGTGTATCCCCAGCAGAAGAGAAGAATCTAACAGAGAATTGTATGGTTTACCCAGCATAATGCTGGGAATACACGGTACGTTTATTCCTGCATAATCGAGCCGCTGATGGCGGCCGATGATAAAATCCGACGTGCTCGATCACCCACCGGATCGATTCCCCGCTCGATACCGCGGGCAGGACAATAGAAGAAAACGAGCAGGAGATGAGAAGTGCCCGCGGGGACGCCGGAATCGAGCCAACGGCTCGATTATACGGGAATAAACGTACCGTAGGCAGGATTAGACTGAACTCCTGGGGACAGCCGGTGACATAGACGTGGGTGCAAAGTGCTCTGGAAGATGCTACATAAATACACAACCATAATCATATAAAATGTGTACATTTGAAGAGGAAATTTGCTGGTTTAGTGGATAGTATATGTTTGTTCTTGGTTTTTTGGGTTTGTTTGTTTGGTGAGGGAATTTAAGCTTCAAAAAAAACAATCTATCGAAACACTTTACTGTATTTAGCTAATCTTCATTCAGTAAACTGTTCTCTCTATGCTGGGTACATGTTAGATTTTCTGGCAGATTTACTGTCAGATCGATTATTTCCAACATGTCCGATCTGATTTCCAACTGTTTTCTGTTAACTTCTATCGCAAATCGACTGGACATGTTGTGAATAATTGATCTGACAGTAAATCTGCCAGAAAATCTCATAGCGTGTACCTAGCATTAAGCTGGCCATTAACAGTACAATATTTTCCTCAGATGCGATCATGTGATCAGATTTGTGGGATCGTAAGTAGTTGGAAGGTAAATATCGATTTTACCCATAAACAGGCCGATGATGGCACTTTCTTCAGATACGTATGTACAATTCGTCCATATAATCGTTTCATTATTACATACCGCTAGTTTTCTATACAATTCGATCTTAAAAATCTGATTGAATAATTGCATCTGAGGAAAATATTGTGCCCTTAATGTTACACACCATGCAATTTCACTACAGATAATACTTTCGATTGAGAAATTGATTGGCAAATAAGCATAAATCCTACTGGTTGCCAGCCACCGACCCTGAGCTTAAAATAGATCTGTTTCTCAATCGGTGGCAGATTGGACACGCTGGAAAATATCAATCAAAATACTTGCAATCTTTCTGCATATCTGGCCTTTCGACTCATTTCCCAACGATACCCAAGCAGAAAAATGATCGGAAATCTGATTGGAATTTGGAAAAATCACATACGTGTGTACGCTACTTTTCTTCTATATCCGATTGCTGTCCGATCTGACTATCGAGCAGATCAATCGCTCTAATAGGATCTGAAGGGAAAATTGCATGGTGTGTACTGTCATAGCGAACAACGAATTTGACTGAAAACCAAACACTTGCTGAACTCACATTGTACCACACGGAGCCCCCCTTACCTCGAAGCGCCCCTCTGGTTTCCTCCTTTTTTGGGTTCTGAGTTCCGTACTTTTCAGTTTTGCGTTTCTTTAATTTCGTTTTTCGGCTGTTTTCTGCGGTCCCCACGATGTCTGTGAAAGGAGCTTCTCTCCAGGCAGGTCAGTCGGTGACTTCAAGGCAGATGATGGGCTCTGTCCAAAGTTTAGCAAAAGCAAACAAGAACTTTTATGGCTAAACAGCATCTGTGAAACTGAGGCCAAAGTAGGAAATCCCCCTCCACTCCTGTGTGTGGGAGGACCTCCCTACCCTGACCAGCCTTCTAGAGAGCTTCCCATAAAGGAGGAGGCACTGGCTGCTATCTCACTGTACTTTCTCTGCAATCTCCTGTGGCTGCTGATGTCAATTAGGGCAGCAGATCATAAATGTGGTCATACGACGCTCATTTATTATTATTATTGATTGATATAGCGCCAGCATCTCCCATGGCGCTGTACAACAGCATACAGAGTATAACCATACAAAATATACATTACAAGACAATTGTGTCTTTCAGGAGACCAAGTCCTCCTTTCATCAGGCAAAGAGTCCTGATGGAAGGAGGACTTGTTCCCCTGAAACGCGTTGCAATATATTTTAATAAACCTTAATCAACACTATACGGCAGCCGCCGTTTCTTCTTTCCTACACGCATTGCTGCATTACAATTAGACCACCACGCCAACTGCCTGTGCAAGACTCATGGAGCAGCGTGGAGCTTTGCTTTTAGATTCCTCACTCCTGGAGCTGATGCTTTGAAATCCACCACAATCTGTTTGTGATATCGCATATAGCGGACTCGCACACAGACAGGGTGTACAACCTCAGAGCCGCTCGCTGCCTGCCAACAACCATCCGAGTGAAGGAGGAATCCAGCTGCCTTTGTGCCTGATCCCTGGCTAGAGGGATAGAAGCCTACACACTGGCTACTCCTGTACAGGTTCACCAGCAACTTCTAGAGGTGAGATTATTCTGCATTCACCCAATTTACTGCTGTACTGTTCCCCTGGGTGCGCTCGGTCTCTTCTTGTCTCAAACACAGATACTTTTGCCACCGAGGTGGATACCAAGAGCAGCACCTTTATCCTTCCCCTCTTCCACCCTGCCACACTGATCGCTCCTTCTGTTTCCCGGAAGTAAACCGCCTGCTTCTTTTCCGGATATGAGGCTGACATATTTATTTCCTGTTAAACAATACCAGTTGCCTGGCAGCCCTGCTGATCTATTTGGCTGCAGTACTGTCTGAATAACACCAGAAACAAGCATGCAGCTAGTCTTGTCAGATCTGACAATAATGTCAGAAACACCTGATCTGCTGCATGCTTGTTCAGGGGCTATGGCTAATAGTATTAGAGGCAGAGGATCCACAGGACAGCCAGGCAACTGGTATTGCTTAAAAGGAAATACATATGACAGCCTCCAAATCCCTCTCACTTCAGTTGTCTTTTAATGGATACCCGAAGTGACATGTGACATGATGAGATAGACGTGTATGTACAGTGCCTAGCACACAAATAACTATGCGGTGTTCCTTTTTTTTCTTTCTCTGCCTGAAAGAGTTAAATATCAGGTATGTAAGTGGCTGACTCAGTCCTGACAGGAAGTGACTACAGCGTGACCCTCACTGATAAGAAATTCCAACTATAAAATACTTTCCTAGCAGTAAATGGCTTCTGAGAGCAAGAAAGAGGTAGAAATGGGAATTTCTTATCAGTGAGGGTCACAATGTAGTCACTTCCTGTCAGGACTGAGTCAGCCACTTACATACCTGATATTTAACTCTTTCAGGCAGAGAAATAAAAAAAGGAACACAGCCTAGTTATTTGTGTGCTAGGCACTGTACATACCCATGTCTATTTCATCATAGCACATGTCACCTCGGGTATCCTTTAAGTAAACTGTTCACTTGGCTAAGCAAGAGAGGAATAGGGCTTGTTGATGGCAGCAGTGCTTCCACGCAAGTCTCTGGTCCTGCAGTTTTAGGAAGGGTTTGCCCTTGTTCTAGCAGAAACAGCATGAGATTTTTCACATACTTGTTTTGGTTTTTGTATTCTCTTTTTTTTTTTTTTCTTATTTTTATGTGCAGTTTTTGAATTTTTTTTAAATGCCAAAATCACAGTGGATCAGACCAGAAGAACATTGAGGAATCTGACAAACTACAGGGGACTGGAGGAAACTCCAAGTCAGTAAAAATCCTGGTCTCCCATTTCTCACATTAATTACAACAGGACATCAAAAGAGTTCTTGCCTGCATGTATACTTATCCCTCAAGTGTTGTGAGGTATTTATGACAAATAGATAAGACCCTTAATTGCTCCCAACATGCCTTGGCTGTGCAATAAATCTGCCCCTCAGAACCCTGTGGACTATATGGCTGAGCTGTCCTCTGTATTACGAGGTACATGTGACCTGGCTTCTTTTTAGGCCACCATTATTTAGGTTTGGTTCACCCTTGCCCAGAGCTGTATTCCATGGGGTCCACTAGGCAAGTGTTGTGTTAAGCTGGCCGTTCGCCTACCGATATAGCGGCCCGATCAACCATCCAATTTGACTTTTATTGAATGGAATGAAGTCGTGGCACAATAAGTATGCCCAACCGAGCAAACTGGAAAATCTCGGTCTGAAATTGTCCATCGGGTGCGTGGCGGTAAATGCATGCAATATCGCAAGGACCTATTAACTTGTTAGACCTCCAGCAGCTGTCCCGCCCTCCAATGTAAATGCCCCTCCCCCCGCCGGTGCCCATGCATTGTAAAGCTCACCTGTCTAGCTGCAACGACTCCCAGTCTCCTCTGCTGTCTCCGTCGAATGTCACGCACTCAGTGTAACAGCTGCGCTTGGGGGAGACAGCAGAGAAGACCGAGAGTCTCCACAGCTGGATCCGGTGAGATTACAATGCACAAGGGATGGGGACATTAGACTTACATGACTTATGCTGGGCATACACGGCTCGATTTTGCCGCTCGATTCTCCCGCTCAATCGTTTCGACACTCGATTCCGCAATCAAATCTCTTCCGCTCGTTTTTGTTATCTTTTTCCATTCACTTCAATCCGGAATCGAGCGGCGAAAGGATCGGACATGTCGAAAATTATTGAACCACCTTAATGGCTCAAAATCGAACTGTGTATTCCTAGCATTAGCCTTGCATGACATCCGGTCCACCACAGGTTGCCGCAGAAACCGCGTGGTAACGTAGGTTTGTCCTAGCATCGGGGGAGCTGTGAAAACATCACTTCCGTCGCATTGCGCCTTACCGCGTCGGCATGAAAGTCCCAGTAGACTTTCACTGTCCTGCGGTGGGGTGCCGTAAAATTACTGCACTGCCCCAGTATGAAACCACCCTGAACAAGCATGCAGCATATCAGATGTTTCTGACAATATTGTCAGATCTGACAAGATTAGTTGCATGCTTGTTTCTGGTGTAATTCAGATACTACTGCAGCTAAATAGATCAGCAGGGCTCCCAGGCAACTGCCATTGTTTAAAGGACACCCGAAGCGAAAATAAACTAATGAAACAAACAATTGTATCTATCTTCCTTCTCCTAAAAATGAGTTTTTAAGATATTCCACAGTTTTATTTTGTTTAAATCTACTTTTTAAGTTTAACGGTTTTATTGTTTTTGTTCAATGACACATTCATTGAAGTATGCCAGAGCTAAAATCTTTGAACTATTGACCCTTTTTATCTTTCCTGCTCTTAGAAGCCATTTTCTGCTAGGAAAGTGTTTTATAGTTGGAATTTCTTATCAGTGAGGGTCACACTGTAGTCACTTCCTGTCCGAGTCAGGACTGAGTCAGCCACTTACATCCCTGATATTTAACTCTTTCAGGCAGAGAAAGAAAAAAAGGAACACAGCATAGTTATTAGTGTGCTAGGCACTGTACATACACGTCTATCTCATCATGTCACTTTGGGTATCCTTTAAAAGGAAATAAATATGGCAGCTTCCATATCCCTCTCGCCTCAGGTTTCTTTCACGTCCAGCTATGAAAGATGACATCTGGGAACTGGCCATATGCCCAGACACCTTTCCCACTCCCAGCTACAACTGACCATCCATTGCCCCAGGCTGATGAGTTCAAATCAGAGCAGTCTTCATTATAAATGAATGTTTATGGTTTTCCATGATAACCGGCTACGGCCAAGAGAGAGTTCTCTCTGTGATCAAATCTGATTAGAGAGAGATCTGTCGGCTGCTCATACACCGCAGGCCGATTCCCGATCCATTTCATGCTGAAATCTCTCGGGAATCGTCCAAGTCCGCCACCTCGCCGCTGTTCCCGCAGTGTATGAATGTGCATGTATGCGTGCATCTATACATTACGTGTTCTGTGTCGCAGTGCTCGTCCGTCTTTTGAGTCCGCCAGTCTTCCATTAGTCCTATTAGACATGGCGCGTGATGCCACAAACACGGTGTGTGCTATGCACCGGCGGCGTGTATAGGGCTAATGGAAGTGTGGAGGATTCAGAAGACGGACAGGCAACGCAACACAGGACAGGTAATGTATAAATGCACATTTACACACTGCGAGAACAGCGCTGGGGGTGTCGTTGTGTCACTTGCTGTTACTACCGCGCACCCGATTGACCACAGCGGTCCAACATCTGTCTGATTGACATGCTTGGCCCGAGATTATTGGCATTCGTCGATTGGCATGCACTTGGCATTAATAATTATAGTCGATCGGCCGCCAAGTCGCTAGATAAGTTAACTGACTCCCCCTTACATTGTCCCTAGACTACGATACATACATAAACATAGGACTATGGTAGGGATTAGATTGTGAGCCCCTCGAAGGGACAGTTAGTGATAAGACAATATACTCTGTACAGCGCTGCAGAAGATGGCAGCGCTCTATAAATAATAATAATAATGTATGGGTATCTTAAAGGGACTCACGAGCACCTCTCATGGGCATGCCTTTAAACCAGACGACTTCCAACAAAGTGGTGCTATGACCCCTCTGGAAGAGCCTCTTGCAATGGCCATGCGTGTCACTTCCTCTTCCTGCTTCATTCAGTGATGCACTTCTCTAACAGAGAAGACAGGGGTGACCCAGAAGTTATAACAGCCAAGATGGCAGCCTTGATTTTTAAATTGAAATCGAACGAAAACTATTTGGTTTAGAACGGCGATTCAGGCATCAAATGAGAGGAGAACACAAGCTACAGAAAGGTATGCATCTTTAAGTATTTTGCAGTACTGGTCGGAGTCTTAAAGGCATACTCATGAGAGGTGCTCAGAGTCCCTTTAAGATTTTGGCTTCTCAGTATTCGTCAGACTGGAATCCTGTGTCTATATTTGTACTTTAAAAGGAAAGTCAAAGTTCACCTCCCAAAACTGAAAACTATTTACAGGGGTTTGTGATTCAGTCAATCGCTCAGCACCAAATCACCTCCTGATACCATCAAACATCCATGGTTATAAAATAGCCGAGCATCGGGGTCAGAAAGCGTGGATTGGTACGGATTGCTATATGGTGTGTGTCCCCTCTGCTCTCAGGAGGAGATACCTCCCCCTCCTCCATCTCTTGGCATGAGCGTTTAGCGCTGTTCTCTGAAGGATTCTCCAGCTTTGCTCGGTAACCTTGACATTCCTGAATACTGATAACTGGGGTTTAATTGGAAAGTTTTTCTCCTTGCAGAACAGACTGACATTTATCTCATGAATGAGACATTTCAGGGAAAGAAATAATTAGTATCACAGGTACCCACGGGCAGCGTGCCATGGGAATGGCCTGATGTGTGTCCAGCTGATGAAGATGTGACACATTGTGTGTGGGCAAAGGGGGGGTTGTATCCCAGGAAACCTAGTGGGGGGGGGGGTTCATATAGATTTTTTTGACCCTTTAGCAGCCGATTTATCTAGAGGCTTGCAAGTGCTCCAGGCCAATTTATTTTAGCAGATTTTTTTTATTTCTTGTTATATTTTATTGCTTCTAATTAGTACTGCTGCAATGTGTATTTATGGCCACTTGTCACTAGGGGGCAGTGTGAGACAATAACAGAGAACTTCTGCTTTCAGTTTCTATATATTCTGCTAGCAGAGAGACATCAAAGAATTCCAAGAATTTACAGCACAGCGAGTTCTGCCAACTGAGATCAGCGCACTTACCTCAAACGAGATAACTAATGAAGCTGATAATGGGTTAAAAGAAATGTATAGCATACGGATAATGGAGGGCATTGCTTACACTTTACATGTTAAACCTGATCTATACTGGAGAATCTTTTAAAGTGGACCTGAACTCAGACCTCCTTTCTGCTCTAAAAGATAAGCAACAGCATAATAACCTTTAAACAAAAAACATTTCTTTGTTACAGCCGATACATGGAAGCAGACATATTGTTAACAGTCTGTGCTTTCAAATGGCCTTATCTGCCATCTCTGCCATAGTCATGTGACTCGGGAGAGATCCTATTACAATTTGTGATTAGACACAAATGAGGGGGAATTAAACAGGCTAAACTCTCTAAATACATACAGGGTGCATTTCTCTAGGTTTTCCTTCTGTCCTGTGCAAGAGTTCAGGTCCACTTTAAGGAATCATTAGATGATTTTATGAACAACAAATATACCTGTATTCTGATAGGTGCCCCTCTGTTCTTACATGAAATGTAACCATTAATGGTAGCTCTGCATTGAATGTATGTCCCCCACACGTCACTGTGCTGTCAGGCAATGTCAGTGAGGTGTCAGATGATGTCATTGTGCTGTCAGATGATGTCACTGTCCTCTCTCTCTCTCCACAGGCTGTCCCCGCGGTGAGTTCCAGTGCCGGAACAAGTTATGCGTGGCTAGCGGTTTTGTGTGCGATGGGGAGGATAGCTGCGGGGACGACAGCGATGAAGAGGACTGCTCCATGGTCACCTGTAAAGCCGGACAGTTCCGCTGCGGCAAGGGCATCTGCATCCCGGATAAATGGCTGTGCGACGGACAGGCCGACTGCGCGGACCAATCGGACGAGTCAGAGGATCGCTGCGGCCTGAAGAGCCAGCCTCAGGCAGTGACGCAGTGCGGGGAGCACGAATTCCGCTGCGGCAACGGCAAATGCATTCACCTGAACTGGCGCTGCGACGGTGACGAGGACTGCAAGGACAAGTCTGACGAGAAGGACTGCGGTAAGCCCTGCAGGAGGGGAAAAAATCTGCAATATTTTAATCACACATACAATTGCTCAGAGAAGGAATAAGAAATATAGACCATACAACAAGCATAAACAGAAGTGACAGCAGAATGCAAGTATAAACACAGCGTTACACTAGATAAACTATCCGACAGCCGCAGCCTGGGAGGGAGGGGTGGGCGCCAGAGGTGGGAGGGCCTAAAGAGAGAGTTCAAGAGGTAGACAGCAGAGGGGGAAAAGGAGTTCCTATACCTCAAAGTTTTGTTGGAGATGGCCCTAAACCTCCGGCCTGATGGGAGCCGACTGAAGAAGTGATGGCCAGGGTGTGAGGGGTCGTTGGTGATCCTCAGTGCTCTGGTGCATAGTCTGGAGTTGTGGAGGAGGTTGAGTGAGGGGTGGGGTCTTCCGATGGTCCTCTCCGCCGATCTGATGACCATTTGAAGTTTGTATATATCTCTGGTGGAGGACAGTGTAAGGGCCCGTTTCGGCATTCAGATTCGCATAACCAATACAAGTGGATAGGACTGTTTCCACTTGACAGGATTTCTTTGCGTTTTTCTTTGCAGAAAAAATCTGCACGGCAGAGCCATCAGAATTCGCACACCGCAAAGCGCGTACAATGTAATTAATAGGAAAAACGCATGCGTTTTTGCCATGCGTTTTTCTATGCGTTTTCGCATGCGTTTTTGTAGAAAAACAATGTAAAAAACACACCAGCATTGAGATGGTTAAAAACACTTGGCCACAAAATGCATTCAAAATCGCATACAAAAACGCATGGAAAAACGCATCTGCATGCGAAATCGCAGATGCGTTTTCCGCACTGGAATCGCATTGCACCAATGGAAACGTACCCTTAGGGTGGCCATTACATTACTTGATTTTGTGGGTCCATTGACCTTTCGATCTGATAATTTTATCGAATTGGAGAATTGATCCCACAATATGACCACCTAGTTGATCGATTGCTGGCCATAATCAGACGATCAGAATCAGTCAGCATGCTGGAAAATCTCTGTCGCTAGAGTTCGATCAGGTATGCGACGTTCGATTTCCCCACGACTGCCGGACTCCCGGGTGGTGTCCCCCCAAGTGAATGTTTCTGTCCACGCCCCCCCCCCCCATCTGCAGCATCCACTGCCACCATACATGTCACAGATCTGTCATAGTATAGACAGAGCATACCGTATAAACTCGCATATAAGCCGACCCCCCAACTTTTACCTGAAAAAACAGGGAAAAATGATTGACCCCCATATAAGCCGGGGGTAGGAAATGCTGGATTGGTGCAGGTCGCGTGATCCCCCCCAGTGTGTCCCAGTATAGCCAGTATAGTGCCCAGTATAACCAATATAGTGCCCAGTATAACCAGTATAGTGCCCAGTATAGGTAGGTAGTGTCCCGTATAGTGCCCAGTATAGTGCCCAGTATTGGTAGGTAGTGACCCAGTATAGCTAGTATAGTTCCCAGTGTAGCTAGTATAGTGCCCAGTATAGGTAGGTAGTGGCCAGTATAGTGCCCAGTATAGGTAGGTAGTGGCCAGTATAGTGCCCAGTATAGGTAGGTAGTGGCCAGTATAGCTGCCCGCTCCCCCCGCCGGCCCGCTGCTATCACCTGTTTAGGCAGCGGCTTCCTAATCCGGGTTCCCCACTCTCATGCGTTGCAGTTTAAGTGATCACAGCAGCGCGCCCAGTGCTGCTGTGACGATGCAGGGGGCAGGAAAGAGCGCGACTCCCTGTACCAGCGATGTGTATTGCCGTTACCAGGAGAACCGCTCTTTCCTGCCCCCTGCATTGTCACAGCAGCAGTGCGGGGCGTGCTGCTGTGATCACTTAATACGGAACGCATGAGAGCGGGGAAGAGGAAGCGGCCGCTGCCTAAACAGGTAATAGCAGCGGCGGCCACGGGGGGGAGTGGGGGGCCAGCAGACGACCACCAGGAAAGACTTGCATATAAGCCGACCCCCCAACTTTTGACCCCCTTTTTGGGGGTCAAAAATTCGGCTTGTATGCGAGTATATACGGTAATTATTACCTTAGTCTTGAAAATATGGCAAAAATGACGCCCTGTGTGTGTGTATGGGAGCCGTACATAAGCTTACCGCACCTCCCTTGCTCCGGCATCAGCATTTGTTTAGCTGTAAAATCACCTGTTCCGAAGTCCTGGCCGGTGGGGTTGGCGCATGCGCAGTATTACACGCGCACTCCCACGGGAAGACATACCCGGCATGCGCAGGCTCGGCTGGGAGTGCGGTCACCTGGTGCACAAACGAATATACTACACAAGCGCAGCGTAGTATGTCTGTGTCAGTGGGAGTGCCCGTCGGGTAGGTCCTCCCACGGGAGTGCGCACGTACTGTGCATGTGCCAACCAGGGCTGCGGAACAGGCCATTTTACAGCTAAATGGAGGCTGATGCCAGAGCATGGGAGGTGCGGTAAGCTTCTGCACTGCTCCCCATACATGCACAAGGCGTCATATTTTCAGGACTAAAACAGATCGCCCCTTATAAATATGGGGATTTTTTTCAAGGGGAAATCTGCTATCGAATTTCTACTTCTTTATAAACAGGACACAACCTGTACTTAAGGTGCCTATAGATACATCTAACGATGTAAGGGCCCGTTCGCATTTGAGCGATTAGCTGGCGATTCCTGCTAATTGCTGAAGCGATAGCACTTTTTAAAGCGCTAGCGCAATAGAAAGTATATGGCAGTGGTCTCACTGCCAGGATTGGCGCAAATCGCGATCGATTAGCCCCAATCGCAAAACGCGTGACATGCATTTTGACATGATTCTGGAGCAATCGCGGTACAGTGCTTAATAAAGCACTGATCGCAATCGCTCTGAATCGTGGAAGTGCGAGCAGTGATTTTACTGCGCTAATTGGGGTAAAATCACCCACGCAAAACGGTAGTGCTAAGCGATACTGTTTTGCACTTTATCGTATGAATGGGCCCTAGATCGACCTAGAGACAGATCTCTCTCTGATTTCATCTGATTGAAGTGATCTGTTGCCTGCCCATGCATGGCAGACTGATCCCCAATAGATTTCAGCATCCCCTGGATTTCCCGCCATGATCACAACCCGAGTACCATCACGTGACGCGCGTGACATCATACACCTGCACCTGGTGCCACACAGGAGTAACTGCGGATGAGTCCAGGAGTCGCGGCAGCAGGGCAGGTGAGTATTTACACTGCATGGGCACTAGGAGACAGCAGCCGGGGCACTGCCGCAGTTGTTCATTGGCATGCACTTTCAACCCAGTTCTTTCCAGCATGACCGATTGATGCATTTGATTGATTTTGGGCCAGGATGTTTGTTGCGCCACCGATTTTCGATAATTTGATAAAATTATGGAATCGGATGCTCGACCGAGCCACAAAATCAGGTGTATGGGCACAAGACAGAGCTTCAGAAACTGCATACAAGTCCACTTTCCAGGAGCGTCTGATTGACGGCCTTGGTTAGACAGAATGGTCAGGTGACCAGAAAGTGAACCAGATGCCAATCATGTTGACGTTTTGCATAAAGTGTATTAATTTAGCCAATCAAATGCAGTAGCTGATTATTTTGGTCCAATTCCAAGCTTCATAAATGTGCATAAAAGTAACATAAGATTTGCATCACCTGGAGTTCCTGTGTAATAACGTGTGATTTGTGCAGCTGTGGTGACGTGTCGGCCTGACGAGTTCCAGTGCGGGGACGGCGCCTGCGTTCACGGCATATACCAGTGTAATGGCGTCCGAGACTGCGCTGATGGGAGCGATGAGACTGGCTGCAGGACAGGTGAGTCCCCGAGTATAGAACGGACTAAAGCCAGCCAGACAAGTGTCCATTTTTCTGATCAATTTCCTGCAGATTCAATTACTTTGATTCCTCTTACAGTAGTCAGTTGCTTCAAAATATGTGATTGGGGTATATGTTATCCTGGCACCGGGCAGATCAGCATGGTGAGCTGAATGACGGCTCGCCCTGTTGCAGCTAAACTCCCCGGCGGTGTCAAATACTATTGCTTCCCCCTCCGAGGCGTCGCAACTCAGAGGGAGATGTAATTCTGGGTCTGGCGACCGCTGAATTCCCGTCACATGGGGCGTGCAGCATAGCATTGCTGCTATGACGATGCCCAGCTTCGGTGACAAAATCAACTGCTTCATATCTGATTGGTTGAAAATCTCTGTGGGGTGGGGGAGGGATGGGTGGCAAAGTAGCGTTGCACTATATCGAACAGATCCATTCTGAATACATCTCAAATCAAAACAGACTTTGCCCTGTAGGATAGGTATCAATTACTATCAGATCAAATTTTAAGCAGATGAGAATTGATCGGCTTGGCTCCCCGGGACATAAACGACAAGTGTGCGGCCAGCGGAACGCTCAGGTCAGTTTGTACACTATTTCAAGAGATTTCCTAGTAAAGAGAACCCGATGTGGTTTTTTTAGGGGGCAGATGCAACACAGAAGCATGTTCTCTGCCTCATGACAAGCCTCTGTGTCCCCACACCGCCGGTCTCTGCCCCCCCCCCCCCCTGCAGCACTATAGCCCCCCTCCCCCCCCCAGCCCCCACCCCGCAGTGCTATAGCCCCCTGCAATTAGCGACAATATTTGTCGCTATGTCGGATGTAAACATTGAGGAGAGGGATCCCTGTGCAAAATGTTCCTGCAGGGTTTCCAGAGCTGCCATTGGGCAGATCTCCCTCCCTGGCCCCCTGCCGCTCCCCCGCCTCCCTGCACGCTATGATAGAATGAATCTCTCATTTCAGCGTCGTGACCCAGAGGTTATTAAAGTGAAAGTGGGCCATTGCGGCCCACAGGAGCGGCGGGGGAGGAAAAGTGCGTCTTTTGGTCCGAAAAATACGGTATGCTTTTTTCATTTGGATTGAGGCCTGCTTTCGGATAGTTCACCTTGCTCTGTTTGTGGAGTAGGGAAGATCAATGAGATTTTATGCAAATGTATGTAGTTTGAAAACGGACGGAAAATTGGTCAATTTTCAAGCTGCATGTATTTGCATAACATTTGCATCAACTCGGAATAATTTGCATATCTGTGATCCTCCCTATTGTGGAGGGACGAGACAGTTAAAAAGGGCGCTGCCATAGGCTGTAATGGGAATTACGGCTATAGTCGTGCTCAGTAAGTTATTTGGGTGCCGGCAGAAGACCAAATTACAATTAAAAACAGCTCAATTTGTCCACCAGCAATAACTCTAAGTGGAATTGCTTCTTACCCCCACTGTACGGCGCCTTGGAGGGGGAATAGTAATTACCGGGGGAGTCGTATATCGGCTTCACCCTGTGCTCAAATTTCCCGGCGCCCTTTTAACATGCATGCGTGGCGGGAACCTTTCAGAACTTTTGAGAGGTTTACCATAAATGAGGTGAGTATACCTTCATATAGTAATAGATTCAAGTTTCCCATTTCCTTATTTCTGTATTGCTAGTGTTACGGAGCGGTTATGTTACAGATCCTTGTAGTGTGACTGTGTTGTGCTGCTTCTTGCTCCTTTGAGAAATTGGTTAATCTTGGTTCCGTTCTGTGTGCGTTTTACAGGTAGTTTTTAAATGTATTTCGATTTTTCTTGCTTTAACACGTGTACGTTTCCGGAATAGTTCTAATACGTCTTATCTCGCTGTGTCTGCACCATAGCGGAGACTCCGTGCGACACCGACGGAACATTTCAGTGCAACAGCGGGGAATGCATCGACATCCGCAAAGTGTGCGACTCTCGCCAGGACTGCAGGGATTGGTCCGATGAGCCCCTGAAGGAATGTGGTGAGTCCCGCCTCCAATCAGATGATCCCGTGTACTGTGTTCCCATAGACAATATGTGTATCCTGTAGTAATTGTATTCCTGTCTAAAGGTCTGTACACACCTTAAAGAGGAACTCTAACCCAGGATTGAACTTCATCCTTATCAGTAGCTGATACCCCCTTTCCCACGAGAAATCTTTACCTTTTCTCAAATAGATTATAAGGGAGGTCTGTATGGCTGATATTGTGAATAAACCCCTCCCACAGTGTGATGTCATGGCCTAGGTCCTGACAGTTTGCTGTCCGTGTACATTGTTGCATTGTGGGACATAACGAGCAAGCAATATCTCCCTCTGTGCATAGGACTCTCAGTAACGGACATTCCGTACAGATCACCTGGCAGAACTAAAGATGTCACCACCAGTGATACATTTTAGAATGTAAATCAGGGTGAGGAAAGATTTTACAAGTACTTCCTGGGTCGCAGCTTGGCTTCTGATTGGAAGAAGTTAGCAGAGGCAGGGAGCGGTGGGAGGAGCCTGTAATAGAGGCGGCAGTGCGGAGGAGGCTGATTGACAAGCCTCAGGTAAACAGAACAGCTAGCGACAAGTGATATTTTCAGGGGGGACTAGCGGCGGCAATAGAGAGACACGGAGGCATGTCATTGTGCACATGACATGCCTCTGGGTCCTATTAAGATTTAAAAATTCTGCCTCCGGTTCTCTTTAACAGCGGTCTAAGTAGGCCTGCCCAGCAAAATGTTGGATGAAGCCCCCTCTCCATTAATACAAAAAATAAATGCAGCATATTACTCAAATAGGCAGTGTCACATAAACATAACTGGGCAGAGTTACCTGGCTTCTGTACTGGCTGGTCTGGCTTTCTGCTGGGTGGGCTTGCCTGCCACCAGGTTATCTGCCAGCCCCCCCATAGCATTCCCTGACCTTCTAGTGGACCTCCTCCCATGTTCCCACAGGCCTCCCATTGAGGCACCATAACTCCCAGCATGTCCCAATAAAAGAACCACAGCTCCCTGTATTCCTCTAGCCTAGTCACCTCCTCTCACTCTCGCATCCAAGACTTCTCACGGGCTGTCCCTGTCCTTTGGAACTCTCTCCCTCAGCCAGTTCGTCGTGCCCTGAGTCGGCAAACCTTCAAACATACTCTGAAAACACACCTGTTCAGACAAGCCTATAATTTGCTATAGGCAGCACTGAAGGCACACTGCCTCACCCACTAACCCTTGTGTATCTTTCCCTATTGTTTCCTCTCCACTACCCTCTAGATTGTAAGCTCACAAGGGCAGGGACCTCCTCCTAGTGTTTCTCATACTGCTGTAATTTAACATATGCACATGTACCAACTACACATCAACTATGTATGTATTTGTATTTCTACTATTCAATGTCATGACAGTACAGTGTCTTGTATTTCTTATGTATATTTGTTCCCAATTATTTGTTTGTACTATGTACGGAAGAAGTTGGTGCTATATAAATAAAAAATAATAATAATACCCCCCCATTGATGCATCACAGCTCCCAGCATGCTCAACATTGAGGCACCACAGCACCCAGTATGCCCCCCATAGAGGATCCACAGCTCTGACTCTGCCAGGGGGACATGCGGGGCACATCAGAATAGATCCGTGGCACATGCCACTGATCTTTGGAGTTAGCAACACCCCTGCTGTTACGTTAACGAGTTTTGTGTTTTGTTGTAGGAGTCGATGAATGCCTAACCAACAATGGAGGCTGCTCACACATCTGCAGAGATCTGAAGGTTGGCCACGAATGCGATTGTCCAACCGGCTACAAGCTGATCGACAAAAAGACCTGCGGAGGTAATTCTCATTCCATTCATGTTGTCAATTATAAATACCTTCTTCACCATGGCAACGCGTGATTCCTAGAGATGGCTAATGAGACGCGAATAATCCTGACTTGCATGTAAATTTATTGCCAATTGTGCGACGCTTGGAACGGGGCCAATCAGAATCCACAGGAAGTGCGTTTAATTGAACCATTTTCAAGCCACACACAATTTGCATTACATTTGCATGCCAGTCAGTTCGTTGACTGTGATAAGCGTCCCTCTCAGCCCCGCCCTGCATTTAGGATTTCCACCAATCAGGAGTATATTCTAAAGGTGCCCAACGATTGCAGTGATTGGATTGGACGTTCTATTGCTCGGCAAATTGGATCGTAGGACCGAGTGTACAGTCTGTCGGCAGACTGATAAGACTGTTTTTGACAGATCCGCTCAGTCTTATCAGTCTGCCGAAAAAAGTGAGGTGAAGATAAATTCACGTTTTAATAGAATTTCATAGCACTGGCAACACGTTTTGTAGGTGCATACCCACTTCCTCAGGCCAAATAGAAGTGCCTAATAGTGCTTGTAGCCGTTAAAGAGAAACTCCGACCAAGAATTGAACTTTATCCCAATCAGTAGCTGATACCCCCTTTTACATGAGAAATCTATTCCTTTTCACAAACAGACCATCAGGGGGCGCTGTATGACTGATATTGTGGTGAAACCCCTCCCACAAGAAACTCTGAGGACTGTGGTACTCCTGGCAGTTTCCTGGCTGCGAACCTTGTTGCATTGTGGGAAATGGCTGTTTACAGGTGTTTCCAACTGCCAAAAAAGCATGCAGCAGCTACATCACCTGCCAGCAGTAAAAATGTCACCATGTAATAAATGTCAGAATGTAAATCAGGGGTTTAAAAGATTGTACAACGGGCAAACACTGACTAAATCATTTATACATAATGATTGTAAAAATGAAGCACTTTTTTAATTACATTATTTTCACTGGAGTTCCTCTTTAAAGAGGAACTCCAGTGAAAATAATGTAGTGAAAAAAGTGCTTCATTTTTTACCATAATTATGTATAAATGATTTAGTCAGTGTTTACTCATTGTAAAATCTTTCCTCTCCCCGATTTACATTCTGCCATGTATCACATGGTGACATTTTTGCTGTGGGCAGGTTATGTAGCTGCTCCTAGCTGTTTTGGCTGTTAGATACAGTTGTAAACAACTAATTCCTGTCTGTGAACCTTGTTACATTGTGGCAGTTTGCCCAGAGTACCGCGGCACTCAGAGCTTCTTGTGGGAGGGGTTTCAGCACAAAATCAGTCATACAGCGCCCCCTGATGGTCTGTTTGTGAAAATCATTATATTTCTCATGTAAAAGGGGGTATCAGCTACTGATTGGGATAAAGTTCAATTCTAGGTTGGAGTTCCTCTTTAAGTGTACAATTAATTAAGTTGTTTAGAACATTTTGAATGTTGAATTCCTCCTCAGCGGGGATTGCAGAATGAAGGTGACTGAGTCACAAATTCCACGTTCCTTTGCCAGGTCTGTGAACTTGTC
The DNA here is from genome assembly GCF_040937935.1 of Hyperolius riggenbachi. NCBI lineage: Eukaryota > Metazoa > Chordata > Amphibia > Anura > Hyperoliidae > Hyperolius > Hyperolius riggenbachi. The sequence continues at coordinate 22,093,366 of NC_090651.1, read as the reverse complement.
ACAAACCTTATCTGCCAGACCACAGAGCAGAAAGAACAGCTGTTTCCTGTCGTCCGCACCTGCTGGTTTACTTCTAGTCATATCTCCAATTCTCATCTCTGACAGTATATTCAAGATATAAAACAAGATGGGGTCTGCAAGACAAATAGCTGCTGCTAGTTCATTATGCTGGGAATACACCATACAATTTTATGGTAGATAGATGATTCCATAGATAATTTCCGACATGTCCGATCTTATTTTCTATCGTTTTTCTGATCGATACTTAACAAGTTGCATGCAAGCTGTTATAGGAAACTAACATCCTCCAAGTGGTAGACAGGTCATGTGTATGCTCGGTGTGTATTTTATCCCACAAGTGGGGCTTGCACTCTTTTGCAGGTAGGCACTAGTCTGTTTTTAAGTAGCGCTGTTCATTTCTTTGCTATGTTTTAATTTATTTCTGGTCAGCTGCTCCCACTTAACAGCTTTGCCTTTGGTGTATATGCAGAGCTTCTGTTTGGGATCAAGGTGCGTTTGCAGTTCCTGGGGGGGCTCAGCGCATCTCTGAGCTGAGGCCATTCAGAGGCGGCCTGGTGATGCGCTGATCCCACTTTTTCTGCGCAATTCTTAATTTTACTGGTAGCGCGCCCAGGCTATGCATATGCATAGGTAGGATTTAGTTAGTGTTAGGTCCCCTCCCATGGAGGAAAGACTTCTTCGACAGTGGGAGGGACAAGTACTTAAGAAGTTGCATGCAAGCTGTTATAGGAAACTAACATCCTCCAAGTGGTAGACAGGTCATGTGTATGCTCGGTGTGTATTTTATCCCACAAGTGGGGCTTGCACTCTTTTGCAGGGAGGCACTTATCTGTTTTTAAGTAGCGCTGTTCATTTCTTTGCTATGATTTCTCATAGAAGTCAATGGAAATAAGTAAGAAAAGATAACAGAATCGAATTGGAAATTGTTAGGAAAATCAAATTGGAAATCGATCGGATGGAAAATCGACTGAAAAAAAGCATCGTGTGTAGCCAGCATTAGAAGCAGACGAGAACATCCTACTACAGGAAGAATTACTAAACCACTGAATCCACTGGAAATGTCAATAGCCATCCTGTTCACCTGAAGTGAGAGGTATATGGAGGCTGCCATATTTGTTTCTTTTTAAACAATACCAGTTGCCTGGCAGTCCTGCTGATCCTCTGCTTGTAATACTTTTTAGCCATAGCCCCTGAACAAGCATGCAGCAGATCAGGTGTTTCTGACAATGTCAGGTCTGACAAGATTAGCTGCACGCTTGTTTTTGGTGTGATTCAGACACTACTGCAGCCAAATAGATCAGCAGAGCTGCCAGGAAACTGGTATTGTTTGAGGAAATAAATATGACAGCCTCCATATAACTTTCACTTCAGGTGTCTTTTAATAGCTGCAACCACTAATACCTGGTACACATGATGCATTTTTCCTCCAGATCGACGGTCGAATCGATTATTTCCAACAGTTCAAATCTGATTTCCGATCGTTTTTCTGATCCATTTTTTATAGAATTGATCAGAAAATGTATCAGATCGGACATGTCGGAAATAATCTATTCGATCGTTAACCTAATGGAAAATTGCATCATGTGTACCAGGCATAAGGTGCACTCAGTAAGCCACCCTGCATTGTTAGAGAGTCTTGTCCAATGACTCCTTACTGAATAGGTACCAGACAGTATTTGAACTCTGGCTGCCTTATGCTACATACACACTTGAGATAAAAGTCTTTGGAAAAGGCAAGATCCCAGACCAATTTTACCCAATTCCATGTAGTATGAGAGCCATACCTACACAGTCTATTCTATGGAGCTGAACTCCACATCAGCCAGAAATCTTTGCAAGATGCTGCACACACAGATGCTGTACACATGCAACAGATCAGTATCTGCAAAAGATCTGTTCCTGCAAAATGCATCGATAGTCTATGAGATCTGCAGATCATCATACACACCTTGTTTAACAGACATTCATCTGCAGATCAGACAATCATCTGCAGATCTGAAAATCCATCCTGGTGGATCTGATCTGCAGATGAAAGTCTGTTAAACAAGGTGTGTATGATGATCTGCAGATATCATAGACTATGAATGCATTTTGTAAGAACGGATATTTTGCAGGAACTGATCTTTTGCAGATACTGATCTGTTGAATGTGTACAGCATCTTTGTGTACAGCAGGGGTCTCAAACTCAATTTACCTGGGGGGCCGCAGGAGGCAAAGTCAGGATGAGGCTGGGCCGCGTAAGGAATTTCACAATCGCGGCGCATTGCCGCCTCTGCCCGCCCCTCTCACTCTTCCTTCACAGAGAGGGGCGGGGAGAGGCGGCGATCCGTGTGGCGATTGACGTCAGGAGGGGCAGAGCTGAAGCTGAAAGCTCTGCCCCGTCCAGGAAATGCCGGAGGATTGCCCCCCGGGCGATTTGGGGGCTCTGCAGCCCTCGTTTAGCGGCGGGGATGCGGCGGATTACTTGGGAGCACTGAAGCAAACTATAAGGAAGCTTTTGCCGGCGAGGGCCACAAAATATTTTATCGAGGGCCGCAAATGGCCCGCGGGCCGCGAGTTTGAGACCCCTGGTGTACAGCATCTTACAAAGATTTTTATCTGAGGTGGAGTTCCGCTCAATAGAATAGACTGTGTAGGTATGGCTCTCATACTACATGGAGGGGGTAAAATTGGTCTGGGATCTTGCCTTTTCCAAAGACGTTTATCTCAAGTGTGTATGTAGCATTAGTCAAATGTGGAACCCTTAACCAGTACACTATCCAGCCACTGTGGGAGGCAGGCCCCCCCTCAATAAATGTTTACCAGGAGAATTTAGCTTCTGCATGCAGCGACCAATCAGATGCCACCTTTCAGCTCCCAGGGCAGTTTAGACATAGAAGATTACTCAGTTGGTTGTCGTTGGCTACAACCCTTGTTCCGTGTGGTCCAGATTTTACCAGCATGAACTGCACTTTACATTTCTTGTTGAATCGTATATATTCGCATATAAGCCGACCCGCGTATAAGCCGACATACCCACTTTTCCCTCAGTAACCAAGAAAAAGTGATTGGCTCACATATAAGCCCCCTTCCCGAGTATAGCCCCCTCCACCATAGCCAGATATGCCCCCAGTACAAGTCATTCCTTCTCCCCATAGCCAGATGTGCCACAAGGATGATATAGCTGTGTCTCAAGATGTCACTAGATGGCGTCATAGATATGAGACAAAGCAACTGCCACACAGGAAGAATCCCTGATCATTGCACCGCTGAGACGTTGCTGGCACGCTCTACTCTACAAGCCAGGGGACACAGGTAGTCTTGAGCAGTGCACTCTGCAAACCATGCTGCAGGGGATGGGGGGGGCACGGACACAGCAGGGAGCCAGCTGGCAAGAGCAGGGTCACTAGTGCAGAATCCTTATGCTCCTCTGCCAGTAACAAATTCTGCTCCACCATCTGCTCTGCTCCACTTACTCGCATATAAGCCAAGGGGGTAATGCTTCAGCAAGGTTTTTTTATTGAAAAATTAGGCTTATACGCGAGTATATACAGTAAGTAGATTTGGGTTGAGGGAATGACAGATGTGTTCTCTGTTTCTCTCCAGATATTGACGAGTGTGAAAACCCGGATGCCTGCAGTCAGATCTGTGTGAACTACAAGGGATACTACAAGTGCGAATGCTACGAGGGGTACCAGATGGACGCCGTCTCCAAGGCCTGCAAGGCTGCCGGTGAGTCTGCCCAGAACCAGAACACAACATCTGCCGGCAATGCAAATATTGGGATTCATGGACCTCTATTGCAAAAACACTGTATCATTTAAAGGAAGCATCAGGGGAAAAAAAGCTTTACCAACCCGGGGTGTACTCCAGCCCCTGGCAGCCGCCCTGTGCCCTCGCCGCAGCTACAGTGGCTCCAGGTCCCCTCCGGTGCAGATCGGCATCTACTACACCTGTGCGAGCACCGCTGTCAATCATGCTCACATGGTCTGGAGCATTCTGCGCAGACAGTACTTCTGCGAGGTCTGCATCTGCACCAGAGGCGGCTGGGAGCCACCAGAGCTGCAGCGTGGGCACAGGGCGGCTGGAGGAAGTCTCGGGTAAGTAAAGCTCATTTTTCCCCCTGATGCTTCCTTTAAGAGTTAAACTTCAGAACTCAAATCTCTGCTGTAGTGAAATCATCCTATTTTCACCTGAAGAACATTGCAAAAATCAAGCACTTCATCCCCCCAGAAGATCTGCCAACCTTAGTCCACGCCTTCATCACATCCCGACTGGACTACTGCAATGCTCTCTACACTGGCCTTCCAAAAAAGGTCTTGTACCCCTACAGCTGATACAGAAAACTGCTACCAGACTGCTAACCAACCACATAATGCCAGTCCTGCACTCCCTTCACTAGCTACCTATAGAATGGAGGGTCCTATTCAAGATCGGCCTACTGACATTTAAATCCCTGAATAATCGAGGCCCTGGATACATGAAAGATATGTTGCAGCTATGTAGCAATCCCCACATTCTCAGATCCACAGGTTCTAATAATCTAGTCATACCCAGAGTCCACTTGGAATCCTTTGGTCCCAGAGCCTTCTGTCATGCTGCCCCTACGTTTTGGAACTCCTTCCCTCAACATATCAGGACAGCTCCATCCCTGGACGTGTTTAAAGGGGAACTGAAGAGAGAGGTATATGGAGGCTGTCATGTTTATTTCCTTTTAATCAATACCAGTTGCCTGGCAGCCCTGCTGGTCTATTTCTCTGCAGTAGTATCTGATTAAAACCAGAAACAAGCATGCAGCTAGTCTTGTCAGATCAAACTTATAAGTCTGAGCCACTGAAACACCTGATCTGCTGCATGCTTGTTCAGGGGCTATGGCTAATAGTATTAGAGGCAGAGGACCAGCAGGGCTGCCAGGCAACTAGTATTGTTTAAAAGGAAATAAACATGACAGCCTCCATATACCGCTCTCTTCAGTTCCCCTTTAAATCCAGACTGAAAACCCACCTGTTCAGATTGGCGTTTGCAGAAATATAACTTTTGTTGTGTGAATACTTCATCCTACTACCAATTACTGAATCTGAGAGAGCCTAAGCGCTTTGAGTCCTATGGGAGAAAAGCGCTATAGCAATGTTATTGTATAAGAAGTATATTTCACCAGAGTAATATGCACAACAAATTACTTTTCTCCTATGTTGCTTACAGTAAGAAGTATAAATCTGACTGGTTTTCGACTAGTCCATCTCCTCTTGGGGGGATTCTCAGTATTTCCTTTATTCTTTAGACAAGTCATCCCTGTGAAGAATCTATGCAAAGATGTCGGGCAGCTTCGCTACTCACTCTATACTGTTCTGGTGCTGGACTGAGCAACTGCCGCTGAGCATGGGATTCTGAAAATAAAGCAGTAGAGTGTTGTACTGTGTTAGCCATCCGTAAAAGCAAGGAGTTATTAATCCGGATGATACCATTTATTGGCTAACTTAGAGATGAATAAACAGTAAGCATTCGGCTTATAAAAAGCCTTCGTGGGACTGCTTCCTGACCAAAACTGAAAAACACAGTATATATATATATACATAGGGACATAGGCCCAGTAACACCAAAAACCGCCAGCAGATCCGCAAAACGCTGGAGGTTTTTGAAGCAGATTTTCAGAGCGATTCTTGGCATGTGTAGAGAGATTTTCTAAACATGCCTAGCGTTTTTGGGAGCGTTTTTGGTGTAGCAGATTTCATATATTGTTACAGTAAAGATGTTACTGAACAGCTTCTGTAACAAAAACGCCTGGAAAGCCGCTCTGATCCAGAGTTTTCCAGAGCGGTTTGAGCTTTTCCTATACTTTACATTGAGGCAGAAACGCCTCTGCAAACCGCAAAAATGCTGCAAGAGCCACGTTTGCGGTTTGCTAAAAAACGTCCCATTGAGATACATTAGCCAAGCGTTTTCACGAGCGGCAGCGGTTTTGAAAATGCTACCAAACACGCTTGGTGTGCACCAGCCCATACAGAGGAGAAAAATTCTGTAGCAAACATAAATAAATGTAATTAGATGCCTTAAAGAGACTCCGTAACAAAAATTGCATCCTGTTTTTTATCATCCTACAAGTTCCAAAAGCTATTCTAATGTGTTCTGGCTTACTGCAGCACGTTCTACTATCACCATCTCTGTAATAAATCAACTTATCTCTCTCTTGTCAGACTTGTCAGCCTGTGTCTGGAAGGCTGCCAAGTTCTTCAGTGTTGTGGTTCTGTGATGCATCTCCCCCCTCCAGGCCCCTCTCTGCACACTGCCTGTGTATTATTTAGATTAGGGCAGCTTCTCTCTTCTCTCTTATCTTTTACAAGCTGGATAAATGCTCCTCTGAGCTGGCTGGGTTTTCACATACTGAGGAATTACATGCAGGCAGAGCTGTCTGCACTCTGCAGGAAGAAACAGCCTGACACTTCAGTGGAAGATAGCTGCAGGGGGAAAGAAACACACAAATGATCTCTTGAGATTCAAAAGGAAGGGTGTATACAGGCTGCTTGTGTATGAATGTATTTTCTATGTGTGGACATACTGTACATCAATCTACTTCCTGTTTTGGTGGCCATTTTGTTTGTTTATAAACAAACTTTTCAAAACTGTTTTTAACCACTTTTAATGCGGTGAGGAGCGGCGAAATTGTGACAGAGGGTAATAGGAGATGTCCCCTAACGCACTGGTATGTTTACTTTTGTGCGATTTTAACAATACAGATTCTCTTTAAAGAGAACCCGAGGTGTGTTTAAAGAATGTTATCTGCATACAGAGGCTGAATCTGCCTATACAGCCCAGCCTCTGTTGCTATCCCAAACCCCACTAAGGTCCCCCTGCACTCTGCAATCCCTCATAAATCACAGCCATGCTGTGAGGCTGTGTTTACATCTGTAGTGTCAGTCTCAGCTGCTCCCCCGCCTCCTGCATAGGTCTGGTCCCTGCCCCTGTCCCTTCCCTCCAATCAGCAGGGAGGGAAGGGATGCAGGCGGGGACTGGAGTTCTGCAGGAGGTGGGGAGAGCAGCAGACTGACACTATAGAGATAAACACAGCCAGCTCTGACAAGCTGTTTGTCAGCAGCGTAGCTGTGATTTATGAGGGATTGCAGAGTGCAGGGGGACCTTAGGGGGGTTTGGGATAGCAACAGAGGCTGGGCTGTATAGGCAGATCCAGCCTCTGTATGCAGATAATATTCTTCAAACCCACCTCGGGTTCTCTTTAACTGTTACTTCAGGAGGCTTTCCCAGGCATCTTGGCTAATGCTGGGAATACACGTTTCGTTTTAGCCTTCGATTCGTTCGGTAAACGGATCGATTGTTGAAAACGTATGTGAAAATAGTCATAATCTCATTATAGTTTCGATTATTAGACCCCAAAAACGAACGACTAGTGATCGAACATGTTTGATATTATCTCTCTATCTATCTCTCTTTATCCATCTAATCGAGCCATTGGTAGGCTTGATGGCTGTTCAGATCGATTATATATTCGTTTATGCCGTCCGTCCCTGTACTACGTTTCGTTTCTTTGCAGCCTTCGATCATTGGAAAAACGAAACCATCAGAATCGGAAAAAAAACCGAAACCGTGGGTGGTGATATTAACCGTACGGTCGATTATTTCGGGATCGAAAAGGACAAAAGGCACAATCGAAACGAAGGTTTAAACGAAGGCAAAAACGAAACGTATATTCCCAGCATAAATTGATAACTTCAACAGTTTCCTCAACATAACATGAAGCACTCTGTATGTTGAGGAAACTGTTGATTTTATCAATTTAGCCAGGATGCCTGGGAAAGCCTCCTGAAGTAACAGTTGAAGGCATCTAATTACATTTATTTATGTTTGCTGAAGAATGTTTCTCCTCTGTATGTCAGTGTATATAAGCTGTGTTTTTCAGGAACCAAGTCCACCGAAGGCTTTTTATAAGCCGAAAGCTTACTGTTTGTTCATTTGAAAATAAAGAAGACCCTAAGGGCCCTTTTCCACTAGAGCGATTGTGATTGCTGAATCGCAAAATCGCAAATCGCTAGTGATTTTTAAATCGCTAGGGTTGTTACTTTAACATAGAAATCACGAGAAGTATTTTCCACTACAGTGATTCGATTTGGAAATCGCTAATCGCAAATCGCAATCGCTTGTTGGAGCGATTTTTACAATGATAATGCAATGCAAATGAAAATCGCAAATCGCAATCGCATAACAGAATTAATGAAAAATCACAATCGCTGGCGTTTGTGATTTGTGATTGCGATTGCTAGTGGAAAAGGGCCCTAAGGGTCCTTTTACACTTAATCCGTTGGGTTGGGCATGTGTTTACGTTAGTGCGCGTTTTTTCCCCTAAATGTATAAAAAAAACCTATTTGTACAATCCCCAAACGCTGGCACGTACTAACACACACTAACGCAAACACATGCCCAAAGCAGCGGATTAAATGCAAAAGGACCCTTACAATCCCCCATGAGGGGAGAGACTAGTCCAAAACCTGTCAGATTTTTACAGTGTGTTGTAAATGACAGTGACGTAGAAAAAATATTTGTAGTGCATTTTACTTCAAAATAAATGTTAACATGTTTTGCGATAGTGGTCCTTTCATGTCGGTGTACCTGTTACGTCAAAAAAAAAACTGAGAATTGTGTTACGTGATACTCTTTGTGTTTAAACTACAGCTGCCCATAACATTACTTGATTTGTGGCATCGATATCTGATGCGATCAATCCAGCATGCTGGAAAGATTTTGCTTGGAAGGGCTCTTTCTGTTGTGCAATGGTGATGGTGCTCCATTTTGTGACGACTGACTGCCCCCTCTGCCGGTCACCCCCCCTCGTGTAATGCTGCCCCTCACCCCCGAGCCACTGGGGATTGTGTAAGCCGCTAACCTATGCACCCTGCATCTCGTCTATCCTCTTCTCTCTATTTTTTTTTTTGGGGGGGGGGGTTGTACCTCATGACCCAGTCTCATATACTGATGTCTGGTGGTACACTGGCGATGCAGAGAGGAAACTACCAAAGGCACGCAGTGGATAGGTAATCTGTTTCCACACACATTACATCAGGGGGTTAACTAGAAATCACCGGACCCCCATGCAAAAGTTTGGATGACCCCCTCCCCCCCCTGCTCAGGGCCGTTTTGGGGGGCAGGAGGGGTTTCAGCGTGAGGGGAGAGCTTGGCCACACATCAGCGGGGAGGGGGTACAGTCACCCCCCCCCTCACCTCGGGCTCTCCCCTAAGCGCTTCCCTCAGCATCTATCAGCAGCAGCAGAGCGGGCAGGAACACATACCTCCATCCACTGCGGAGGTCCAACCTCTAAGTGCCTTATGCTACTTCCTGTTTAAACGGGAAGTAGTGTCAGACACTTGGAGAGAGGAACCTTCGGCGGTGGATGGAGGTATGTGTTCCTGCCCGCTCTGCTGCTGCTGATAGATGCTGAGGGGAGAGCCTGTGGTGAGGGGGGTGGGGACTGTACCCTCTCCCCGATGATGTGTGGCCAAGCTCTTCCCTCATACTGCAACCCCTCCGGCCCCCCAAAACGGCCCTGAGCGGGCCCTAGAGGATCCCCGGGTCCCCACGTGGGTGCAGGGGCTGCAGCCCCTATTGTTACGCCCCTGCCATTACATATTGGGGGGGGCTGGCTTCGAAAATGTCTAATAGATTTCATGCTGAAATCGGTCAGGAAATGGCCTGTGGTTTATGATCTTCCTTTCGATCAGAGAGATATCGGTCTTGGTTGATCGGCCACCAAAATCGCTTGTTGTATGGCTACCTTTATTGTTGTTGTCTGTCTGCCATGTTATCGGTGCTGTGCCAGGCCACTGAGACTGTGTCTTTGTGTAACCCACAGGGCAGAGTCCGTACCTTATCTTCACCAACCGGCATGAACTGCGCCAGATCGACCTGATACGGCGAGATTACTCCCGCCTGGCCTCCCAGCTGAAGAATGTGGTGTCGCTAGACGTGGAGGTGATAAGCAAGAGGATTTACTGGTGTGACCTCTACCACCGCAAGATCTACAGGTGAGACCTGCTAAGATGGTTACTGTGTGCTGCGTCGTGCCCTCGTACCCTGGTTCCACCGCAGGTTCCCCGGTAGCAGTAATTGACCAAATTGATCAAATACAGCTTTTCGCCACTGAATGGGGGTTTCGGAAGTCTTCGTGAGCCCGAGTGCTCCTGAAGACAGGCAGCCTGCGCTCACACCCTCTCTCGCGCGCTCACACCTTGGAGCCCCCCGTCTTCGGCAGCACTCGGGCTCCCGAAAACTTCCGAAGCCTCCTCCAGCGGGTGATTCAAACGGGGGAGCCAGGACTGTAACGAGGGGCCCGGGAGAAGAGAGGGAAGGCTCGTTAGAACCCAGAGCCTTCCCAATCCTTAGGTAAGTAACAGGTTCATTTTTAATTTTTTTTTTACAATTCCCATTGGCTTTAACCTATATATTGTCCTTGACTTGCAATTACCTGCACTGTGTGTCCTTGTATTGTTCTTGTCTGTGTCTGTTAAACAACTGCAAAGTCAGTCCTTGTAAGTGCAAACTGGCCAAATAAAACTGATTCTGTTTCTGACTTGCATGCAATTTTTATGCAAATTGTAGGCAGCTCGGAGTTGGGACAAGGAAATGCTTTTCCTGTTGTGTTTGATTGGCTTAGTCCTAAGCTGCATACAATTTGAATGGAATTTACATGCGATCAGCATTCTTTGCATGTCATTGACCTGCCCTACCTACATCTCGGAGCTTGTTCACAGGTATACACCAGGTTTGTTCCCTCCGGTCATCCAGCGGCCTTCACCTAACTGGCCCGAGCATTTCCCACTCCCACGCTTGCCTACAGGATTTCTCAAGAGCTTCTTCCACCCTCTGGATTTCCCTTCCACTGCCCAGCATTACAACATTACAGAAAACCATCAATACTCACCTCTTTAAGATGGCCTACCCACCCCCTGCCACACAGTAACTCTCTACTGAATACTTAGGGCCTGTTTCCACTTGTGCTGCACGTGTCAGCGAGACGCACGGCGGCACTTCCGGGTCTGCGGGTACGCAGACGAATCCCACCAGCCGTGCCATGCACGGCTATGGGATTCGCAGCCTCATGCACAACTTCGGATTCATCCCTATGGCAGAGTTTCCCCGTGCAATTTGCCTGCGGCGAAACTCTGCGGATTCGTCCATTGAAAACGGGCCCTTACAATCACCTAGCGATTTTGTTAATTTTTCTCTAGTGTTTTTCTAGCGCTTTCAGGGCGATTTTGTGTCCAGTAAAAAAGCTTTTTTTTGAGCGATTTCAGAGTGTAGCGATCAGCCAGTGATTGGTGGGTAGTAGTTTTTATTTGAAAAATAATGGGAAAAGCGCTCAAAAATTGCTGCACTAAAAAAACAAAACGCAATTTTTGAAGCGATTATATACTTATAATGGAAGCGCTATCGCTTCAAAAATGCTGCATGCACTGCGTTTGCGATTTCTAAAATAGAAATCGCAAACGCAGTTTTTATGGCGCTTTTTCCAGTGAGAAAAAGCGCCAAGTGTGAACTAGCTCTTATTCTACAGCCCTACCTAGTGTTACCATCTTCTCCCCCCCCCCCCCTTCTTCTTTAGAATGTAAGCCTTTGGCAGGGTACTCCATTTCCTAGTGTTTTCTACCTGATTATGTGCTCCTTTCCTATGCCAGCCTCGTACTTGTATTACTGGACGTACCTAACCAGCCCAAATCACTTGATTTCCTATCTTGTACCCTGTTTGCCTTGTATAGCTTTGTCTTATGTTGTATAACCGTGTTACATCTGTCATCCTTTGTATCATTGCATGTATTTATTGTCCAGCACTGTGAAATATGTCGGCGCTTTATAAATACAATAAGTAAATAATAATAATCTATATCGCATGACTGGGGTTTAGTTCTATAGCCTCATCACAGCATACGCTGCTAGTGATGGACTCTTGTTTGTTGCAGTGCCCCCCTGGAGCGCGCTGCGGATCCCTCGGAGCACATTGTACTGATTAACAGTCACCTGCACTCCCCCGAGGGGCTCGCTGTGGACTGGATCCACAAGAACATCTACTGGACCGATTCCGGCAACAAGACCATCTCTGTGGCAACCACTGATGGCTGCAAGAGGAAGACCCTTTTCAACCAGAGCCTGCGGGACCCCCGAGCTATTGCCGTGGACCCCACATCCGGGTGAGTGCGGCATGCTGGGCGAATGCAATGAGACTCGTAGAGTTGATCCAGGGATTTATCTGACTGCCATCTGGAGGCAGGAAGGAATTTTTACCCTTTTAAAGCAGAACTTAAGATTCAGTAAAATCAAAGTGTTTCACTCACCTGGGGCTTCCCCAAGCCCCCTGCAGCCGTCCTGTCCTGCGCCGGTCCTCAATGATCCTCCGCTCTCCCGTCGCGGTGCATTTCCATTACTTGTAAGTCGACAGCAACTGTGCTTGTGCAGCCCTGGCCACGCGGATCCTTCCCAGGGCTGGTTCTAGACTTTTTAGCCGCCTGAGGCAAATTTGTGAAAAAACGCCAAAGCCCCCCCACCCGAATGGGTAGCCTGGAGGGGGTGGCAAGCAGGAAGGGGGGATTAGGCACAGTGGAGTCTTCCAATCTGCGCTCCCCCTCCGACTATTAATGCGGCAGGTATATTGTCAGGCAGTGGGCGGGGAGGACTCCCCTCTTCCACGTTCCAGCGTGGGTTCCACTTTTGTCACTTCCTGCAATGCCGTCCACTTACAGTACAGTGGGCGGCATTGCAGGAAGTGACGAGACTGGAATGCACGCTGGAACGTGGAAAAGGTGAGTCCTCCATGTCCGCTGCCTGACAGTATACCTGCCGCATTAATAGCCTGAGAGGGATCACAGATCGGGGGGCTCAGATGGGGGCCCCTCCCCACCACTGTGCCTAATACTCTCTGCCTGCTCGCTACCCCCTCCATCTTGGTGGCCCCCGAATTTTTCCGCCTGAGGAACCCGTCTCACCCCGCCTAATGGACGGACCGGCCTTGATCCTTCCTGTGTACCCGTCCGCAATACCATCCTGCAGGATGGGAATGTGAAGAAGGCTACGCATGGCCAGGGCTGCACAAGCACAGTTGCCGTTGACTTACGAGTTAGTGGTAACGAAACTGCCCCGCCACGGGAGAACGGATGATCATTGAGGACCGGCGCGGGACAGGACGGCTGCAGGGGGCTGGGGAAGCCCCAGGTGATTGAAAAACTTTGATTTTACTGAATCTTCAGTTCTGCTTTAGGGCCGGTTCACACTTGTTTTAATAACGCATCAGTGGCTCTGTTTTTGGGCCTAGACCAAAACTGGAGCCACGGATACAAATGTTAAAAATAGCAGCCGTCTTCACACAATTCTCAAAATGGATCCTGGGGAACTGTTTTGAAAAAACTGAACGGAGATTCTGGATTTGTTGGGACTTCAAATCAAGCCAGCGGCGAGTGGGGAACTCGCTCACATCCTTGTTCCACCGTTCTCCGCGTCACTTCCTGCAATGCCGCCCACAGAAGTACAAAGGGCGGCATTACAGGAAGTGACGCGGCGAGCGGTGGAACGCAAGGAAGTGAGTAAGTTCCCCGCTCGCTGCTGGATTGATTTGAACAAAACTAGCTGGAGGGGGAGCACAGAAGGGGGGACCTCCCCCCCCTTCACACCGCTGTGCCCACTGCCCCCTTTCCTGGCTGCTACCCCCTCCAGCATGGCCCACCCCACGGCTATGGACCCGGACACATTTTTAACAACGTACATGGACTGGAAAACATGCTGCAAAAGGGCAGCACAGATCCATTTTTTTATCCGTTTACGTTCCAGGTTTGAAAACCGGAGCCCGGACCACGGATTGCGTTCTGCAACCGCACCTAGTGTGGACCGAGCCTTAAAGAGAATCTGTATTGTTAAAATCGCACAAAAGTAAACATACCAGTGCGTTAGGGGACATCTCCTATTCCCCTCTGTCACAATTTCGCCGCTCCCCGCCGCATTAAAAGTGGTTAAAAACAGCTTTAAAAAGTTTGTTTATAAACAAACAAAATGGCCACAAAAACAGGAAGTAGGTTGATGTACAGTATGTCCACACATAGAAAATACATCCATACACAAGCAGGCTGTATATAGCCTTCCTTTTGAATCTCAAGAGATCATTTGTGTGTTTCTTTCCTCCCTGAGGGGGGAGTGCATAGCAGAACCACAACACTGAAGAACTTGGCAGCCTTCCAGACACAGGCTGACAAGTCTGACAAGGGAAAGATACATTGATTTATTACAGAGACTGTGATTGTACAAAGTGTTGCAGTAAGCCAGAACACATTAGAATAGCGTTTGGAACTTGTAGGATGATAAAAAACAGGATGCAATTTTTGTTACGGAGTCTCTTTAACCTCCCTGGCGGTCAATTAAATCCACCAGGGAGGCAGCGCAGCACTATTTTTAATTTTTTTTTTTTTTTTTAAATCATGTAGCTAGCCTAGCGCTAGCTACATGATAGCCACTGAGCAGCGGCATCCCCCCACCCCCTCCGCATCAGGAAATCCCGTTCTGAGCGGGATTTCCTTTAGGGCTTCCCCTGTCGCCATGGCATCGTGACGTCAGAGGGAGTCCCGATCCACCCCTCAGCGCTGCCTGGCACTGATTGGCCAGGCAGCGCAATGGGTCTCAGGGGGTGGGGGCACCCTCTAACACGGCGAATCGGCGCGGAGCGGCGGCGATCGGAGGTAACACGCAGCTAGCAAAGTGCTCAGCTCGGGGTTACCGCTAAGGAGGTTAAACCTTATTGGCCCAGACCTTGTAAGATTTTCTGCCTTCCCCTGGATCAACTGGGATATGTGCAAGTTCAGGATGGTGGTTTTTTTTTCATTTTGTTTTACTTTATTCAACCAAATTAACTATCTAACTAGATTCCGTGCTGGACACTATTAAACATTGATGTGCTGTGTGTGGTAGGAATCTGTTTGTTTCTTTCAGAAAGGTATCAATCATTTTGGAACATTGGGTGGAACTCTATATGTGTATGGCCAGAAAGCACAGATGGTGTCTTGTACAGTACAATATGATCCATTGTCCCTAAACTTTCCCAGACATTCCCAGTCCCATGAATTGTCCTCTTATCTTCTGTGTGATTTACAACTTCCACACTACACAGCCTTTCTATAATCTCTGATTTATTTACATGGGGATACCCAGATGGTGGCCAAGAGCCACATGGGGTCACTGTTTCCTGCAGTGCATACACAGCTTAGGGCAGGACACAGGTAGGACATATGGATGACCACAGGCCACACATAAGGTATAATTGAATCTTTTTGCAAAGCAAAAGTTTGCTTTCTTAAAACAGAAGGTATGTGTGATAGTTTAGGTTGGAGCGAGCATATGATGTCTCCCACAATGCATCACTGCCCAATATGCAAATCATTATTTGTTGTCCCTGTAACTAACCACGCCTCCAGATCCGCTGGAATGCAATGATGTGTCAGCTTGTTCATTATACAGAGCCACAATAATTATTATTATTGATTTATATGGCGCCAGCATCTTCCGCAGCGCTGTACAACAGCATACAGGGTATAATTCCATTCCAGCACGGCGGCGTAGTGGTTTGCGCTCTCGCCTTGCAGCGCTGGGTCCCTGGTTCAAATCCCATCCAGGTCAACATCTGCAAGGAGTTTGTATGTTCTCCCCGTGTCTGTGTGGGTTTCCTCAGGGCACTCTGGTTTCCTCCCACATCCCAAAAACATACAGATAAGTTAATTGGCTTCCACCTGAAATTGGCTCTAGACTACATACACTACACGATATAGACATATGACTATGGTAGGGACTAGACATATGACTATGGTAGGGACTAGATTGTGAGCCCCTCTGAGGCACAGTTAGTGACAAGACAATATACTCTGTACAGCGCTGCGGAAGATGTCAGCACTATAGAAATACTAAATAATAATAATAACAATACAAAGCATACAATACAAAAAGTTAATACAAGACAAGAAGTTATAACAGCTAAAACAGTGAACAAATTAACAACATATTGTTACACAGAGGCGGGAGGTATGTACACCCATTACACAGCATTTTGAGATGAAAGGGAAGAGAGCCCTGGCCAAAGGCCTCACAGTCTAAACATAGGACAGTAGGTAATCCAACATGCATACAGACTGTTTCTGATTGGCTGATCCTCATCAGTGCATGGCACGGATTTAAGTGGCTCTATGGGGAAGGATTTGAAGCTAGTGTTGCTCGGATACCCCTCAATCATGAATTTGAGTAAATCCGGCCACAGCAGAATCGAAATCTGGATACGCCGTGATCGAGATCCGGATTTGAATCGGAGCTCCGGATTCGACTCGGATTTTAGCCGTGATTACATGTAGTATTCGTGATCACGGATTTGACTTTAACCCTAACAGCAAAGCCCTTATACATGCTACAATCACCAAAATTGCACGGATTATAAAGGTGATCAGTGGCTACAACTTACATTTTTCAAAAAGAACTAATAGTTTTTGAGAAAATCGATTTTAAAGTTTTAAATGAAAAAAGTTTTTGTGATTGAAAACCGCCAAAACCCGCCGAACAAGGGGAAAATTTTTTTTTTCTTTGAAAAAGACCTTCTAGTTTTTGAGAAAATCAATTTTAAAGTTTGAAAGGAAAAAAGTATACATGCAAATGTGGTAAATACATTAACTGTCATTTACCGCATTTAAATGTATACTATTTTCCTTTGAAACTTTAAAATCGATTTTCTCAAAAACTAGAAGGTCTTTTTGAAAAAATTTGGTGTTTATATCATGTCAGGGCTTGTTCACAATGCAGGCGTTTTCTCAATTTTATCACTGCATGCGCTTTTTAAAAACGCCCCCTGATCATTTGTGCAATAAATGTCTTATGAGAAGGTTCATATCCGTGCGGCAAAATCTGTTTGCAGTGTAGGCAGCCAATAGATCCCTCTTTGATCAGATTCGATTACAGAGGGATCCATCTGCTCGTCGATCTGGTGACAATCGACCAGTGTATGGCTGCCTTCAGAGGCTACAAAGGACCAAACACTAAGAAGGCTTTTTGGTCCTTTGTAGCCCCTTACACACTCCTAGGAGTGAGTTCTGGTTCACCGTGAGCTTACCGGATAGTCTGTAACGTTGAATCTTTTTGAAGATCTGTTGGCTGCCCGTACACCACAGATCATTTCCTAATCGATTTCAGCTTGAAATCTCACAGGAATCATCCTAGTGACGACACTTCCAAGTCCCGACACCTTGCTGCTTCCACCACTGTCCCCCTAAATGTTAATGTCCCCCACAGTATGACGTCACACATGCACCAGTGCTTCAATATACAGAAGAAGGAGCAACTGGACACTAGCCACGTTCAGACAGGTGCGATTTTAATGCTCAGGCATTGGGACAGTGGGGGGGGGGGGGGGGGGGGGAGAACATAAACATTTTGGGTGATAGCGTCTGGGGGTTCTGTTGCGTTTGTTGCTCATCATGATCGCTGATGCCGTTACTGGGATTTCCCCACTTGCTTTCTCGATACAATCACCCAATGCCAAGTCAAATCGTGGATCGGGCATGTACTTTGCGTCACCAGTCATCCAAATCAATGGTCGATCTGGCCGTAAAATTAATAGATAGTATCTTGGAGAAATCGCCATCGCCTCCATTGACTTTCATTAGCCTTGCACTTTTGGAATCGGTAGCGATTCCAAAGAATTTTTATAACAGTTTTGGGTCCCAGCCCTTATGCCTGGTACACACCATGCAATTTCCCGTCAGATCGACAGGTTGAATCGATGTCTGTCGGGTCCGATCTGATTCCCAATCATTCTTCTGATCTATTTTCTGATCTTTTCTATACAAAATGGATCAGTTAAGCGGACCCAAACCAAGCATTTTTTTAATTCAAAATATTTAGAGACATTTCTGACACATACAAAGATAAACACTCCTTCAAGCCTATGAGCATTTCAGTGCATGCTTTTTACCCTTCTCTTTTCATAACTAGGGTTATACAGGTGGCAGCCATTACTTCTGAGCTTAGTAGGAGGTTTTAGATCATGGGTGTGTTTGTCATCAGCTACCCTCCCTCACAGGGGCGTCGTCTATGTGAAATCTCACACAAGCTGAGATCACCTCCCCTGTGGCACCATCAGTAGCACCCTGTGTTTTGTTTTAGTTTTTTATCTCCTCCACCAGTCTGCCGGATTCTGTCCCGGCAATATGAAAGGAAGGGAGGAGTTCCTCCAATAAATGTAAAATATTTTATATTTGTCATCATGCAGCTGAAAAAAGGCTGCTATTTATTATTGTAAGTTAGAAAATAGATTTTATTTGTAAAATCTTGTATTTTTAATTTGGGTCCTTTTTAACCCCCTTGCCGGTCTAATTCCCGCCGGCAAGGGGGCAGCGCAGCGCTTTTCTTTAATTTATTTATTTTTTAATCATGTAGCGAGCCCAGGGCTCGCTACATGATAGCCGCTCAGCAGCAGCATCCCCCAACCCACTTCGATCTCCTTCTGCGATCAGAGTAAGCAGTTCAGAACGGGATTTCCTGCTGGGCTTCCCCGGTCACCATGGCGACGGGGCGGGATGACATCATGGACGTCGGAACTTCAGAGGGAATCCCGATCCACCCCTCAGCGCTGCCTGGCACTGATTGGCCAGGCTGCGCAAGGGGTCTGGAGGGGGGGGGGGGGGCGGCGCGGCTGTTCGGCGGCGATCGGATGTTACAAGCAGCTAGCAAAGTGCTAGCTGCATGTAACAAAAAAAAATATGCAAATCGTCCCAGCGGGGCCTGAGAAATCCTCCTGCGCAGGTTACCCTGAGCTGAGCTCGGGATAACCGGCAAGGAGGTTGAGCGATCGGCAATCAGATCAGACCTGTTGATTGATTCGATCTGATGGAAATTGCATGGTGTGTACCAGGCATTTCGACTGTTAAAGAGCAGAAATGGAACCTGTATTAGAAGAGACTTATAAGAGGGGGAATCAGAGTGTAGAGTGTAAGGACGAGCAGCTAATGGGGTGAGTTCAGGTGGTGGACAGGCGACGACTCCTCCATGTAGTTTTGTCCTCAGACGCGATATGAGACTTTTTTTCACCACTGAGTAACAGTGCCGCGTGTCATATGACACTCGCTGTGTTACGGAACGCTGCCTTTCAGCTGCATGTAATAGCAGACTAACAGCAATTGTGGCCGGCAGCCAAGCAGCTCGACAGACAGTACAGCCGTTCGTGGAAAAGAGGCCTAATAGCTGCCCAGGGAGATCACTGGGGAACTCGGGCAGTGCAGGAAGTGATTACAACATTTCTGGACCAAAAACCAAGGCTGAGGGGGGGGGGGGGGGGGTGCAATTGACACACTCTCACATTTTTTTATCTATGCCCTTCACTCTGAAGCTGTTCTCTTCCAGGAAAGAGTTATATGGCTGTGATTCCTTATCAGTGAGGGTTACACTATAGTCAGACTAGTCCCAACTGGAGAGAAACTGTCACTCAGTCACTCACATACCTAAATGTTACGTTTTTCAGGCAAAAAAAAGAAAGACAGGCTAGTTATTTATATGCTTAGTACTGTTCATACACATGTCCATGTCCTAATTTCACGTCACCTTGGTATTCCTTTAAAGCAGCCATACTATCCCAGAAAAACAAAACCACATACCTAATTAGATAAATACTCGTTCCAGACATTTTCCATCTTTACAGCCTGAAGCCAATCCTGATGTTATGTCCTCCCTTGAAGAGAAACTGTGACCAAGAATTGAACTTCACCCCAATCAGTAGCTGATACCCCCTTTCCCATGGGAAATCTTTTCCTTTTCACAAACATATCATCAGGGGGCGCTGTATGGCTGATATTGTGGAGAAACCCCTCCCACAAGAATCTCTAAGGACCATGGTCCTGGCTGTTTCCTGTCTGTGAACTTCGTTGCATTGTGGGAAATAGCTGTTTACAGCTGTTTACAACTGCCAAAAAAGCAAGCAGCAGCTACATCACCTGCCAGCAGTAAAAATGTCACCATGTAATAAATGTCAGAATGTATATGAGGGAGAGGAAAGATTTTACACTGGGCAAACACTGACTAAATCTTATTGTAAAAATGAAGCACTTTTTTTTATTACATTATTGTCACTGGAGTTCCTCTTTAAAGGTGGCCACACATCATACAATTTTTTTTTTTCTGTTCAATACAAGAATAGCAATCAATTTTTCTGACTGATTGTAACAATTAAAAAATCTGACCAATGTACCACACACCTATGTACAATTTTTCCCAAATCATGAATGAAATAATTGAAAGCTCAGAAAAAATTGATTGGGACTGTACGTCAAGTAATTGAGAATCCATCACACACCATACAATTCTTCATAAAGTTGGTCTGAAACTTCCAACATGTCCAATCTCCAAAAATCGGGAAAAAAAATGGGAAATCCGATAGGATTTATTTATTTTTTTTTTTATTTTTTTTTATTTTTTTTTTTATCAATCAATTTTTTTATTGAAATAAGAAAAGACAAATACAGTAGCAAATTATATAAAACATAGGTACTATTAGAATAGCAAGCAGGATGAATCGATAGGATTTATTGATCGCAAACAAAGAAGAAAAGCTCTGCATTTTTCAAGACAACTGATTGTAATTATCGAATTGGTGAAAAATTGGATGTTTTAATTGTATGGTGTGTGGCCACCTTTACTTTTTTTTTTCTTTTAGAAATTGCTCATGTCATATTTAGGTTGCTTTGTGAACACATGCGAGTACAGCATAGGCAGTATTTCGGCCGCTTCTGCAGAGGGGTGGGGTGTATTTTCCTTTCTCAGCCTCCTGTCACACTGAACTGCCCTCAGCCAATCAGTGAGGAATATGGGAGGGGAGATAACAAGCTTCCTTCTCCCCAACAATGTACCAAATAGAACCAGGCTGAGTGAAATGAGATCTATTACAGCAGACCCATTTATGATTATATAGGAATGCTTGCAATGCAGGGACAGGTTGTAGACTGCATAATAAACACAGCGCAGTGGGTAGATGGGATTTGATTTTGTGGTTGACAATTCCGCTTTTAAACGTTTCTTACTCATATTGATGTTTCTCTTCTTCAGTTTTATGTTCTGGTCAGACTGGGGAGAACCATCTAAAATCGAGAAGGCCGGACTGAACGGAGGGGACCGGCAGGTGCTGGTGTCCGATGACATTGAATGGCCCAATGGGATCACGTTAGGTGAGTAGAGGCTTGTGTGCACCAGATGGAGATGGTCAATGAGATGCAAATGATTCAGACTTGTATGCAAATGTATGCAAATATATGCAGCCTAGAACTCGCCAACTCAGAATGCTCAGGAAGCGCATTGGATTGGCTCTATTCTGAGTTGCATATAATTTGCAAGACATTTGCATGCAAGTTGAAAATTATTTGCATCTCATTAACAGATCTAAACTGTTTCAGAACAGCAGATATTAGCACTGGGCTGCACTAGTAAATCATGTATGATCTTATTTCTACGGTGGCATAGTGGGCAGCACGGTGGTGTCATGGTTAGCACTCTCGTCTTGCAGCGCTGGATTCCCGGTTTGAATCCTGCCCAGGGCACTGCCTGCAAGGAGTTTGTATGTTCTCCCCGTGTCTGTGTGGGTTTCCTCCAGGTGCTCCGGTTTCCTCCCACATCCAAAAAAATGCAGATAAGTTAATTGACTTCCCCCTAAATTGGCCTTAGGTACACACTATATGTATAGACTACGATACCCTCTCTCCCTGAAATTAATACATCCCCTAAAAGTAAGCATTTGCAGGAATTTTGAGCATGCTCCAAATATAAGCCCTCCCCTGAAAGTAAGCCCTAGCGGCCGTAAGGGGAAACAGTATGGCAATTTGTGTTTCTGCTGGAGTCAATGGTCTCGCAGGTGGGACCAAGGCTCCACTATTGGGCCAATCACTGCACTATTTGCTACTCAGCGAGTGTGGTGATTGGCACAATAATGGATCCATGGTCCCGCCTGCAAGACTATCGGCTCCAGTAGAAAAACAAGTTGCTGTACTTCTTCCTCGTAGGCTGAAGATCGAGGGCATGGAGCTGGGGGAAAGAAGAGGATGCAGGGGACAGTGTGACATGGAGCTGGGGGTAAGATGGTGATGCAGGGGGACGTCGGAGGGCATAGAGGACACCAGGAGGATATAGGGAGACACAGGAGGACGGGATAGATAAGGACACAGGTACAGAGGAGGACACACCAGGAGGACACTAAAGGTACAAGGGGGACACAGGCACACAAGAGGTGGATCCAGCAGAGGAAAAGCTGGGGAAGGCAGGAGGACACACAGCACAGGAACTTGTGTGTTCAGAGAAATATAAGACTCCCCTGAATATAAGCCCTAGCACATCTTTTGGTGCAAAAATTGATATAGACACTGTCTCATTTTCGGGGAAACACGATACATACACTACACGGTATACATAGACATACGACTATGGCAGGGATTAGACTCTGAGCCCCTTTGAGGGACAGTTAAAGGAGTTCTTCGGGAAGGGAGGGGGGGTTAAAATAAAAACGGACACTTACCTGGGGCTTCTACCGGCCCTCTAAAGCTGTAATGTCCCGCGCCGTCCTCCAACGATCACCGTTCTCCACCGCCGGTCCCGGTCTGATAGGCATCTGTGTCCCACAGCGGCCGCGTGTCATCGGGAGCTTACTGTGCAGATGCAGTACAAGAAAACTTCGTACTGCACATGCGCAGTAAGCTCCTGATGCTGCGCGGGAGCGAGCATTATACCGGGACCGGCGGCGGGGAACTGAGGATCGTAGGAGGACGGCGCGGGACATTACAGCTTCAGGGGGCTGGTAGAGGCCGTTTTTATTTTAACACCCCCCCCCCCCCAAGAGAACCCCTTTAAATGACAAGCCTATACTCTGTACAGCACTGCGGAAGATGTCGGCTCTATAATACTAAATAAGAATAATATAAGCTCATTAGGGCTCATTTACTCTCTATACAATGGTGTGCAGGCTGTGGCCTTCTTCAATTCACTTTTTCTCCTAGGAGGTAATTTATCTTCTTTTTAAAGTAAATCTTCCGCATTTTGCAATTGAAAAATGTATCCAAAAGTCGGTCTTAAAGAGACACTGAAGCAAAAAAAATCTGATATAACGAATTGGTTGTGTAGTACGGATAATTACTAGAAGATTAGCAGCAAAGAAAATATTCTCATATTTTTATTTTCAGGTATATAGTGTTTTTTCCAACATTGCATCATTTTATAATATGTGCAGATTACACAACACTCAGCATTCAAAATGGTTCTTTCAGAGCATTCTGTGAACTAATGACCTCTCCTCTGGCAGAGAAGAAGTAAATAGTTCAGGAACAGTTGAGATAATAAAAGTCAGAAGACAGCCCTCTCCACGACTTTGAAAGTCGTAGAGCTTAATGGCTTTTTTGCATAGAGATAACAACTGGAGTTTCTTAACTCTTCCTGTACTGGAAACAATTACACTGATGTATCTGATCTTAATGTTTTATTTCTTAGCTGTGCTACACATACAAATCATAATATCATCTTTTTTTTTTTTCGCTTCAGTGTCTCTTTAAATGGTGTGAAAATGTCACCTGGGAGAAAACTTGTGAATAAGACATTATGATTACTACTGTACTATACGTAAGTGTAGCGGTGACAGCACTTTACAGAGTACATTATACATTTGAAGGCCTCACACTGGACGTTTTACTAGCGATTTCAGCAGCTTTTTCAATAGCTGCCGATCGCTGAAATCATAAAAGTCGCTCTAAGGCCCTGTTCATGCTCAGGAGCACAAAAAAAATCACAATCTGCTAGTGATTGCGATTTTGTGTTGCACTTATCCACAATTTTTCAGCGTTTACGTTTAGCAATTCTCATTGCAGTTAATCGCAGGGAAAATGCTGCATGTAGCATGTTTGCGATTGGTGATAATCACAAACACGCCAAAATCGCTCCAGTGAGAGTAATTCCATAGGATTGCTTGTGCAGCAGCGCTTTTATGATCGCTGATGATCAGCAAAGCGTGAATGTTTACTAACATCGCTTTCCTATACAATGAAAAATGGCTGGAAAATAGCTTTGCAAAATCTAGTGATTTTCTTGAAGCTGAAGATATTTGTAGATGTAAATGATAGATATCTACCTTAACCACTTGAGGACCGTGGGCTTTAACCCCCTTAAGGACCAGGCACTTTTTTTCCATTCAGACCACTGCAGCTTTCACGGTTTATTGCTCGCTCATACAACCTACCACCCAAATTAATTTTGGCTCCTTTTCTTGTCACTAATAAAGCTTTCTTTTGGTGCTATTTGATTGCTGCTGTGATTTTTACTTTTTATTATATTCATCAAAAAAGACATGAATTTTGGCAAAAAAAAATGATTTTTTTAACTTTCTGTGCTGACATTTTTCAAATAAAGTAAAATTTCTGTATACATGCAGCGCGAAAAATGTGGACAAACATGTTTTTGATGAAAAAAAAACCCATTCAGCCTATATTTATTGGTTTGGGTAAAAGTTATAGCATTTACAAACTATGGTGCAAAAAGTGAATTTTCCCATTTTCAAGCATCTATGACTTTTCTGACCCCCTGCCATGTTTCATGAGGGGCTAGAATTCCAGGATAGTATAAATACCCCCCAAATGACCCCATTTTGGAAAGAAGACATCCCAAAGTATTCACTAAGAGGCATGGTGAGTTCATAGAAGATATTATTTTTTGTCACAAGTACGCGGAAAATGACACTTTGTGACAAAAAAAAAAGTTTCCATTTCTTCTAACTTGCGACAAAAAAAATGAAATCTGCCACGGACTCACCATGCCCCTCTCTGAATACCTTGAAGTGTCTACTTTCCAAAATGGGGTCATTTGTGGGGTGTGTTTACTGTCCTGGCATTTTGGGGGGTGCCTAATTGTAAGCACCCCTGTAAAGCCTAAAGGTGCTCATTGGACTTTGGACCCCTTAGCGCAGTTAGGCTGCAAAAAAGTGCCACACATGTGGTATTGCCGTACTCAGGAGAAGTAGTATAATGTGTTTTGAGGTGTATTTTTACACATACCCATGCTGGGTGGGAGAAATATCTCTGTAAATAACAATTTTTTTTTATTTTTTTTTACACACAATTGTCCATTTACAGAGAGATTTCTCCCACCCAGCATGGGTATGTGTAAAAATACACTCCAAAACACATTGTACTACTTCTCCCGACTACGGCGATACCACGTGTGGCACTTTTTTGCACCCTAACTGTGCTAAGGGGCCCAAAGTCCAATGAGTACCTTTAGGATTTCACAGGTCATTTTGCGGAATTTGATTTCCAGACTACTCCTCACGGTTTAGGGCCCCTAAAATGCCAGTGCAGTATAGGAACCCTGCAAATGACCCAATTTTAGAAAGAAGACACCCCAAGGTATTCCGTTAGGAGTATGGTGAGTTCATAGAAGATTTTATTTTTTGTCACAAGTTAGCGGAAATTGATTTGTATTGTTTTTTTTTCACAAAGTGTCACTTTCCGCTAACTTGTGACAAAAAATCAAATCTTCTATGAACTCACCATAGTCCTAACAGAATACCTTGGGGTGTCTTCTTTCTAAAATGGGGTCATTTGTGGGGTTCCTATACTGCCCTGGCACTTTAGGGGCCCTAAACCATGAGGAGTAGTCTGGAAATCAAATGCCGCAAAATGACCTGTGAAATCCTAAAGGTACTCATTGGACTTTGGGCCCCTTAGCACAGTTAGGGTGCAAAAAAGTGCCACACATGTGGTATCGCCGTACTCGGGAGAAGTAGTATAATGTGTTTTGGGGTGTATTTTTACACATACCCATGCTGGGTGGGAGAAATATCTCTGTAAATGACAATCTTTTGATTTTTTTTACACGCAATTGTCCATTTACAGAGATATTTCTCCCACCCAGCATGGGTATGTGTAAAAATACACCCCAAAACACATTGTACTACTTCTCCTGAGTACGGCGATACCACATGTGTGGCACTTTTTTGCACCCTAACTGCGCTAAGGGGCCCAAAGTCCAATGAGTACCTTTAGGATTTCACAGGTCATTTTTGTTTCAAGACTACTCCTCAGGGTTTAGGGCCCCTAAAATGCCAGGGCAGTATAAGAACCCCACTAATGACCCCATTTTAGAAAGAAGACACCCCAAGGTATTCCGTTAGGAGTATGGTGAGTTCATAGAAGATTTTATTTTTGTCACAAGTTAGCGGAAATTGATTTTAATTGGGTTTTTTTTTTTTCACAAAGTGTCATTTTCCGCTAACTTGTGACAAAAAATAAAATCTTCTATGAACTCACCATACTCCTAACGGAATACCTTTGGGTGTCTTCCTTCTAGAATGGGCTCATTTGTGGGGTTCCTATACTGCCCTGGCATTTTAGGGGCCCTAAACCGTGAGGAGTAGTCTTGAAACCAACAATGTCGCAAAATGACCTGTGAAATCCTAAAGGTACTCATTGGACTTTGGGCCCCTTTGCGCACTTAGGGTGTAAAAAAGTGCCACACATGTGGTACCGCCGTACTTAGGAGAAGTAGTATAATGTGTTTTGTGGTGTATTTTTACACATACCCATGCTGGGTGGGAAAAATATCTCTGTAAATGACAATCTTTTGATTTTTTTTTACACACAATTGTCCATTTACAGAGATATTTCTCCCACCCAGCATGGGTATGTGTAAAAATACACCCCAAAACACATTATACTACTTCTCCTGAGTACGGCGATACCACATGTGTGACACTTTTTTGCAGCCTAGGTGCGCTAAGGGGCCCAACGTCCTATTCACAGGTCATTTTGAGGCATTTGTTTTGTAGACTACTCCTCACGGTTTAGGGCCCCTAAAATGCCAGGGCAGTATAGGAACCCCACAAGTGACCCCATTTTAGAAAGAAGACACCCCAAGGTATTCCGTTAGGAGTATGGTGAGTTCATAGAAGATTTTATTTTTTGTCACAAGTTAGTGAAAAATGACACTTTGTGAAAAAAAAACATAAAAATCAATTTCCACCAACTTTTGACAAAAAATAAAATCTTCTATGAACTTGTCATACACCTAACAGAATACCTTGGGGTGTCTTTTTTTCTAAAATGGGGACACTTGTGGGGTTCCTATACCGCCCTGGCATTTTACGGGCCCAAAACCGTGAGTAGTCTGGAAACCAAATGTCTCAAAATGACTGTTCGGGGGTATAAGCATCTGAAAATTTTGATGACAGGTGGTCTATGAGGGGGCGAATTTTGTGGAACCGGTCATAAGCAGGGTGGCCTTTTAGATGACAGGTTGTATTGGGCCTGATCTGATGGATAGGAGTGCTAGGGGGTGACAGGAGGTGAATGATGGGTGTCTCAGGGGGTGGTTAGAGGGGAAAATAGATGCAATCAATGCACTGGGGAGGTGATCGGAAGGGGGTCTGAGGGTTTGGCCGAGTGATCAGGAGCCCACATGGGGCAAATTAGGGCCTGATCTGATGGGTAGGTGTGCTAGGGGGTGACAGGAGGTGATTGATGGGTGTCTCAAGGTGTGATTAGAGGGGGGAATAGATGCAAGCAATGCACTGGCGAGGTGATCAGGGCTGGGGTCTGAGGGCGTTCTGAGGGTATGGGCGGGTGATTGAGTGCCCTAGGGGCAGATAGGGGTCTAATCTGATGGGTAGCAGTGACAGGGGGTGATTGATGGGTAATTAGTGGGTGTTTGGAGGAGAGAACAGATGTAAACACTGCACTTGGGAGGTGATCTGATGTCGGATCTGCGGGCGATCTATTGGTGTGGGTGGGTGATCAGATTGCCCGCAAGGGGCAGGTTAGAGGCTGATTCATGGGTGGCAGTGACAGGGGTTGATTGATGGGTGGCAATGACAGGGGGTGATTGACGGGTGATCAGTGGGTTATTACAGGGAAGGACATATGTAAATAATGCACTGGCGAATTGATAACGGGGGGTCTGAGGGCAATCTGAGCGTGTAGGCGGGTGATTGGGTGCCCGCAAGGGGCAGATTAGGGTCTGATCTGATAGGTAACAGTGACAGGTGGTGATAGGGGGTGATTTATGGGTAATTAGTGGGTGTTTAGAGGAGAGAATAGATGTAAACACTTGGGTGGTGATCTGATGTCGGATCTGCGGGCGATCTATTGGTGTGGGTGGGTGATCAGATTGCCCGCAAGGGGCAGGTTAGGGGCTGATTGATGGGTGGCAGTGACAGGGGGTGATTGACAGGTGATTGACAGGTGATCAGGGGGGATAGTTGCATACAGTACACAGGGGGGGGGGGGGGGGTCTGGGGAGAATCTGAGGGGTGGGGGGGGGGGTGATCAGGAGGGAGCAGGGGGCGGGGGGGGGACGGGATAAAAAAAAATAGCGTTGACAGATAGTGACAGGGAGTGATTGATGGGTGATTAGGGGGGGTGATTGGGTGTAAACAGGGGTCTGGGGAGTGGGCAGGGGGGGGTCTGATGGGTGCTGTGGGCGATCTGGGGCAGGGGGGGGGGGGGGGGAATCAGTGTGCTTGGTGCAGACTAGGGTGGCTGCAGCCTGCCCTGGTGGTCCCTCGGACACTGGGACCACCAGGGCAGAAGGCAGCCTGTATAATTACACTTTGTAAACATTACAAAGTGTATTATACACTTTGTATGCGGCGATCGTGGGGTTAACATCCCGCCGGCGCTTCCGTATGGCCGGCGGGATGTTGCGGCGGGTGAGCGGAGCCAGGCGGCGGCGGAGGATCGCGTCACGGATGATGCGATCACTCCGCCCATGCCCCTACAAGGACCGCCGCCATTTGTCAATACGGCGGTCCTTGCGGGGTCCACTTCCCGGCCGCCAATTGTCAATACGGCGGTCGGGAAGTGGTTAAAGGGAACCTGAACTCAGTAAAATGATTTGAAATACATGATGTAGCTGCAAATGAATATTATATACTTGCCTCACAGTCAGTTCCTCTCAGAAGCTCACCATTTTCTTCTTAAAGGAGAACTGTAGTGAGAGGTATATGAAGGCTGCCATATTTATTTCCTTTTAAGTAATACCAGTTGCCTGGCAGCCCTGCTGGTCTATTTGGCTGAAGTAGTGTCTGAATCACACCAGAAACAAGCATGCAGCTAATCTTGTCAGATCTGTCAAAATTGTCAGAAAAACCTGATCTGCTGCAGGCTTGTTCAGGGTCTATGGCTGAAAGTATTAGAGGCAGAGGATCAGCAGGATAGCCAGGTAACTGGTATTGCTTAAATGGAAATAAATATGGCAGCCTCCATACACCTCTCTGTACAGTTCTCCTTTAAGCCCCATCTACACGATACAATTCTTTGTGCGATTCAATTACGATTCTATTTACGTTCCGATTAAATCCGACATGTCCGATTAGGATTCGATTTAATTTGATTTGCCATTCCAAAACAATGGCAAATGGAACTGAATCGAATCAAATCCCGATCGAACATGTCAGATTTAATAAGATCGTAAATAGAATCGTAATCGAATCGCACAAAGAATCGTATCGTGTAGATGGGGCTTTACAGTGATCCCTTCCAGTTCTGACAAGATTTTGTCGGAACTGAAATATACCAGTTGCTGTCAGTTATATATCAGCTGCTGTCAGTTACAACTGAATGTGCAAGGTAATGTCCATGTTTCCCTATGGCTCAAGTGGGTAATATAACAGTTTAAGGGCTGGCGCACACCAGAGCGGTTCTGAAGCATTTTTTAAAATGCTTGCAGGGGGAAAACCGCTTGGCTAATGAAAGTGAATGGTATGGTGCACACCAGAGCGGTTCGTTTTTCCCCAAAACGCAAACTCCTATCCTACAGCATTTTTTAGATTTCTGAGGCGTTTCTGCCTCAATGTTAAAGTTTAGGAAAGTGGAAGCCGCTCTGAAAAACGCTAGATCAGAGCGGTTTCCAGGCGTTTTTGTTACAGAAGCGGTTCAGTAACAGCTTTACTGTAACAATATATGAAATCTGCTACACAAAAACGCTCCAAAAAACGCTAGGCATGTTTAGAAAACCTCTCTAAACATGCCTGGAATACCTCGGAAATCTGCTTCAAAAACCTCTAGCGTTTTGCAGATCTGCTAGAGGTTTTGGGTGTGCACTGGCCCTAACAGTGTGCTGACCAGGAGGAAGCTGTTATGGGGTAATGGCCATTTACAAAATGAAGGAAAGAGAATACCATTGATCACAGTGGACAAACAGGACACGGGAGAGGAGAAAGAGATTGAGTAGTAGACTACACGGTAGGTAAGTATGACCTGTGTATGTTTATTTTGACTTTTTATTTTCAGTTTAGGTTCTCTTTAAAGGATAATTGTAGGCTATTAAAAATAAATAAATAAATAAACTTACCTTGGGCTTCTACCAGCCCCCTGCAGACGTCCTGTGCCTGCGGCGGGGAATCGTTTTGTCCCGACTACTTACTACTGTTTTCTGTGACTTTAATATCGCGGGCCAGTAAGCCTGCGCCGGCCTTGCCGTACGCGTCCTCGCTCCCTCTCACATCGTTAAGAGCTTCCTGCGCAGGATAGCCATTATAAATTCTGTTCTCCAGACAATTGATCGTCTGAGGCGATTGTAATATCGATTTTTCAAATTGATGGAATTGATCCAAAAACCAGATCGATTCTATTAATCCAGGGCTGTGGAGTCGGTACAAAAATCTTCAGATTCCTCAGTTTATGAAATCACGACTCCAACTCCGGGTAACCAAAATGGCCCTGACTCTGACTCCTTAGTCTAATATTTAACAGGGCTGTGGATTTTGTACAAAAATCACCCGACTCCGACTCCTCAGTTTATGAAACCACGACTCCGACTCCAACTCCGGGTGCCCAAAATTGCCCCGACTCCACAGCCCTGCATTAATCTGATTGAATTGGAAAGCCTCTTTCCTTTTTGCTAGTGGACCTGAACAATCATTTTCAATCGATATTACATTTGAAGAGGAAGATCAATCATCCAGAGAATTACATCATTAATGGCCACTGATTGATCCATTGATCATTTATCACATTGCTTGCACGATATTAGAGCAGACATCAGCAGAGATCCAGTATTGGGCTGCAGGGAGATGTTATATTGCACTACTGCATTCTGTTCTGTCCTCCGTTCCAAGTCATGAAGGTGGCCGCGCCAAACAAAACACGACCGCTGTACAAGCGCTCAGCCGCGGATTCCTGCTATCTTTACATCATCCTCTCACTGAAGCGCGAAGGGCAAATGCTGCAGAGAGAAGCTGCAATGTTTTTCCAAAGGTTTATAGAGATCTCATAGTCATAAAAGCTACATACTCATCAGAAGATGGATTGAGGAACCTACAGTGACGCGACCCGACGAACGAGTGATCCCCGAATGTGCGAAGGCACATGATGGACTTCAAACAATTGCGGGACCTTAAAGGGAACCTGAAGTTAGAGGGATATGGAGGCTGCCATATTTATTTCCTTATAGGCAATACCAGTTGCCTGGCTGCCCTGCTGATTCTCTGCCTCTTAATACTTTTAGCCATAGCCCCTGAACAAGCATGCAGCAGATCAGGTGTTTCTGACATTGTCAGATCTGACAAGATTAGCTGCATGCTTGTTTCTGGTGTAATTCAGACTCTGCTGCAGCCAAATTGATCAGAGGGGCTGCCAGGCAACTGGTATTATTTAAAAGGATATAAATATGGCAGCCTCCATATAACTTTCACTTCAGGTTCTCTTTAAAGCAAACCATGTATCAAAGCCTGTCTCTGCTCACAGCTTTAGCCAATGGCAGAGTACAGCTGGAAAAAGCTTGCTGGGATAAATGTAAAGCTTGAAGACAAATTTCTCGTTTGTAAGATTAAAGCAAGCCTGTAAAGAAAAAAAAATAGTGGGAAGCTTCTTAATGGTGCTGAGGCTTTCCAGGGTGTTCTTGAGCCACCCCTGTGGCGCAGGACCCGCCTGTCCTTGCACGAGCGCATTCACACAGACACTAATATGGTCTGCACAGTAGCCACTTGTGCACTGAGGGAAAGCTGTGCGCGAGCAGGTTTGTGCTACTGCGCAGGTGCAGACTGCACTCCTGCATCCGTTCACAACCTAATCCTACCGTAGTCATAGTCTAAAGGCCTACCATATTATTATGTATTCATATAGTACTGGCATCTTCTGCAGCACTTTACAGAGTACACAGTCATGTCCCTGACTGTCCTTAGAGGAGCTCACAGTCTAATCCTACCATAGTCATGGTATAGTGTCCTACCATATTATTATGTATTTATACAGTACTGGCATCTTCTGCAGCACTTTACAGAGTACATAGTCATGTCACTGACTGTCCTCAGAGGAGCTCACAGTCTTATCTTGCCATAGTCATAGTCTAATGTCCTACCATATTATTATTATTATTATTATTATTATGTATTTATATAGCACTGACCTCTTCTGCAGCACATTACAGAGTACATAGTCATGTCACTGACTGTCCTTAGAGGAGCTCACAATCTAATCCTACCATAGTCATAGTCTAATGTCCTACCATATTATTATGTATTTATATAGCACGGACATCTGCAGCACTTTACAGAGTACATAGCCATGTCACTGACTGTCCTCAGAGGAGATCACAATCTAATCCTATCATAGTCTGTGTAATGGCCAAGCTCCCTGGAGTATCGGTCTGGAGGGGACAGAGCAGCAATATCCTGGCTTTGGGGGTGGAGAGAGAGGAAGACATTGCAGAAGTAGTGGGAGGAGAGGAAGTGACATAGCAAATGAACAGACTGGCCACAATTAGAGCTTTTGTGGGCTGGATGTGGCCCACTGACCGCCATTTGGACAGTCCTGCACTACATCACTGTACAGCCCTTCTATGACTGTAAGTCTTGACACTATTTACAGTATATGACTTATCTGTTTTGCAGTAAAAGTACCAGTCTATTCCTTTAATGGGAGGGGCCTATATTGTTGGCACCGCATTATCACTTCCTGTCTCCCGCTCTGTTATTTCAGGAATGGGCAGTGCCAAGGAAAGGCGGGACTATCCATCTGATTATACAAGGGTCACGCCTACTTCTCACATTCCTACACTTTATTAAGCAAACTCACCACCCTGTAACCTGTGCCCTGTTCTTCCTCCCCAGATGTGCTGACCCAGCGCTTGTACTGGGTGGACTCCAAGCTTCATACTCTGTCCAGCGTCGACTTCAACGGGGCCAACAGGAAGCTGCTGATCTTCTCGGAGGACAAGCTGAGCCACCCGTTTGGTCTGGCCGTGTTTGAGGTGAGACCAGAAGAATGACCGTGAGCTTATCATGAAACGTTAATATTCAGAGCATTGTCAGCTTGTCACAATACTCATTCTTATTCGCCTTCTTCACCATTTCCTATTGACATTCATGTTTCCCTCTTTTAAAGAGACACTGCAACATAAAAAAATATGATATAATGAATTGGTTGTGTAGTACGGATAATTACTAGAACATTAGTAGTAAAGAAAATATTCTCATATTTTTATTTTCAGTTATATCGGGGGGGGGGGGGGGGGGTTTATGACATTGCATCATTCTCTAATATTTGCAGTTTACACACTACTCAGCATTTTAAATGATTTTACCGAGCAGCCCAGTGAACTTTTGAACAGTTCTCTGTAAGAAAAAAAAAATACAGTGCCAGACACTTGAGATAACAAGCTTCAGAAGACAGAGCTCTCTGCAAATTTGAAAGTCGTGGAGCTCAATGGCTCTTTTGCATAGATAACTGGAGTTTCTTAGCTCTTCCTGTACTGGAAACAATATTAGAATTCTGTCTCCTCTCCTAATGCTTTATTTGTTAGCTGTACTTACACACACAAATCATTATATCATGTGCCATTGCACAATAATGGCAAATCGAGTTGAATCGAATCCCGAGCGGACATGTCAGATTTAATCGGATCGTAAATAGAATCGTAATCGAATCGCACAAAGAATCATATCGTGTAGATGGGGCTTTATGCCTAGTACACACCATACAATTTTCTGTTAGATTATTTTCAGTAGAGCCTGGTCATTCTCTCTGGTGCATTGTCTTCTGTTTATCTCCTGCTGAGTAGAACAATGCCTAATTGCTCAGCAGATAGATGGTAAGATGTTAGAAATTATCTATCTGTCAGGTAAATCTAAAGCTAGGCATACACAGCATTTCTAATCCTTATCAATCGAGCTGCTGATGGCTCGATTGATAATATCCGACAGGTCCGATGAGGGACAAGCAGGGATCGATCCACGTGCGGACGAGCAGGTATGCGCCGGCATCGAGCCAGCGGCTCGATCCGGCGCATAATTGGATAGGTGTATTCCCAGCATAACAGAAAATTGTATGGTGTGTACCTAGCATTATACTATATGAATATTTTCATTTGGGTCTGTATCTGATCATTTAGGTCTGGAAGACCTCCTTTAAGCCTCATCTACACGGGTAGATGAGGCGGCGATGTGGCTTATCAATCGAGCCGCTGATGCGGCTCGATTGATAAGATCAGACAGGACGGATCTCCCCACCGCCGATTCCCTGCTCGTTCTCCGCGAGGGGTCAATGGCAGGGAATCGAGCAGAAGATAAGCGGCGCCAGCGGGGACGAGCGGGTATCGAATCCGGCGGGCGAGCGGGGACACGGAAGAGGCGATCCGGCGGCTAATCGAGCCGCGGGATCGCCGCCTCATCTACACGTGTAGATGAGGCTTAACACTTGTTTATCAGAAGCTAACCAGATGGGTGTATGAGTCATATGTTACTTATGTACAATTAGTACAATTAGTAAAAAGTGCTTTTATATAAGGAATGTAGCACTGATCTGACCCATGATTTAGGATCTCTTATTAATGTACTAAAAAACAATAATCTCCTTTTAGTATGAAGATAGGGGACATTGGGAGACTTTTTAGTCATAATGCATGAATTATTTAGAAGTGGGTTGTAAATTTAGTAGTTGTATTCCAGAGCGAATATCTAATTGTTTACATGGGGGCGTAGCTAGAAATGAGTGGGCCCCATAGCAAAAAAAAAATGATGGGCCCCCCCATCCACCTTCCAACCCCACGGACCTCGGACCTCCCACCCAAACATTTTGTGGGGAAATCTGATTTCCCCACAAAATGCAACCAGATTGTCGGCAGATTTCCCTACAATATGCAACCAGATTTCGGGCAGATATACCCACAAAATGCAACCAGATTGTCGTCAGATTTACCCACAAAATGCAACCAGATTGTCGTCAGATTTACCCACAAAATGCAACCAGATTGTCTGTAGATTTCCCTACAATATGCCAGCAAATTGTCGGCAGATTTCCCCACAATATGCAAATAGGTTTGTCGCCAGATTTCCCCACAAAATGCAGTATATGTAGCCAGGTCTATAGTGGGCTAACATTATTTACCTGGGGGGAGGGTGGTTGGGCAGGCTGGCACGCTATTTGTGGTGCAGGCACTGCACTGGGTAGGCAGTTAGGTAGCCGGGTGGGAGGGTAGGCAGTTAGGTAGCAGGGTAGGCAGATAGATAGCCAGGTGGGAGGGTAGGCAGTTAGGTCGCAGAGTAGGCAGATAGGTAGCTGGGTGGCAGGGTAGGCAGTTAGGTAGCTGGGTGGCAGGGTAGGCAGATAGGTAGCTGGGTGGCAGGGTAGGCAGATAGGTAGCTGGGTGGAAGGGTGGGCAGGTAGGTAGCCGGGTGGGCAGTTAGGTAGCCGGGTGGGAGGGTGGTCAGTTAGGTAGTCGGGTGGGAGGGTGGTCAGTCGGGTGGGAGGGTAGGCAGTTAGGTAGCCGGGTGGGAGGGTAGGTAGCCGGGTAGGCAGTTAGGAAGCCGGGTGGGAGGGTAGGTATCCAAGTAGTTTAGTGGGGTAGGGGCCCCTCTCTTTTCTGCCTCACCTGGGGTCCCCCTTCATTTTATCAGCGGCGGGAGAGCGGCATATACAGCAGGCTCCGGCGGGGGTAATCAGACGCCATAGGTCCAGCCTCCCGGGCTACGGTGTCTCCTCTGTATGCCGCACACAATAAACCAGGAAGCAGTGCACACAGCATACAGAGGAGACAGTGTAGCCCGGAGGCAGCTGGACCTCTAGCGTCTGATTACCCCCGCCGGAGTCTCCTGTATATGCCGCACCTCCCGCCGCTCATAAAAGGAGGGGGGCCCGCTGAGGTGAGGGAGGGAGGGGTATAATTAAA
This sequence comes from Hyperolius riggenbachi, assembly GCF_040937935.1. Taxonomy (NCBI): domain Eukaryota; kingdom Metazoa; phylum Chordata; class Amphibia; order Anura; family Hyperoliidae; genus Hyperolius; species Hyperolius riggenbachi. Next base: position 22,057,179 of record NC_090651.1, on the reverse strand, counting down.
AAGAAAAAGTCCTCTCAGCTGCGGGCCCCCTGTGACGTAGGGCCAGGGCCGGGCCGAGGCATAGGCTGGAGAGGCTCCAGCCTCAGGGCGCAGTGTAGGAGGGGGCGCAGAATTCATTCAGCTGTCATTCCTAATTGTGTTTGAAGCAGAAATAAATAAGAAAAGGGGATACATGGCAGTGACTGCAAGCCAGATAACTAGATATTAAGGTGTTGGGGAGGTTGTGGGCCCTGTGGCGCCTCTTAGTCTAATAGCAATCAATGTGTGAAGAAGGCTGGGGTGGGAGGGATGGAGGGGCGCACTTTTGTGTCTCAGCCTTGGGTGCTGGAGGACCTTGTCCCGCCTCTGCGTAGGGCTGCCGCGGGGCCCCATAGCAACGGCTATGGCTGCTATCCCCATTGCAACGCCTTTGCATGGGGAAAAAGACATTTAGAGGGGGCTATAAATCTGTCAATTACGTGCCTGACCAGAATGTGGCCCAGTTGGTGCCGTTCCGGCCATGATGAGTTGTTGAGAGTTGCCGAGGGTCTCGAGGGGTTTTATCGTACTCCATAGTTCTCTATGGAGCAAAAAGGTATAAAACCCAGCTACTATTTTGAGACGACGGAATTCTCTCAACTAATAGCTGGGCTGGCCACCTAGCTAAATCCGACTGCATGATTCTCCCCTGATGAACTTCTAAGCTATTGTGAGGAAAGAGTTGCTCTCTAGGAAAGATAGAAGTTACTGCAACCTTGAGCGGAACACCTAACAAACACAAGGTGATGTAGTCAGGGGCGGGACAAGGTCCTCCAGCACCCAAGGCTGAGACAGCAAAGTGCGCCCCCCCCCCATCCCTCACACCCCAGCCCTTACACACTGATTGCTATTAGACTAAGAGGTGCCACAGGGCCCACAACCTCCCCAACACCTTAATATCTAGTTATCTGGCTTGCAGTCACTGCTATGTATCCCCTTTTCTTATTTCTTTCTGCTTCAAACACAATTAGGAATGACAGCTGAATGAATTGTGCGCCCCCTCCTACACTGCGCCCTGAGGCTGGAGCCTCTCCAGCCTATGCCTCGGCCCGGCCCTGGATGTAGTGTGTTTATAATACTGTAAATTATTATGTTATTATGTTCTTATTCTTTGTCTTCTTTCAAATAACTTAGTATTTTTCATCATATTGTGTATCAAAACATTTGTTAACTTTATTGCTTGTTTCTGAGCATTGGAGGAATCAAAAAGAACCCGCAATTGCTACAGTGGGATGCGAAAGTTTGGGCAACCTTGTTAATCCTTATGATTTATAAATTGTTGGTTGTTACAATAAAAAATGTCAGTTAAATATATCTTATAGGAGACACACACAGTGATATTCGAGAAGTGAAATGAAGTTTATTGGATTTACAGAAAGTGTGCAATAATTGTTTCAATAAAATTAGGCAGGTGCATACATTTGGACACTGTTGTCATTTTATTGATTCCAAAACCTTTAGAACTAATTATTGGAACTCGAATTGGCTTCGTAAGCTCAGTGACCCAGGTGAATGCCAATTATAAGAAAGACTATTTAAGGGGGTCAATTGTAAGTTTCCCTCCTCTTTTAATTTTCTCTGAAGTGTAGCAACATGGGGGTCTCAAATCCACTCTCAAATGACCTGAAGACAAAGATTGTTCACCATCATGGTTTAGGGGAAGGATACAGAAAGCTGCTGTTTGTTTCCACAGTTAAGAACATATTGAGGAAATGGAAGACCACAGGCTCAGTTCATGTTAAGGCTCGAAGTGGCAGATCAAGAAAAATCTCGGATAAACAGAAGCGACGAATGGTGAGAACAGTCAGAGTAAAACCACAGACCATCACCAAAGACCTACAACATCATCTTGCTGCAGATGAAATCACTATGCATCGTTCAACCATTTGGCACACTTTACATAAGGTGATGCTGTATGTGAGAGTGATGCAGATGAAGCCTTTTCTCTGCCCACATCACAAACTGAGCCGCTTGAGGTATGTTAAAGTGCATTTGGACAAGCCAGCTTCATACTGGAATAAGGTGCTGTGGACTGATGTAACTAAAATTGAGTTATTTGGGCATAACAAGAGGCGTTATGCATAGAGGAAAAAGAACACCGCATTCCAAGAAAAGCACCTGCTACCTTCAGCCTCACAGCATGATGGTAGTGGTTCCATCATGTTGTGGGGCTGTGTGGCCAGTGCAGGGACTGGGAATCTTGTCAAACTTGTGGGATGCCTGGATGTCACTCAGTATCAGAAGATTCTGGAGACCAATGTCCAGGAATCAGTGACAAAGCTGATGCTGCGGCGGGGCTGGTCTTTCAACAAGACAACGACCCTAAACACTGCTCAAAATCCACGTAGGCATTCATGCATAGGAACAAGTACAACGTTCTGGAATGGCCATCTCAGTCCCCAGACCTGAATATAATTGAAAATCTGTGGTGTGAGTTAAAGAGAGCTGTCCATGCTCGGAAGCCATCAAACCTGAATGAACTAGAGATGTTTTGTAAAGAGGAATGGTCCAAAATACCAGAATCCAGACTCTCATTGGAACCTACAGGAAGCGTTTGGAGGCTGTAATTTCTGCAAAAGGAGGATCTACTAAATATTGTTTTCATTTATTTTTTGTGGTGCCCAAATTTATGCACCTGCCTAATTTTGTTTTAACAATTATTGCTCACTTTCTGTAATTCCAATAAACTTAATTTCACTTCTCAAATATCACTGTGTCTGTCTCCTATCCTATATAATAAAACCCTAATGTCCCTGCGCCCGTCCCTGTGTCAGTGCTTTTTTGCACTGCACATGTGCAGGGAGAGACGCAGAGACACTGCAGAGAGCCGGAAGAGGACGGGGCCAGAAGGGGCAGGCGTGTGTGCGCATGCGTTGGGCGTGCGGCGTGTGTGCACGATGGGTGTGCACGAATGCGCGCAGCGGTATTGGTGACAGACCTAGCCCGTTTTTAACGGGCTTAGTCACAAGTATGATATATTTAACTGAAATTTTTTATTATAACAATCAACGATTTATACAGGAAAATCATGACGATTAACAAGGTTGCCCAAACTTTCGCATCCCACTGTATTTGTTGAAGTAGTGTAACTTTTTCTGTAGCAATACAGGTTGTGAATTAGAATATTGATTATATCTTGCAGAAGAGGTGTTAAAGAGTAACTGTCAGGCTGCAGAAGCTAATTTAAACCTCTATTCTCCTGTGTTAAACAGTTTAGAAGGAAGCCCAAAAGCAATTAGTGAAGATAAAAATCTCAGTTACCTTTGATGTGTGCTTATCAGCAAGGCTGTTATTCTTAAGAAGACGCAAGCCGCATACCATACTGCAAAGCATTCTGGGGCTCTCCCCTCGGCTGCTAATGAGACGTTACAGCAGCTTGTAATCGCGTAGCACTGATAAATCTCGGGCAGAGTACACTGCAGGAGTCAGCTATTGTTCCTAGCCACATGGCTCATTAATATTCACTGCACACTGTGTTGTTTAAGTACAAGCTTATCTATGATCAGGAAGCAGGCAGGACATGACGACACATTTGACAGAAAAACATGGAGCCTGCCATGAGCTGTCAGGAGCATCTATCTCTGCATATACTATATACAAATTCTGTGAAATCCAAACATGGACAGTGAAATGCATATGTAATGTAAGTACAGCCAATCTTTAGCTACTGATATATGTGTTTATTTTCTCTGAGACCTTATACCTAACAGCTCCTCTTTAATATACTGTTTTGAATTGGTTTTATTTTGTTATTTTGATGAAATAATAAAGTTGTACTGTTGAAATGCTTAACGGATGGTGCAGGAAATGGCATGTGGCCATTCTTTTCTCTCTGGTTTATACATTGTGAATGTGGCGAGTTCTCTCTGTCTTCTCACTGATTCTCGGCCTCTCTGTGAATCCGCAGGACAAGGTCTTTTGGACAGATCTGGAAAATGAGGCGATATTCAGCGCCAACCGGCTGACCGGAAAAGAGATCTTAATCTTGGCAGAAAATCTCAACAATCCTCACGACATCGTCATCGTCCATCAGCTCAAACAGCCAAAAGGTACGGGAGCCGTCATTCCGAAACTGCGCCAAGATCTTAAACCTCTCACTATGGATGGTTCATATCATGCTAACAGTTCCCAGGTCACTCCTCCCTAAACTATCGCCCAAGGAATCAGGTCTTCATCTCTGTGGGTGATGCTAAAGGTGGCCACACATCAGGCAATTTGGCGACCAATCAATCATCCAATCCGATTATTATAATTGGATGAAAATCGGTGCTGCCAAGAGCATACGTGATCGTCAATGAGACTAATTGTATCGATCGGACATGCTAGAAGATGCAGGGCCAACTCCCTCGATTGGGTGCGCAATGTTAACTGCGTGCGATATTGGGACGAGCTATGAATGCAATGGAACCCCCGGCGCTGTCCGCTCTAGGTAAAATAAGGTAAATGTCAGGTGCAGTGCAGTATACTTTACCTGTCTGTGCATGCGCCGCATGTGGTTGCCAGGGTAACATGGGTGCATGTGTGACATCGCGCACACGTATACGTCGGCAACCACGTGGGGTGCTTGAATAAAGTCCGATCCAGTGGCAGACACAGACAGGTAAAGTATCCGGCACCGGGGGGGGGGGAATTGGGGGACAACACCGGGGGCGGCGAGGTCACAAGGCCTATTACCGAGAGATTTCGTGCTAAATGCTCAAATCGATTGGGGATCTGGCTGCAGTGTATGGGCAGGCAACAGATCTCTTCTCGATCAGATTTGATCAGAGAGAGATCTGTCTGATGTGCTTGCGCCTTAACTTCTTGCCGACGGCGTCACGCCGATGGGCGTGGACGCGGCAGCAGCCCCAGGACTGCTTAACACTGATCGGCGGAAGGTCCTTGGGGCGTAGTTTGCAGGACATCGCGCGCGCCGATGCACACGCATCCCTGCTTGGATGGCAGAGCTCCGCCTTTAGTCTCCCAGCGGCGATCGTCGTCTAATTACATTGTACAGTGCTGCAATCTACGGCAGCTCTGTACTGAGGACAGCCGTGTGACACGGCTGTTCCCTCTAGAGGCAGGGAAGTGATCAGTTGTCATGCTGGGGATACACGGTACGTTTCTGTACCGTGTATCGACCAGCTGATCCGGCAAGCTGATAATATTCAGCTGGCCCGATCATGCCACTCGACCCCCGCCCACTCGATTCCCGTCTGCGGACAATGGCGACCTGGAGGTCGCCCTGACGTCATCGCCGGGGACCGGGACGGACTTGCGGCGAACGGCTGCTGGCAGAGCTGCGGCGAGGGATGTCCTGGGAGCTTGGAGCTGGAGGAAGCCCCCGGTAAGTACCACTTATATTAGCTTTCCCCCCCCCCCCCCCCTGATAACTCCTTTAAAGGAATACTGTTGTGGGGTCGGGGGAAAATGAGTTGAACTTACCCGGGGCTTCTAATGGTCCCCCGCAGACATCCTGTGCTCGCGCAGCCACTCACCGATGCTCCGGCTCACTTATTGAACTTCAGACTTTAAAGTCTGAAAACCACTGAGCCTGTGTTGCCGTGTCCTCACTTCTGCTGATGTCACCAGGAGCGTACTGCGCAGGCACAGACCATACTGGGCTTGTGCTATACACTCCTGGTGACATCAGCGGGAGCGAGGGCACGGCAACTCAGGCGCAGAGGTTTTCAGACTTTAAAGTCTGAAATTCCAGAAGTGACCCGGAGGCGGGGCCGGAGCATTGGTGAGTGGCTGGGCGGGCACAGGACGTCTGCGGGGGACCATTAGTAGCCCCGGGTAAGTTCAACTCATTTTCCCCCGACCCCCCCCCCCCCCCCTACAGTATTCCTTTAAAGGACACTTGAAGTGAGAAGAATATGGAGGCTGCCATATTTATTTCCTGTTAAACAATACCAGTTGCCTGGCAGCCCTGCTTTTCTAGTTGACTGCTGTAGTGTCTGAATCACACCTGAAACAAGCATGCAGCTAATCCAGTCACACTTCAGTCACCTGATCTGCTGCAGGCTTGTTCAGGGTCTATGGCTGAAAGTATTAGAGGCAGAGGATCAGCAGGGCAGCCAGGTACATTTCACCTGACATGCAGCATAATTTCGACCTAAGCTTTATATTCATGTATAATATATTCTTATTTGAATTTCCCTGTTTTTGGCATTAATCACATGACCTGTTTCCCAATATCCCTAGCGGTGAATTCCTGTAACCAGGGCCCACTTCCGAACGGCGGCTGCGAGTACCTGTGCCTGGCGGCCCCCCAGATCTCCGTCCACTCCCCCAAATACACGTGCGCCTGTGCCGATGGCGTGGAGCTGGGGCCGGACATGAGGAGCTGCGGGAGACGTAAGTAGAGGGGGACGCAGCATAAAAGGGTGAATGATGAGCTGTGTGTTGTCTGCGCCGGGGTAAGACTGCCAGGCAGGGGTCACACTAGAGCAAATCCGCAGCCTTGTGCCGCAGGCAAATAACACATGCGGAATCGCAGATAACAATAGTCTACGGTGCTGTTGCGTTGTACAAAGACATGGGATTCCGCATAGTGTAAAAAAAAAGTTAAAACTTGCCCTACTTTCCCACATAATGCATGTGGTTTTAAAAAGAAATCAATGGCTACTGTACAAAAAAAAACGCTCTACAAATCTCACAATTGTGCAGCAAAAAACTTGTGGGGAATAGTCTGCAATTCCCGCAGATGCAAGTGTGATCCCTCCCTAAGAGAAATGCAAGGCAGGTCTTCTCGGTGCGCACAGCACGCCATGCAGCGCCTGAGTTTGGCACAGCTGTAGCAGCAATGCTATAGTCTGTGGCCCGTGTGATTCAGTGATTCTGCTCACCCTGCGCCTATAAATGACAGGTACCGATAGCAAATGTACACAGGAAATGAGTTTATTCAACAATACGGTGTGTGACAACAAGCTGTGGGCCAGATTTATCAAAGCATTACCGACAGTTGTTCTAACCAGCAGAGGAACTGTTCTGCATGATAATGAGAAACTTCTTAAATCCTACGTAATAGCGGCAGTTTAGTGTGTATTTCTAGAGCTGCACTACAGTTATGAGAAGTGCAACTCCTTTCCTGAACTGCTGCAGATTAAGAAGTGCTTAATAGCAGTTCTACAGGTAGAGCAGCAGTGCAGGCTAGGCATGATTTGTGAAGGGCTCCTCCCTCCTGCTGCCAGGTGTCCTGTGAAACTGTTCTGTGCTTAACCTTTCTAGTGCTGGGCATTGATGCAATACAGCAGATGTATTGGTTACCTCAGCAACAGCAATTTTCCACACACACACACTGCACTGCCTGAGAGACCTTCCTAATTCCTCCTATTCCTAAGGGCCCGAGCTCACTGACGCAGTTGTGTCCACTTTTCAGTTGAAGGGGCACTATGGCGAACAATTGTAACATTTAAAATATGTGCAAACATATACAAATAAGAAGTACTTTTTTTCCAGAGTAAAATGAGCCATAAATTACTTTTCTCTTATGTTGCTGTCACTTACAGTAGGCAGTAGAAATCTGACAGAAGTGACAGGTTTTGGACTAGTCCATCTCTTCATATAGAGAAGAATATGCATTTTTCCTTATAAAATAATACCAGTTGCCTGACTCTCCTGCTGATCCTGTATCTCTAATACTTTTAGCTACAGACCCTCAACAAGCATGCAGATCAGGTGCTCTGACTGAAGCCAGACAGGATTAGCTGCATGCTTGTTTCAGGTGTGTGATTCAGCCACTACTGCAACCAAAGAGATCAGCAGGCCTGCCAGGCAACTGGTATTATTTAAAATGAAACATCCATATTCCTCTTCGTTAAGGTTTCCTTTAAAAACAAACGCCAGCCTTGATTCTGAAGACAGTTCTTTCTAAATTCATCTCAGTAATCCGTTTCGGACCGGTGACTTTATTTGGCGCAAGCTGTGTAAGCAATTACAGAAGCCATACTACTAATATCGCCACTTTCCACAACTCCTCCAGCAATTATTCCTCATTAGATCATTTACAACTAATTGACATTTATTACCACAGAAATGGTTTCTCCCGCACCTTGTGATGTGCAGAGAGTATTACATTACACCCGGCCACCTGCAGTCGCAGTTAATGTCTGTTAGCTGCTGTTATCTTAAAAAGAAAAACCACATGCCTAAAAATCAATCCATTTATCCTGATCATGACTGCTGAGTGTGCCGGCCGGAGAGCTGTACACCGATTATAATGGAGACCCTGGGAACTTTTATAGCAAGAGTGAATTCTATCTTATTAGCAGAACTCAGGGGCCTGCCATGAATGTGTTTAGCTCATTGCCAGATCTGTAGCCTGTGGGCCTTACTATTCTCCGTTACATCGTTCAGAAGGTGGTGATTCTGTTCTGAAACTCAGATTTAATTTGTGGTTTAAAACGTTAAACACAGCATAAAACTATTAGGAAAAAAAAACAATACATTATTGGTTTCCAAGTTACTGGAGGGGTTAATAATTCAAACTTCTCCTTTACTTTGATAAGTTTGCCTTTGCCTATCAAAATGATCAGATTATGTTGAGGTGTACTGAGATGAGGAAACAACGAAGACAAATCTTCTGTTGTTTGCACAACAATTTGTTAATTACAAGACAATCTTATCATTTGTCCTGTAAGCAGGCAATGTTACCAGTTCGCTTCCGTGAAGTGTAAACATGCCTTCAAGTGATATTAGACCAGTCTTTTCATGTTTTCTATTTGTTTTTCTTGCTGTGTTTAATGTTGTAGAGCAAAAATATAATTTTGTGTTTCATATAGTTTTGTGTTACAAATGCATTTGTTATTGTTTAGATGTTTTTTTTTATCTGTTGCAGCGACAACTCCTGTACCAACACTACCACCGCTTGTGACCGACTCCCCTACCACGAATGTGGCCCCAACAACACCAGTCCCAACTACTACAACCACCATGTCCACCACTTCAGCCACCTCCACTGAGACGACACTGAATCACTCCAGCACCACAAACTACCTCCAAACTACCTCTACTGTACACCGCAAGGAGATAAGGCTGCTACCCACCGATAACAGCAGCGTCTACCAGCACTGTGAGTGCTCACCTGTCATGGCTTGCTGTCACAGATGGGTTTTGATTTTGATTTTTTTCTTAAAGTGGACCTAAAGTGTGAAAATAAATTCCACAGTTCACAGGAGTTATAAGAGATCAGCATGAATACATGTTTATAAACTGACCTTTTGTGACTGAAAATCCAGGTTTAGTTGTTTAGCCACGCCCCCTCCTAGAAAACTGCCAGGGCAGTTTACTGCCCTTGACAAAGGCCTCTAAGAGATTGTGCCATAGGAGGGCAGGAAGTATCTCTTACAGCAGCCGAGGGCCTTTAATAAATTAACTTTCTCCTTAGTTTTCTTCTAGGTTATATTTCCTCACCTTATTGATAAATTGGTGTTGATTCACTATCACTATTGCTCCCCTTACTGCACGCTTAGTGTGCCTTATCAGAGTTAACATGCCTTATCAGAGTCAGCGTGCCTTATAAGAGTAGCATAGCGAGCGCTACGAACTTATGCCTGCTAATTGGCAATGACAAGAGCTCCACTCGTCCTGCCATGAGCCCCTGCGGGTCCAATCACTTTAAAGGACATTATCCCCGCACTTTGATTGGCCCAATAGGTTGCCTGTCAAGTTTCCTGTCAAGTGACAGGCAGCATAATTCATATCATGTGATTGGGACCTGAAGGAGGTTGTTGGCATTACAGTGCTTCTCGTGGTGGAAGAGGAGAGCCAATCCTGCAAGGAAGGGGAAAGGGAATCCTGCACCCGGTTTAGGTAAATATGAACCGCGGCGTGCCGCTCGGGCGGAGCCAGAGTAGGTCAGGGTAGCGGCATCCAGAGTGTCATGTGACTGTCACTTCATTTGTTTTAGTTATAGACGCTAGGGGATGTTTTCCTGGCGTTCAGCAGTGGAGGGGGATTTTGTGATAAGTGAAAAATATGAGGCGAGGGAAATATCTGAGCTTTGTGTTATTTTTGATAAAGACAAAAGAAATACCGAGAGCCCAATATAGTGTAGTATGCAAAACAAAGGGTTGGAAATGAAAAGTATATAATGTATATACTCACAAACGTGGGTTACCTCCTAGGCAACCACTGTATAGGCAGGTGAGGAGATTAGACCTGTCCTCACTCAGGATTAAAAGTCGCTCTCTGTAGATAAGGAAATAAGGGGCAACACCCCTCCACCAGAGGTGGATATTGATAATGTAAGAGTGAACAGAGGCGCCAGCAGGATAAAAGGTTCTAAAAGGCTTAAAATCCCTCAGGAGGTGGTGGTGGACTCGCCTTCCCGAAGCAGACAAGATACCGTCAGTTTTATGACAACAGGTTTATTAATATACTCCAAAACAAACAGTGCAACGCGTTTCACGGGTATGTTCCCGCTTCCTCAGGCAATAAACAGATAGGAGTACACTGTAAAGACAGAGACAGATAGCGTGTCCTTAGACCGATGTATATGTGTGCTGATGGTTTTTGGTGTATAGTTATGTTAACGTGAATAATGGGTAAACAATGCTGTGGTTAGAGGTATATTGGGAGAGGGGGTGAGGGGCTGTGCGGGGATTGTTATAAGAGTAAAAATCGTAGTGAAAAAAAGGGGGGGAGAGAGGGAAAAAAAATATGGGGGGGGGGAGACTATAGGTGGGGGGAGGGTTAGGGAGAAAATAAGGGTGGCAAAACACAATGCAATCAGATGTAGTAAAATGCAGTAAAACAGACTCACCAGTATGGTCTCAAGGTCACGAATAGCGCCTCTGTACCGGTGAGTCTGAAGATCAAGGTTTATATACCTAAGAGTATATGGGTGGACCAATTACATGGTTCATAAGGGGTGGGGGCTGTGTGATGGGCAGGTAATGTGTTTCTATGGGTGGGGAGGAGGCAAGATGGGGGGCGTGTTTGTGGGCTAATAGGAGCAGGGGACAGGTTATGTAACCTATATTGGGCCAATAGGAGCAGGGGGCAGGTTATGTAACCTATGTTGGGCCAATAGCAAGAGGGGATGTGGTTGTATAAGTTCGGGAAACAGAAAATAAACAAATGTGTGCAAAGTGTGTCTATTCAGAGGCTGAATAGAGTAGTGGTCAAGGGCTCTGCCTCTGGCACAGGAGACCAGGGTTCGAATCCCGGCCAGGGTCAGTACCTATTTAGTAAGGAGTTTAAGGAAAGACTACCTAATATTGCTGGGTCGCCTCATGAGCACGTCCCGAAGAGGATATTTTTTATAGACTACTTGGGGAAAGAAAGTATAGATAACAAATATTCATTCTAAAAGACATAAAGTGCATATTGGTGCATAACTGCGCCCTAAAAGACTGTAGGCATAAAAGACATAATTAATCGTTGACATACAATGATATAATAAAAGTCTACATATAAAAAAATAATAATATAAAAGGTATAATATAAGACATATGAAATCGTTGTAAAAGTATGTACAAGTGTAAAAAAAAAATTTTTGTTCATCTTCCAGTTGGAAATGTGGACTCTGACCTCCGGTCCACGCTGACGGCTGCAGTGATCGGTGTGGCTGTGCCTCTTGGTAAGTCATCTCTGCATTGAAGGGTGAGATTTCAGAGCATGTCTGTAAATATAAACATAGCTGTGCGGCATGATCGATTTTCCGATTCAATCCCTTTATCAAACTGGAGAAGTGGTGGTGAAAACTTTGAAAGGATGGGTCAGATATGCTTGAAAATGTCAGTGGCAAGTGCTTGATCAAGTGCGTGGCGGTAGTGGCGTTTGATATTGCGACAACAGACATACCTGATGGACCCCCAGCTGGTGTCCCCACAAGAGTAAAGTGACCCCCATGCCTGTGTGCAGTGTTTTAGAATCTCACCCGTCCTCCTCTGCCATCAAGCCTTTACAGTAAACGCCTGTCCCATGTGGCACCAGGCGGATATGTGACAGGCAGTTGACATATCTGTGTTGCAAACACTCTAATGCTGGGCATACTCTGGCCAGGTGTAGCAGATGTACTGATCCAAATAAACATGAGAAAAGTAGCAATCAACAAGGTTGTATGTAACTTTTTATTTGTGTTCACAGTCTTTAGCCTGTTGTGTTTAGTGGTCTGTGCTCAGTAGTGTGTGTAGTAGTGTTCTCCGTGGCACAGGCATGGCTCATGCCGTGGGTGCCATGCCTGCACCCTTCCTTTTCCCCGTGCTGCCCCGCCCGCCTCCTTTAAGACACTCAAAGACCTCAGATCTGTGGCACCTAGAGAACAGGAAAGTTGTGCATAGCCGCCATGCAATGCACTGCAGATGCGGAAGTGATGTCACCAGTCACTTCCTGCTTCTGAAGCGTATCTCGCTGCCACTATATGCCGCTCATCTGTTCTCTAGGTGCTGCTGATCTGAGGTCTTTGAGTGTAATAAAGGAGGTGGGCGTCGCAGCACGGAAGGGTGGGCGGGCTGGAGAAGAATGTGGTGATCTACCTTGGCTCCATATTCTGAAGGGAGCGGAGCTGCCTATCTCTGGGGGATACCTTGGCCACCTTTTTGGGGGGAAGGGATGGGGACTACCTATGGTGGGGCTACCTATCCCAGTAAGCTGCATTGGCCACCTGTGTTGGTGGGAAGGGTGGCTACCTATAGAGAGGGTGGCTACCTATCACAGTGGGCTACCTTGGCCACTTGTTTTGGGGGGGGGGGAGGGCTACAGGGCAGGGGCTACCTATCACTGTGGGCTACCTAACCCTGTTTGGCTACCTTTGGTCTTGGTGGTGTGTTCTCAGTAGTGGTCTCAGTGGTCTGCTCAGTAGTGGTCTCTGTGGTGTGTGCTTAGTAGACTGTGGTCAGTGGTGTGTGTAGTAGTGGTGGTCTCAGTCTGTTCTCAGTAGTGGTCTCAGTGGTCTGTTCTCAGTGGTCTGTGCTCAGTAGTGGTCTCAGTGGTCTGTTCTCAGTGGTCTGTGCTCAGTAGTGGTCTCAGTGGTCTGTGGTCTGTTCTCAGTGGTCTGTTCTCTGTAGTGGTCTCAGTGGTCTGTGGTCTCAGTGGTCTGTTCTCAGTGGTCTGTGGTCTGTTCTCAGTGGTCTGTGCTCAGTAGTGGTCTCAGTAGTCTGTGCTCAGTAGTGGTCTCAGTAGTCTGTGCTCAGTAGTGGTCTCAGTGGTCTGTACTCAGTAGTGGTCTGTACTCAGTAGTGGTCTGTGCTCAGTAGTGGTCTGTACTCAGTAGTGGTCTGTACTCAGTAGTGGTCTGTGCTCAGTAGTGGTTTGTACTCAGTAGTGGTCTGTACTCAGTAGTGGTCTGTGCTCAGTAGTGGTCTGTACTCAGTAGTGGTCTGTGCTCAGTAGTGGTCTGTGCTCAGTAGTGGTCTGTACTCAGTAGTGGTCTGTACTCAGTAGTGGTCTGTGCTCAGTAGTGGTCTGTGCTCAGTAGTGGTCTGTGCTCAGTAGTGGTCTGTGCTCAGTAGTGGTCTGTGCTCAGTAGTGGTTTGTGCTCAGTAGTGGTTTGTGCTCAGTAGTGGTCTGTGCTCAGTAGTGGTATGTGCTCAGTAGTGGTCTAAGTGGTCTGTTCTCAGTAGTCGTCTCAGTGGTCTGTGGTCTGTTCTCAGTGGTCTGTTCTCAGTGGTCTGTTCTCAGTGGTCTGTTCTCAGTGGTCTGTTCTCAGTGGTCTGTTCTCAGTGGTCTGTGCTCAGTTGTCTGTGCTCAGTGGTCTGTGCTCAGTAGTCTGCGGTCAGTAGTGTGTGTAGTAGTGGTGGTCTCAGTGGTCTGTGCTTAGTGGTGCTCATCCCGTGTCATCCTTCCGCAGCAGTCCTCGCACTTCTCTGCCTGTCCGGTTATCTCATCTGGAGGAACTGGAAGAGGAAGAACACGAAGAGTATGAATTTCGATAATCCCGTCTATCGGAAAACCACGGAGGAGGAAGAGGAGGAGGAAGAGGAGATCCACATAGAGCGGACAACGCAGATCGGCCACATCTACCCAGCTGTGAGTACCGAGGCCGCCACAGACGTGGAATATAGACGGCCAGAAAACCATTACCGACATGCCAATAATTCTGAATCAATAAAAATTCACAGAGTTTGGAAGTAGCGAAGTGCTGCAGTTCCTCGATGCAAATTTAATGCAGATTGGAATTAGAGCAACTCAGAATTATTCGCATCTTATTGACTATCCCTAATAATGGCAGTACTTCATCCTCAGTGATGTCACTGACAGATTTGACAGCAGTTGTTAAAGGGAACCTGAGCAGAGCATAAAAATGGAGATCTGAACTTACCTGGGGCTTCCTCCCGCTCACCGTAGCCTGCGAGGTCCCTCGACGTCCTCTGGGACCCCTCCATGCTCCTGCTGGCGGCTCCGTTACGTGCACGACATCATGCGCCTGCGCAGCCCGTCTGCCTCGATCACGTGCCTGTCGCTGTGAGCGTTTTGAGCAAGCGCAGTTCTCAGAAGACTGAACCACGCTTGCATATAATGCTCATGGTGACGGGCGTGTGATCAAGGCGGACGGCAGCGCATGCATAGTTGCGTATGGCTTTGGGTGAAGTAGCGCACCTAACGGAGTCGCCAGAGAGAGCACGGAAGGGACCCAGAGCATGTCGCGGGACCTTGCAGGTTACAGGGGGGCTGGAGGAAGCCCCAGGTAAGTTCAAATTTCCATTTTTATGCTCTGCTCAGGTTCCCTATAACAATATCTGTCAACTGCGGTTCCCGACATTACAAGAACATTACAAGAACAATATCTGTCAACTGCGGTTCCCGACATTACAAGAACATTCATTTGCTTACATCAAAGGTCAGCGCAGGTTTAGAAAGTCATTATATGTAGGGAATGGTAAATTCTTCACCACAATATATCAAATGCTCAGAGGTAGGTATCCGCCAAACATCAAAACAAGAAAAGGCTTACCAGCTCCCAACAACCCACATTATAAGGTTGTGAAATGGCTCAGGTCACAGATAACGTCCGGGGAACATCAGACGTCGTGAAGATTCAGTGGACATCTCTATGGAGATAAAGTTTCAGGAATTTATATAGGAAAACAAAAATATCTAAACGTAACCCGTTTATTTAGATAAAATTTCTTTAAAAGGCAGTAGATATAAAAACAATAACTCACATACGGGGCCCATAAACAGGGAACCCCGGAAGTTTAGCGCGCATGTCATGGTCAATCATAGATCAGTAGACAATGGTGCCGCCTGTTACCTTCCCTTGGGAGCTGGTAAGCCTTTTCTTGTTTTGATGTTTGGCGGATACCTACCTCTGAGCATTTGATATATTGTGGTGAAGAATTTACCATTCCCTACATACAATGACTTTCTAAACCTGCGCTGACCTTTGATCTATGCCTGACTTCTGAACTTTTAGACATTGTTCTTCTCAGCGGCGGTTCCATTGTCCCTTGGCGCCGATATATTTGCTATTATATATAACATTCATTTACTGCCCTCGTTCTATGTTCTCGCTCCTGTGCACTCTGACAACACTCCTCGTGGTTACATGACTGCTGACATCACCACTGGCCATTTGCTGTGATCAAAAGAGAGGGGTTTTTTTTTTTTTTGCTAGATATAATTTCTCTGGTCATTTCAGTTTCAAAGGAGACGTGGCTGAAAGGGATTTGATTGGTCACAAAGACTCGATCAGGTGCACAGCGCAAACAGCGTTCAATTCCCAGACAAACCCCTGGCCTGTCCCTTAGGCTTTGTACACATCTAAAATCGAAATTGCTGACGCCAGCGACTTTTTTAAAAATGTAATTTCCCCTCCCGGCGCTCCACTGCACGCTACGATTTTGTACAAAGTGCTTTTGTAAGCGTTTTTGCAGAGCTTATAAAACCGGAAATAAACAAATACAATGTATTTATTCATAAAAGCGTGAACGCAATCGCTGCACAAAGTGATTTTGTGAGCATTTTGCTTTTTTTCTATACCTTCCATTGTATCAAAATCACCCTAAAAAGTGTACAGGCAGTGCTTTGCTGAGCGGAAAGCTGACAAAACGCGCTCATATGAACTATCCCATAGGAATTAATTGCACAAGTGTTTTTAGGGCGATTTTGAAAATCGCCGGCGCTGAAAAAAATGCGCAAAACGCCCTAGGTGTGAACAAGCCCTTAGTGCACGTGTATCCCCCAGGCCCAAGGTGAGTGTTGCAGACCCACCTGTCATGCCGATGCCTCCCTCCCCTCCTCCCGTGTCTGGCATCTTTTTAAAATGCCACCATGAGCGTCTGGATCACGTGACACGGGCGCTAGTGGTGAGGTCCGTATATGCGGTGGTGTCACATGGTACAGGCGCCAGGCACAGGAGGAGGTGAGGAGTCGCACCAGCTGGAGGGGGGGCGGCCTGGCAGGCAGGGGTGCCAAGATGATCTCCTATAGATTTCATGCTCCAATCTGTCTGCAGTGTGTGGCAGGCAATAGACTCCTCTCTGATCAGATTCGATCAGAGAGGGATCTATCTAATGGTCAATCTGGCGGCACATTGAGTGATTTATAGCTTTATTAATAACCCTTTAGCAGCCAAATTATTTAGAGGCTTGCAAATGCTCCCGGCCAACTTATTTTAGAACATTTTTTAAAATGTCTTATTTGTTACATTTCCCTACTTCTAATGAGTACTTCTGCAATGTGTTTTTATGGCCACTTGTCACTAGGGGGCAATGTGAGACAATAATAGAGGACTTCTGCTAGCAGAGAGAGATCAACACATTCCGAAAATTTACAGTACAAGCTCTGCCGACTGAGGTCAAAAGCACTGCACTTATTTCAAACGAGATAACTTGAAGCTGCTAATGAGTTGAATGAGACTCCATATCTCTCGCTTGTGACAGTTGTGCTTTACACAACCGATACCAGCAGGCCAAGATAGGAATAAGAGAATTTTGTAGTTTGTTACTAGTCTTTCATGCCCTGTATACGCACACCATGCAGCAGTATAAGGGGATTAGTGAGGATCCTAATCGACAAATTACGATTTTGCTAAATTTCGCTTACATTTTCGCAATTATGCTTATACGTAATTACGATTTCCAAATTCAATTGATGTCGTGTGGTCATTTGTAATTTCACATAAAATAGCGCAAAATTTTGCGTAATTTATTGCCGAATTTAGCAGTGAATAGCAAAGACCCCATACATGCTATTGACACCAAAATTGCTACATATGTTAAGGAGAATACCCTTAATGGTTAATTTGCATATATTCAGCAGTGGTGCCTGGGAGACATCTCGAGCTCACTCCAACCTGAATTATCGCAAATTCTTTCTGTTTTAGGAAAGCAAACTTTTGTTTTTCTTAACATCTTAGTAAGGGGGCTTTTAGGACCATTGTAGTCCCTTACACACCCCAATGAGTTCTGGGTCACCATGAGCTTGCTGGTTAGTCTGTGCCTCTCGGATTTACAAGCCCTACTCCATAGAGCCAAATTAATCCATGCCATGCACTGATGAGGATCAAACAATCCGAAACAGTCTGTATGCATGTTGGATTATTATGGCTCTGTACAAATTAATAAGCTGACACATCATTGCATTCCAGCGGTTCTGGAGGTGTGTTTAGCTTCTAAGGGCACAATGGTTAATTTGCATATATTCAGCAGTGGTGCCTGGGAGACATCTCGAGCTCACTCCAACCTGAATTATCGCAAATTCTTTCTGTTTTAGGAAAGCAAACTTTTGTTTTTCTTAAGGAGAATAGTGGGTGCAAGTCAAAAAAAGAATTTTGCAAAAAGACTTTGTAGTTTTTGAGAAACTCGATTTTAAACATGCAAGTAAAAAATGGTTTTGAAACTTAGAAAAATTACAGTTTAACCAGTTTGGCCTATGTGGACTAACCTACTCGTCCAGATAGGCTCTGCTGCTGCCGCCGCATACTCGTCCAGATAGGCTCTGCTGCTGCCGCCGCATACTCGTCCAGATAGGCTCTGCTGCTGCCGCCGCATCATGCGCGCGATCGGGCACGATCCCGCCACTAGCCCCCCGATCAGTGAATGGGAATATAATTCCCATTCACCGATCTAACTTCCCCGCAGAAAAACCGACGCTTTCTATTGAGAGAGCGCGGTATTTCTTCCCCCAGGAAACTTCTCCGTCTTCTTTTAGTTCCTGGATGCGAGATCGTTCGCATCCAGGACTTTTTTGACTGTGGCCATCTTGTGGCCAAACAGTAAACTTATAAGTAGTGATGGACGCAAATTGAAAAAATGCACCTTTATTTCTAAATAAAATATCGGCGCCATAAATTGTGATAGGGACATAATTTAAACGGTGTAATAACCGGGACAGATGGGCAAATAAAATACATAAATTTTACTTATGGTAGCATATATTAATTTCAAACTATAATGGCCAAAAACTGAGAAATAATGAATTTTTTTCATTTCTTTCTTAATCTTCCTGTTAAAATGGATTTAGAAAAAAATAATTAGCAAACTGTACTACCCAAAGAAAGCCTAATTAGTGGCGGAAAAAAAAAAGATCTAGAGCAATTAATTGTGATAAGTAGAAATAAAGTTATTGGCGAATGAATGGGAGGTGAACGTTGCTCAGATGCATAAGGTTTTCGCCACTGCGGTGCTGAGCCGGTTAAAAACCATTTTTCTTTGCATTTTTAAAATAGAGTTTCTCAAAAACTACAAGGTCTTTTTGAAAAATTATTTTTGTGACTTATACCCACTATTCTGCTTAACATATGTAGCAAATGTGGTAGCAATCACACATAAGGGGGCTTTGCTATTAACCTCTAAAGTCGGACCGAAATTATGTAAAAGTTTGCGAAAATGATGCAAACATTTTTAAAATACTACCTTTACATACGAAATTAATTATGATTTTCTCTGAAATTTAGCATTACGATTGCGATACGTAATTACGAATTTCGCTGCGAAATTTCGCACATGCGAAATTTCGGCCCACCACTGAAGAAGACGTTGGAGCTATATAATCAACAATATCACTAACAGAACCCTACTGGCTAGATTTGTATTATCCCGAAGAAAAAATTGCCTGTTAGCTCCAACTGGCTGCGATTTCCCCTGCTGCCGTCACAGCGATCCGTGTCTCTGGCCGCGCAGAGCGCGGTGTCCCGCTGTGCCAGCTGATTGACGTATTTTCTGTTCTCTCCCGCGGAATGGTCACGCTGCGTAGCTTTATTGTTCTGTCCTTGCTTGAGGCCTCTGCACACATCCTCCTCCTCATTTCACACTCTTCTCTCTCCATCTCTCCAGCGAGTGGCATTGAGCCTTGAAGACGACGGACTGCCTTGAACATTGAATTGCGCTCTTGACTAAGTCTCAGCTCATCGCTGAACGCCACAGACGCCACCAGCGGTCCCCTGTCCCTCAGCTGGAACGCTATCAAGGATTCTGTGATACAAGACTTCCCACGCGACTCGCCAAGCCAGCGTGGGAGCGGACAGATCTCGCTACGTCACTCTCTATAGCGGGACAACGAGATCCCACAGAACCAGGCAACAATCGCACACTCTCAATAACGTCCCCCCTTACCCTTTCTTATTTATTTTGCTGATGGATAACCACAAAAAAATGTTTCTAACATCCAAAGGATGTAAGGGTTTCTATGTATAAACTTTTTATACACATTTTTACTTGATCCTCGCCCGAGGTACGCCCGTCTTGCTCTCTGTACATAGCCAGCTTCTGGGACAAAAACGACCCTTTTAAAATATTATATTTATAGAAGGTTTTTTTGTATATAAACTTAACAAGACTTTGTGGTTCTCCATCAACATAAACAGTAAATTAATAATGAAGTTTAGAGGTTTTTTTGTAGGATATTTATTAACCCCGGGTGCATTGGTGAGGGGCTATCGGGGGGGGGGGGGGGGGAAGGAAACGATGTACATACAGAAGGTGAAGATATTTATTTTTGAAAAAATTCTTGATTTCTATGTTGGCGGTAGAAGCCACTGAACACCCAGCTCCACTCTGCTTACCGTTAAAGGGCATTTTTTATTATTATTTGTCGTTGCTCCATCTACCGTCTTTCTTGTCGGCCTGTGTCCAGATTAATGTCAAGGTGGCCACACACGATACAATAAAATCATCCCGTTGTACAGCAATTCTATAAAAACTAGCGGTTGTCATGAATAATCTAAGGGTCTGTTTCCACTATCGCGGTTTCCGGCGAGAATCCGCAGAGTTTCCCCGCAGCCAAATCGCGCGAGGAAACTCTGCCATAGGGTATAATGGCGCTGCCGGCCGAATCGCTTGCGGCAGCGATTCGGCCGGAACCCCCCGCAGAATTTGCAGCGGAGGCTGCGTTTCCCATGGCACGACTGATGGGATTCGCCTGCGATCCCGCTCAGTGCCGGCGTGCGTCTGCGAGACACACGCCGCACAAGTGGAAACGAGCCCTAAAGGTTTTTTTTATTTGAGCAAAAAATCCGATTGGAGTGGTGGATTTTTCTGATACATTTTTATGAAAATTGAATGGTGTAGGATATATTGTCAGTTTAATAATGTTTTAATAAAGTTTTCAATCCATTTTTTTTTATAATTGTGGAAAAATTGAGCACACGTGGGTGGTACATTGGCCAGATTTGTTTTATGTGTTACAATCAATCAGAAAAATTGATTGTAATTCTTGAATTGAGAATACATTTAAAAAAAATTGTACAGTGTGTGTGGCCACCTTACGAGTTACTATAATCAAGCAAATCTAGACAGTAACCTAGCAGAGAAAACACATAGAAAAGTACTGTGAATATAACGAAGCTGCAATATCTATATATACATCTATATCATGTATTTGGGAGCCCAGAATTTAACCCTTACAGCTGTGAACTGCGTTATTGTACTTGAAGAACAGGGAGGGTCGGTGAGACGCTAATCGTTTTGAGTTGATGCTAACGTCATGGTAATTTTATGCAAGTTGGTATTGGACCGATCAAAATCATCAGCAGTCGCATTTGATCGGTTCATTTCCAAACACTTGCATGAAATCTGCATAAAATGTGCGACGTTGAAATCGATAGCGTCTCATTGACCGTCTTGGTTGAAGAACACATCATTAGAAAGAAGTAGAAGCTACCTTTTGGAACGCCTTCTACTGATTCCACCCATGGCCAGATTTGAGGGAAGGCAACAAAGGCCATGGCCTAGGGCGCAATGAAGCAAGGGGCGGATAGTGGGCTGGCACACTCAGGCAGTTAAACTTCTAAACGTAAACCACAGCGGTCAACAGACCCTTCCACAGGGCAGAGCAGTTGTGTGTGTTGTGTTGTGTTGATCCTTTGGCTGGAGTACTTTTTAAAGCAAACTTGAAGCAAAAAAAAAAAATGTGTAGTACGGATAATGAATGGAACATTAGTAGCATAGAAAAGTCTCGTTTTTATTTTCAGTTATATAGTTTTGTTTTTTATAACATTGCATCATTCTGTCATATTTGTAGTTTAGAAACCACAGAAATAATGACCCTTTGAACTTTCCTGCAGTAAAACCGTATGTCAAGCTGTCTCTCACTGTTTATTGGCTGTTTAAAGTGAACCAGAGACGAAGCATCCTCATGTATTTTACCATATATATCAGTGGGGACATTAGAGAAAACACCTACCCTGCTCTCTGTTTCATTATTTACTGTTCAGATTGTTTCTTATCAGCCCAGATAAAATCCCTGACTGAACATTCAGTCTGGCTTTGCGATGACTCAGCTATAATGATTCCTGAGCAGAGCCACAATGGGGCAGGCTTGAGCTTGAAAAGACAGCACAGAAGACAGACTCCGCTATAAAGATTCCTGAACAAAGCCAGACTGAATGCTCAATCGGAGATTTTATCTGGGCTGATGAGAAGCAATCTGAACAGTAAATAATGAAACAGAGAGCAGGGTAGATGTTTTCTGTAATGTTCCCACTGATATATATGGTAAAATACATGAGGGTGCTTCGTCTCTGGTTCTTAAGTGCTTCAGAAAACAGGACTGTAATCGACCCAGTGGGTTGAATAGCTCAGAGAAACTCTTCTGCATGGATAACTGAAGTCTGTTTTTTGTTTTTTTTTAATTTTTATAACTCCTCCTGTGCTGGAAAACAATACAAGACTCCTTTTTTTTTTTTGCTACTAATGTTCTATTTCTTAGCTGTACTACACATACAATTAATTATCTCAGTTTATATTCTTTTCAGGTCTGCTTTAAATCTGTTGCCTAGAGAGAGGATCTTCAGTACAGTTGTGAACTTGCAAAGAATGATGATGATGTGTGGACAGCTGCTGCATATTTATCCTATGCATTATACAGATGTGAACTTGGCTGTTATTTCTCAGCACTTGATGAAATCCTGCGTAGCCTTCTGACGATCTTCAGGAGCGATTTCGCGCAGACGTGGGTGGAGGGACGTGTTACACTGCAAGTCCCACTTAATGAGCCCATTCATGATGCAATTTTTTACTGAACTATTCTTTATTTTGATCAGGAAAAAAATCACCTTCAAAATAATTAAAACAAACCAGCCATGGCTCACCATCGTTAAAAAAAAAAATAGCCCGTTTATCGATCCGCCTGGCAGATTTCGATGATCGTATCTGATCTTATCTAAAATAATATTGTACCAATGTTAGAGGAATACAATAGTCTTCATATTTCCAATTTACTGAATTAATTGAAATTAAGAATCCGTCATAAAAATTGTATCTTTAATGGACACTTTTAGAGCGTACCTGTGAGATAATAAATGCAAAAGTTAGATACTTACCTCAGTACAGGAAAGCCTCTGGATTACCCAGAGGCCTCTCTGATTCCCTCTGTACCCCACCACTGCCCGCCGAGACCCTCTGCTTCTTCATAGGCACCCTCACCTCTGCATACCACGTGAGACAGGAGAATAGCAAGGCACTGCTCCTGATCACACTGCTCTCTCGCCACTGCAACCCCCTCTCTCTGCTGTCGCTATGGCGCCAGAGCTCCCTGAGGCACTGTGAGACAAACTCATTGGCTTGCTTTGATAACAGGGTCAGAAGCCAATGAAATAATCTCCTGACCAGCTCACAGAGCTCTGCTGTCATAGGGATGGCAGAGAGAGGGGCCTGCGGCGATGGGAGGGCGGTGGTAGCGGCAGGTCAGTGCGGCGTCATATCGGTAAGCGCTGTTTTTTTAAAACAGCAGTCTCTGGGGGACATTTATCAAGAGTGTCTGAGACAAAACATTAGTAATTTTTTAGAACTCCGTGTAGAACTGTCTCAGACATCCTAAGAAATCACTAAATAGTGCAGATTCCTTCTTAAACTGTTAGGAATAGGAGGAGTTAGGAAGGTCTCTCAGGCAGTGCGGTGTGTGAGGGAAATTGCTGTTGCTGAGGTAACCAATACATCTGCTGTATTGCATCAAAGCCCAGCACTGGAAGGGTTAAGCACAGAACAGCTTCACATGACACCTGGCAGCAGGGGGGAGGAGCCCTTCACAAATCATGTCTCACTGCTGCACTATCTGTAGTAGTGCTGCACTTCTTAATCTGCAGCAGTTTAGGGATGGATTTTAACTTTTACTCATTGCATAATTGTGTTCCTTTCCTATTGTTTATAGGGCATTCCTCAAGCCAAATACTTTTTTGTTTTTGTTTTAATACTCTAATTCCCTATAAACTAAACAAGTCACGCCCACAGGTTTTCAGAGAGCCTTGGCGTTTTCAGACAGTAGCAAGGGCTCATGGGAGCTCAGTCTGGGCAGGAGGAGGGGGAGGTATTACTAGCCAGAGATTTTAGAGGAGAGGAGGAGGGGGGCAATTAGGTTTTTTTTCAGAGGCTGAGTGCTGTGTGTAATGTTTACAAACAACATGGCTGCTGTCATTGTATCACAGGAAGAAGTAATCATATTCTATTAAAGCTGTTTGCAGCTAGATTTGCTGTGTAAACTATCTAAACTTTAGATAAGATGTATAGACAAGTTACTTGTTATAGTTAGTTTTTCATCTCGGATCCGCTTTAACTGTAGTGCAGCTGTAGAAATCCACGCTAAACTGCTGCTATTAAGTAGGATTTGAGAAGTTTATTATTCTGATGCAGAACAGTTCTGCTGCTGGTTAGAACAGTTTAAGAAGAACGAACTGTCACTAATGCTTTGATAAATGTGGCCCTCTGGTTCTTAAGGGGCCAGAAACTGCTGGTACGGAAGTGGTTAAAAGCCCTTTATTCCATTCAGGTACACACAGTGGTACAGGACAGGGTGTCGGGTGCCTGACGGCTGCTTCGCAGGCTTGAGAATCTCTTTAGGTCATGTAGAGCTGAATGGCACAAAAACGTTGAACAGAGCAGACCCCAGATGGGCGTATAGGCATATGCCTCCTTCCACTCGCACTGCAGCGCACTTTTCAGCCATTTCCCTGTCGATCGTTTTCAGCCGCTAACACGAACAATCCCATTACTCTCCATCGACATCTCGCCCTAAATGTCATACAGATACGAGATTTTCTCCATTCCAGACAGCTGCAGGTCATCCTCTTTACAGCTGTCCAAAAAAAGATCCATCATGATTGCACCTCCTCTTGTCGTACCTCCCAGCCCCCATCCATACTACAGAACTGGCTGCTCGTATATAGCCAAACCTCACGTCTGTACAGCAATCATCCTAAGGGCTCAGTCACACTGTGCACACAGCGCAATTCTGCATCAGGCTAGCGCACTCTAATGTATGAATGTATTATTGTAATGCATAGCGTTTTACTAACGCGCTGTCCATGCTTGTTTCTGGTTGATGTGCGCAAAACGCTCATATCCCGTGGGGGTTAAGCAGGTTGTGTAATAACAGGCTAGTTTTAACCTGCGCACATTATAATCCAGGTGTTACACAGAGCGCTTTGTGTAAGGAAGGCCTAATGCAATTGTTCAGAACAATAAACGATTGTTCAACCAACGAAGATTGCCTGTCTACATGTAGCTTAATCCTCTTTATCATTGCCTAGTCCTACAACATCGAAACATTTGTAAAGAGTTTTTCTCCTTTTGGACCCAAAGCGCATAAGCTTGTCTCAGATCAGTACATAGTGATCTGTACAGGGGAAAAAGTTATGTGACGATAACTGCCAGACTAAACGGGTGACTTTTCGGTTTTGAGTTAAACGTGTCCAGGGTTGGAGCTGTTTGGTTAGGTTTGGGAAGGCATTCCACAGGCTAGGGGCAGCATGACAGAAGGCTCTGGCTCCAAATGTTTCTAGTGAACTCTGGGAGTGGTCAAGTTAATCCTAACCCTCATCATTGCCCATCCATAGCTGTTTTTATCAGCACATAATCCTAATTGCCATTACTGGTGCTTCGCTTATGATTCCCACCCTCAAACTAACGCAGCAGGCAAAATGTCCGCTGATACTCATGCCTAGGCAAGAGGGGGGCGTAACTGGTTTACTGCACAAGGGCTTCATTCTGTCTATAGACTCCCAATACTCACCTCTGCGTACCTTGGGTTTTCTGCGTTTGATCTTGGGTGTGCACATTCAGAGAAATCCAATTTAGTATCACCTCATGCCCTCTTCTGGTGAAGTGGACCTGAACTCTTGCACGGGACAGAAGGAAAACTGAGAGAAATGCCCCCTGTATGTATTTAGAGAGTTTAGTCTGTCTAATTCTCCCTCATCTGTGACTA
This sequence comes from Hyperolius riggenbachi, assembly GCF_040937935.1. Classification (NCBI taxonomy): domain Eukaryota; kingdom Metazoa; phylum Chordata; class Amphibia; order Anura; family Hyperoliidae; genus Hyperolius; species Hyperolius riggenbachi. The sequence goes on along the minus strand of NC_090651.1, from coordinate 22,031,592 downwards.
ATCACAACTGTAATTTGATCTCTCAGCTGTGTCGGCTGGCTACCTTGGCAGAGCAGCTAATTTGTAAACACAGGGTGTTAGCCCTATGTCTGCTTCCATGAAAGCAGGAAGTAGACATACTGCAGATTTATTGCAGGATTTGTATCAGCTGTAACAAAGAAATGTTTTTCTTTAACGGTTATTTTGATGTTGCTTTATCTTTTAGAGCAGAGAGGAATTTCTGAGTTCAGGTCCTTTTTAAAGGATACCTGCCATGAGGTGTTGTGTAGATAGACCACAGGAAAGCTGCTTGTATATAATAATTATTATAGAGTTTAACCAATAAAGCAATGCAAAGTACACCTCACACCTACATACTTTCCAATAGGGAGTGTAGAATATATATCTTGCCACAAATCCTGTAGGCCCAGCTATTAGAAATTATGGGTGCCCTATAATAGGTGGGTTCAGGGCCGGGCCGAGGCATAGGCTGGAGAAGCTCCTGCCTCAGGGCGCAGTGTAGGAGGGGGCACACAATTCATTCAGTTGTCATTCCTAATTGTGTATGAAGTAGAAAGAAACAAGAAAAGGGGATACATAGCAGTGACTGCAAGCCAGATAACTAGATATTAAGGTGTTGGGAAGGTTGTGGGCCCTGTGGCCCTCTTAGTCTAATAGCAATCAGTGTTTGATGGCTCGGGTGGCAGGAATGGAGGGGCGCACTTTGCTGTCTCAGCCTTGGGTGCTGGAGGACCTTGTCCCGGCTCTGGGTGGGTTTATCTGTTATTCATAGATTTACAGTTATTTTATATCTGACAATACATGGAAGGCGGTTCCTCACAATAACGGATACAGTATAATCTCATTATAATAAACTTGTGTGTAGTAAACATTTGGGTATAGCAAACTACCTCTCCAGGTCCAGGCCAATCTCCATTATAAGTCTATGGGAGCAACGCCTGGTATAGTAAACCCAGATATAATAAAACTTCTATTCTAGTAAACATGTTTTTGGCCCCTACGTGATGCTGACTCTGGATATAGTAAACAGTGGGCGGAGCATGCATTATATGTCAGTGGGCGTTGCAGGTCAAGTCAATGGGCGGTGCATGTGTCATATGGCAGTGTGAAACCCATGGTCAGCTGCTCTCTTCAGGCTGGTTGCAGGTGAGTTGATGCCTGTTAAAGAGATACTGAAGTCTCTTAAAAATCCTTTTTTTTTTATCCCAAAATATTGTATAACATATTAGCCCTAACTAAACCGCCGCTGTACTCTATCTAAATCCCTCCAAACTCACCCTCCCTCTCCCCTGCAAAATCCACGACTTTTTTGGTTGTGGATTTTGCTGTCCTCTACTCTTCCGTGTGAGGCAGAGCTATGAGCTGCAGCCCTGCCTCACACATGACTGTCAGCGGCGGATCTCCGCCTCTCCCCCGCCCCTCTCAGTGAAGGAAGACTGAGAGGGGCAGGGCGGCGATCCGGGCTGACAGACGCGCTGAGAGGCAGAGCTGCGGCTCATAGCCCTGCCTCACACGGAAGCACTGCCCGGATTGCCCCCTGGGGAGTTTGGGTGGATTTAGATAGTGTATAGTGGCGGGGATGCAGCGGTTTAATTAGGGCTAATATGTTAAACAATATTTTGGGAGACTTCAGTGTCTCTTTAACAAGCATCATCTCACCTGCAACCAGCCTGAAGAGAGCAGCTGACCATGGGTTTCACACTGACATGACACATGCACCGCCCATTGACATGACATGAGTCTCTTTAACATAAAGACAAGAAGAATGGCACCAGCGCTGGATATACAGTACTGTACAAATATACTGTACTGTTTGCAGCAGAGAATGTACCAGGGCATGCTGGGATATTTCTAGGACAAGTGCTTGTACTGTACCTCCAATGGGAGGACAGAGCTGCTCCTGTGCAGCAGAGAATGTACCAGGGCATGCTGGGCCACTTCTAGGACAAGTGCTTGTACTGTACCCCCAATGGGAGGACAGAGCTGCTCCTGTGCAGCAGAGAATGTACCAGGGCATGCTGGGATATTTCTAGGACAAGTGCTTGTACTGTACCTCCAATGGGAGGACAGAGCTGCTCCTGTGCAGCAGAGAATGTACCAGGGCATGCTGGGCCACTTCTAGGACAAGTGCTTGTACTGTACCCCCAATGGGAGGACAGAGCTGCTCCTGTGCAGCAGAGAATGTACCAGGGCATGCTGGGATATTTCTAGGACACTTGCTTGTACTGTACCTCCAATGGGAGGACAGAGCTGCTCCTGTGCAGCAGAGGATGCACCAGGGCATGCTGGGCCATTTCTAGGACAAGTGCTTGTACTGTACCTCCAATGGGAGGACAGAGCTGCTCCTGTGCAGCAGAGAATGTACCTGGGCATGCTGGGCCATTTCTAGGACAAGTGCTTGTACTGTACCTCCAATGGGAGGACAGAGCTGCTCCTGTGCAGCAGAGAATGTACCAGGGCATGCTGGGCCATTTCTAGGACAAGTGCTTGTACTGTACCTCCAATGGGAGGACAGAGCTGCTCCTGTGCAGCAGAGAATGTACCAGGGCATGCTGGGCCATTTCTAGGACAAGTGCTTGTACTGTACCTCCAATGGGAGGACAGAGCTGCTCCTGTGCAGCAGAGAATGCACCAGGGCATGCTGGGCCATTTCTAGAACAATTTCTGATTTAGTAAACTTCTGATATAATAAACCACTTTTCCTGGTCCCTTGGAGTTCACTATAATGAGATTACCGGTATACTGTATTATGCCATCAGTTCCATACATTGCACTGTTTAGTGCTATAATCTCCTACAAGGCATTTACTGAATCGAAGCAGCATATTTATTTAATACAGTTGCAACTATTTTAGACACAATCAGAAGTTGGATCCTTTAAGCCTGTGCTTAAATTAAATCAATTAAATATGATCTTTTCTGAAAATCACACTTTTCATGGGCACCTATAAGATGGCCATACACTATCAGATTCTTGGGAGATCAGGTAAACGAGTGACCTCTCCCGGATATCCGTTGTTTACCTGGATTAGCACATTAGACCACTAATATCAATGGTCAGGGAGATGCAAATAATTTCAAGTTGATGCAAATGCTCATGCTTATTTTATGTAAATGTAGGAAGCCTGAAAATGAACTAATAAAATGCAACTGCAGCAATTGTGATTTGTCTTTTTTCAAGCCGCATACATCTACATAAAAAAAAAACGCTTGGAATTATTTGCATATCCTTAAACATGCCTAACCTCTAGAGCAGGGGTCTCAAACTCAATTTACCTGGGGGCTGCAGGAGGCAAAGTCAGGATGAGGCTGGGCCGCATAAGGGATTTCACAATCGCGGCGGATCGCCTCCTCTGCCCGCCCCTCTCACTCTTCCTTCACAGAGAGGGGCAGGGAGAGGCGGCGATCCGTGCGGCGATTGACGTCAGGAGGGGCAGAGCTGAAGCTGAAAGCTCTGTTTCTTCCAGGAAATGCTGGCGGGATGCCCCCCGGGTGATTTGGGGGCTCTGCAGCCCTCGTTTAGCGACGGGGACATGGCGGATTACTTGGGAGCACTGAAGTGAACTATAAGGAAGCTTTTGCCGGTGAGGGCCACAAAATATTGTATCGAGAGCCGCAAATGGCCCGCGGGCCGCGAGTTTGAGACCCCTGCTCTAGAGAGTCCGAAAGAGTTAAACAGAAGTCCGATTAAATATTGTCGATCGGAATGCTGCCCCACTGCTTTTCCACTACCTGGCCTCCAGGGGGCGCTGTGGTCACAGGAAGTTAGTATGGTAGCCTAGCCGCTTGCCAAACACGATCTGGCCATGTGCTACAACGGCTTTCTCAGTTACGCTGGCATTGACAAGTGCTTATTCAGGTGTGGCAGTGAATGCCGAGCGAACGCCCGAGGGAATGAGAACTTACATTTTGTCCCCGTCTGTTATTATAGCAAAAACTTATAATAATGAATTGTATGTGTAGTACGGATAACAAATAGAACATTAGTAGCAAAGGAAAGAGTCTCAGGTTTTTATTTTCAGTTATATACTTTCTGTTATTTTTTATAACAGCATCATTATGTCACAATTGCAGTTTTATAACCACACTCTGTTTTTTAAGCTATAAAACACAGCAGAAATAATTGCCTTTTTGAACTTTCCTGAAGTAAAACCTTATCGTAAGCTGCCTCTCACTGTTTCTTGGCTTTTTAAGTGCTTCAGAAAAACAGGACTGTACTCGACCCAGTGGGTGGAAGAGCTCAGAGAAGCTGTTTTGCATAGATAACTGAAGGTTGTTTTTAACACTTCCTGTACCTTCCTCTTCCTATTTCTTAGCTGTACTACACATACAGTTCATTATCTCATAAGTTTATTTTGCGCTTCAGGTTTTCTTTAAAGCGGTTTCCTTCTTCACACGCTGGGCTGCATGTCGCACAGTGACCTCTTGTCTGTATTTGCTGCGTCTGATGACTCCAGAGCCAGGCGGGCCCTTCCCTTTCTCCAGCTGCCTCTGCTCATTTCTCTTAAAGCCATATATACACTATAACTAGGAGGTGGGTTTCCTTCAGGGCTGGGACAAACTCTTAGGCCTGGTTCACACGGGCAACTGCCGTCGAGTCGTGTACCTCAATGATCGGCTGCTTCCGACCGTCGCGGTCAATCAGCTTTTCCGAAACACTACGTGTAGCGCCCAACAGTTCTGTATCGATGTGTTGTGTGACAAAATGACGGGAACTGATGCCAAATGCTTTTCTGTTCGCTGGCAGAAAGGCGTTTAGCATCGGCTAGATGCGCCTTAGTAGTCGCCCGTGGGAAAGCGCCGGTCTCCATTGCGATTTTAACTAGCGATTTTCTCCTGCATTCTAAAAACGCTGCAGGCAGAGATCGCAAGCACTGTAATTACCCTCATAGGGCTCCACAGTCCTAACGCTTTGCGTATTGCGAGCGCACGGAAAACGATGCTATTGTCTTGGCCCCACCATCTGCTGCTGCACACAGCTGCCCTTAGGCCAGATAAACGGATCTCAGCAGGTTGAAATCATAATGTTCTAGCTGCCCGTTGTGCGTTCCAGCCACGGCTGCGATCGGTCCGAGGAACGCATGTGTCAGTGAGCCAATGCAAAATGGCCGAACCATTGCTAAGTGTTGAATCCGAGTAGCTCAGAGATCACTCCAACTACTGCATGTCGGTGTATGTAGTATGTATATTTATCTGCGTTTGTGCGTGTATGAGCGTGTGCATGGTTGTCTACGTATGTATATATAGGTACACACCACGTACATCACACATGTCCGCAAATGGATGCATTGCAGGCTGGCCTAGCATTGTATAAGGGCACTTTACATTAACTAACCAACATAGGTACCGATCAACCAAAGCTGTTCATATTTTTTAAACAAGGGTTGAATTTCTTAAATCAGATTTGTGTTTTATGTTCCTTTTTTATGATCTCTATATATACTGTTTTACCTAGGCTTTGGCTCACAAGATCTCTCTGCCGTTACTCTTCATATTCAAACACTGGAAGATTTCAATGAACTCTGAGAGTAACCGCCTACATTCATCCAGAGCAGCCAATCGGATCGCAGCAGGCTAGTGTAGACTCGTAAAGGGTGTTGCGTGATTGGCTGCTGTGGCTCGATGTACTCTGCAGGCTCTCAATCTGTCTTAGAGAACAAGTCATGATTAGGTCATGATTGGGCTTATGCAGGAATTCAGATATTTATTTATAACTTACGGAAATTGTGCAGATGTACTAATGAAAGATTAGACTGTGTAAATGCTTAATAATTATATTGCCACCACCACAGTATCTCCCCAGGTTGTCATTTGATCACTAACTGCAGTAGATAAGACTGAGCAACTACAGTAGAGAGTTCCTGCGTACAGGATTCAGTGTCACTGTAAGCAAAATGGAAATCATTTTCTATACTGAAGAGCTCTTTCAATGAACTTAAGAAGATGACGGATCTGTCCAATGGCTTTTACCAGCCCTGCTGTACTCTGAGCTGTATGAACATGTGATTTTTACACAGATGACATTACTTTGGGACAAAAGCAAGTGGGATAACTGTATAGGCAATAAAGAGTAGGGGCACAAGTTTTTTTTATTAGATGTAATTACACTTTATTAAAGTCTTTTGGATTTTAAGTATAAGCCCAATTATGACTTACTTTCAACTAACTCCACCCAAAACTGGTATTTCAGATCTAGATCAGGAGCAGTGAGTGGAATCCTCTTACTGCCCCTGATACCTCCAGTGGCGACGTCTCCCTTGATTGTAGTCATTTTACTTCCCCCCTTTAGGTGTTGCCGTCTTAAAGGGACTCCGAGCAGTGCAGAAACTATGGAAAGATGCATATCATTTTAAAACTCTCTTTCTCCTCTTTCCGATGATATATAAACCGCCGCCCTATGCCTTTTAGTTTTCGCTATTTTCGCGATTGAAATTCCCGCGGCCACGATTTCAATCGCGAAAATAGAGAAAACTAAAAGGTGTAGGGCGACGATTTAGGTGTCGCCAGAAAGAGGAGAAAGAGAGCTTTAAAATGATATCCATCTTTCCATAGTTACATTGTATTACACAGGACGACACTTTCCCCAGTGTCAGCAGCTCCGTTCAGCAGAATGGAGCTGCTGAATTTAGGAAAAAGTCGCCCTGTGTAATACAATATAACTATGGCTTGATGGATATCATTTTAAAGCTCTCTTTCTCCTCTTTCTGGTGACACCTAAATCGTCGCCCTACACCTTTTAGTTTTCTCTATTTTCGCGATTGAAATCGTGGCCGCAGGAATTTCAATTGCGAAAATAGCGAAAACTAAAAGGCGTAGGGCGGCGGTTTATATATCATTGGAAAGAGGAGAAAGAGAGCTTTAAAATGATATGCATCTTTCCATAGTTTCTGCACTGCTCGGAGTCCCTTTAAATCTGGACTCGGCAACTATTGTGCTGCTTAGAATTTTATAGAATCCATCCGTATTTTGTTTGGAACGGATGTACGTCTGGTCACTGGAGACTGATAGATACTATGCACTATGGATAACTGAGACACCAGTTTTAGACGGAGTTGGCCTTTCTCTGTTCAGCTGTTGCCTATGTGTGAGCCATAGCCTGTGGTGATGAGGTTTAGTAAAAGCATCTGTATATAAGTTCCATGTCTTAACCCAGATTTTTAACTTGTTGTACAATTCTGACCTGTTTCTACATAGACAAATTAAACTTTTTCTACCCAACTCTTTCGTCATGTCATTATTTCCATGCTTAAAGTGTACCTGTAGGTTATTTACTGCAGCAGAGGGAAGCGTCTGGATAATCCAGCGTCTTCCCACATCCTCCACCTCGCCATTCTATAGCCAAGGGCTATATCACAGTTCTTGAGAGTGTTGGCAGGGGGTGGTTCTGATGCCTTTAGGTACACTATGCCTGTGATATGTTGTCAAATAAACATTTGCATAGGAAATAACCCATATACCGTGTGCATTTAGCCTGTCCCTTTCAGTATGCTGGCATACTGCTGCAGGCATAGTGGTGGCTGCTAATCAGTGGCTGTTACTGCTGCTGGCACCGTGGTGGTTGCTAATCAGTGGCTGTTACTGCTGCTGGCCCAGTGGCGGCTGCTAATCAGTGGCTGTTACTGCTGCTGGCATAGTGGTGGTTGCTAATCAGTGGCTGTTACTGCTGCTGGCACAGTGGCGGCTGCTAATCAGTGGCTGTTACTGCTGCTGGCATAGTGGTGGCTGCTAATCAGTGGCTGTTACTGCTGCTGGCACAGTGGCGGCTGCTAATCAGTGGCTGTTACTGCTGCTGGCACAGTGGTGGCTGCTAATCAGTGGCTGTTACTGCTGCAGGCATAGTGGCGGTTTCTAATCAGTGGCTGTTACTGCTGGTGGCACAGTGGCAGCTGCTAATCAGTGGCTGTTACTACTGCTGGCCCAGTGGCGGCTGCTAATCAGTGGCTGTTACTGCTGCAGGCATAGTGGCGGTTGCTAATCAGTGGCTGTTACTGCTGGTGGCACAGTGGCAGCTGCTAATCAGTGGCTGTTACTGCTGCTGGCCCAGTGGCGGCTGCTAATCAGTGGCTGTTACTGCTGCTGGCATAGTGGTGGTTGCTAATCAGTGGCTGTTACTGCTGCTGGCACAGTGGCGGCTGCTAATCAGTGGCTGTTACTACTGCTGGACCAGTGGCGGCTGCTAATCAGTGGCTGTTACTGCTGCTGGACCAGTGGCGGCTGCTAATCAGTGGCTGTTACTGCTGCTGGCACAGTGGCAGCTGCTAATCAGTGGCTGTTACTGCTGGTGGCACAATGGCAGCTGGTCATCAGTGGCTGTTACTGCTGCTGGCCCAGTGGCGGCTGCTAATCAGTGGCTGTTACTGCTGCTGGCCCATTGGCGGCTGCTAATCAGTGGCTGTTGCTGCTGGCCCAGTGGCGGCTGCTAATCAGTGGCTGTTATTGCTGCTGGCACAGTGGCGGCTGCTAATCAGTAGCTGTTATTGCTGCTGGCACAGTGTTGGCTGCTAATCGGTAGCTGTAATTGCTGCTGGCACAGTGGCGGCTGCTAATCAGTGGCTGTTACTGCTGCTGGCACAGTGACACCTGCTAATCAGTGGCTGTTACTGCTACTGGCACAGTGACACCTGCTAATCAGTGGCTGTTACTGCTGCTGGCACAGTGACACCTGCTAATCAGTGGCTGTTACTGCTGCTGGCATAATGGCGGCTGCTAATCAGTGGCTGTTACTGCTGCTGGCACAGTGGCGGCTGCTAATCAGTGGCTGTTACTGCTGCTGGCACAGTGACACCTGCTAATCAGTGGCTGTTACTGCTGCTGGCACAGTGACACCTGCTAATCAGTGGCTGTTACTGCTACAGTGGTGGTTGATAACCTACAGGCGAGCAAAGGGGGAGGCAGAGTGGCCCCATGCATGCAGCTACAGCCTGCAGGCCACTTGAAATTAAAAACTGTTAAGTGCTGCGGGGGCCACCAGAAAAGGTTTAATGGATTTTGGACATGCGTGATCTAGAGACTTCCCTCTGCAGGAGTAGGTATCTGTTTTTTCTCTATTTTAAACTTACAGGTTATAAGTGACCACATCCCCAGGAAGCCCTGAAAATGTGGACCCCTCCAGACAGTAAATGTGGGTGAGCCCACAGCTCAGTGTGTGGAAATGACCTGCAGATCCCCCAGCTCACATCCCAACTAAAACCAAAATTCGACCAGGCAAATTTTAAAGGGAAACTGATTGTGTTGTGGTGAATTTTTATGGGGGCTTCAAATACCCCCAGAGGTTTTCACCACACTGCTTCCCAAATCATTAGAAATAAGCCCAAAGCGTAGAGCATGCATGGAGAAGGAGTACACAGACACAAGGGGTGTGGTCTATGAAATACTTCAGAAATGTCTTTAATGTTACAGTGTTATATAACAAAACACAGGTAGAACTGATGTAGTGGAAAAGGGATATATATATATATATATATATATATATATATATATATATATATATATATATATATATATATATATAATCGGATGTATGTGTGTGTGTGTATGTGCCCCGATCACGCGAAAACGGCTTGACCGATTTGAACGAAACTTGGTATACAGATCCCTTACTACCTGGGATGATATGTTCTGGGGGTTTCGCGGCCCCCCTGCACACGTGGGTGGAGCTACAAACAGCGAATCAGATTTCACCCATTCAAGTCAATGGAAAAAAATGTAAAAGGCTGCCATTCTCACAGTAATCAAGCCAGAGTCCCCACACTTGGCACAGTTGGTCACTTGGTGACCGAGGTTACAAATCTAGAAAAAGTGGGTGGAGCATAACAGCCAATCAAATTTCAGCCGTTCATTTTCAATGGGAAAATGTAAACTGCAACCATTCTTACACTGTTAATCGCAGGGGTCTCAAACTTGCCACACTTGGTCACTGGGTGAATGCGATTAAGATTCAAGAAAGTGGGTGGAGCCTAAAAAAGCCAATCAAAATTCACCTATTGAATTTCAAGGGGAATATTTAAACTGCTGTCATTCTTACACTGTTAATGGCAGAGGCTTCAAACTTCCTACAGTGTGTCTTTGGGTAACTGGGGTCCAAATTCACTAAAGGGGCGGGGCCACAAAAAGCCAATCAGATTTCCTTGGTGGATAAAATGCTTCCATTCACACATTTTTGATGCCAGGAACCTGAAAGCTCACAAACTTGGTCATTGAGTGACTGTGTGTCCAGGTTACAAAAAGTGGGCGGAGCCAAAAACAAATTTGACTAGGAAAATATAAACTGTAGGCATTCTTACACCGTTAATGGCAGGGTTCTCAAACTTTGCACAGTTGGTCACTGGGTGAATGAGATTAAGAATTTGGAAGGTGGGTGGAGCCTACAACAGCCAATAGAAATTCACCTTTTGATTTTCAAAGGGAATATTTAAAGAGACACTGAAGCGAAAAAAAAATTATGATATTATGATTTGTATGTGTAGTACAGCTAAGAAATAAAACATTAAGATCAGATACATCAGTCTAATTGCTTCCAGTACAGGAAGAGTTAAGAAACTCCAGTTGTTATCTCTATGCAAAAAAGCAATTAAGCTCTGCGACTTTCAAAGTCGTGGAGAGGGCTGTTATCTGACTTTTATTATCTCAAGTGTTATTGAACTATTTACTGTTTCTCTGCCAGAGGAGAGGTCATTAGTTCACAGACTGCTCTGAAAGAATCAGTTTGAATGCTGAGTGTTGTGTAATCTGCACATATTATAGAATGATGCAATGTTAGAAAAAACACTATATACCTGAAAATAAAAATATGAGAATATTTTCTTTGCTGCTAATCTTCTAGTAATTATGCATAGTACACAATGAATTCATTATATCATATATATTTTTTCGTTTCAGTGTCTCTTTAAGCTGCTACCATTCTTATACTGTTAATAGCAGATGCCTCAAACCTGGTACAGTCGGTCACTGGGTGATTAGGGTTCAAATTCAGAAAGGGGGTGGAGCCACAAACAGCCAGATTTGTTTATTTTTTAATGGGAATATACAAAGTATTGATACCAAGGACCCCAAAGCTGATAAACTTGATAGCGTGACTGTATGTCAAGGTTAGAAAAATTGTGCGGCGCCAACAACTTAATTTTTTACATGGCAGGGTTCCCAAACTTGACACAATTGGCCACTGGGTGACTGGGATTAATATTCAGAAATGTGGGTGGAGCCTAAAAACAGCCAATCAAAATGTACCTATTGATTTTCAAGGGGGAACATTTACATTACATTTTACTCCGTCTAATCTGGGCTGCGTGTGTGTTCCAATACACCAAGCGTCACATGCTAATCATGTGACGCTTGATGTAATGGAGCGCACACGCAGCCCAGATTAGACGGAGAGGACAGCGTGCTTCTGAGCCGAAAGCTATGCGCCGGCCAGAAGTGAAGAGGGAAGAAATATGTTCAGGTCAAGGGTCAAGCAAGTCGCCGGGACACCGGCATGAATAGTGCACGAACAGCGGAGGGGGCAGGAGGAGGTCACAGTATGTACTTTTGACTCCCCACACACTGGAGTTATCTGTTTATTCAGCTGTGGTATCCTTTAATGGCAGAGGTCTCAAACCTGATACAGTCAGTTATTGAGTGACTGGGGTCCAAACTCACTAAAGTGGGTGGAGCCTCAAACAGCCAATCAGATTTTTTAAATTGATTTCAGCCATTCTGTTATTGGCAGGGTTCTCAAACTTGACACAGTTTGCCACTGGGTGACTGGGACTAATATTCAGGAAAGTGGGTGTAGCCTACAACAGCCAATCAAAATTCACCTTTTGATGAAGGGGAATAATTACATTGCTGCTATTCATACACTCTTAATGGCAGAGGCCTCACATCTGGTACAGTCAGTCACTGGGAGACTGGGGTTTAAATTCTGAAAAGGGAGTGGGCCAAAAACAGCCAATCAGATTTGTTTCAATGGTAACATGCAACTTATTGATGCCAAAGACCACAAAACTCATAAACTTGGTCAGTGAGTGACTGTATGTCAAGGTTAGTGGGCAGAGCCAAAAACAACTTTTTACATGGGAAAATATAAATTGCAGCTATTCTTACACTGTTAATGGCAGAGATCTCAAACTTGACACAGTTGGTCACTGGGGGACTAGGATTAATATACGGAAAAGTAGGTGGAGCCTACAAGAGCCAAACAAATTCACCTATTGATTTTCAAGGGGAATATTGAAACTGCTGTCATTCTTACACTATTAATGGCAGAGGCCTCAAACCTGCTACAGTCGATCATCAAGTGACTGTGGTTCAAATTCACTAAAGGGGTGGAGCCACAAAAATCCAATCAGATTTGCTTTTTTTTGGATAAACTGCTTCCATTCACACAATTTTGATGCCTGGAACCCAAAAGCTCACAAACTTGGTCGACTGTGTGTCAAGGTTACAAAAAGTAGGCGGAGTCAAAAACAGATTTTCTGGAAAATTGTAAACTGCAGCCCTTCTTCACTGTTAATGGCACTGTTCTCAAACTTTGCACAATTGGTTACTGGGTGACTGGGATTAAGATTCATAAAAGTGGGTGGAGCCTAAAAAAGCCAATCAAAATCACCTGTTGATTTTCAAGGGGAATATTAAAATTTCTGCCATTCTTGCACTGTTAATGGCACAAGCCTCAAACCTGGTACAGTTAGTCATTGGGGTTCTAATTCAGAAAAGGGGACAGAGCCACAAACAGTTTCATTTCTTGGAAAATACAAATTATTGATGCCAAGGACCCCAAAGCTCATAAATTTGGTAATTGAGTGACTGTATGTCCAGGTGACAAAAAGAAGGCAGAGCCAAAACCAAATTTCACTGGGAGAATGTAGACTGCAGGCCTTCTTACACTGTTAATGGCAGGGTTCCCAAGCTTTGCCCAGATGGGCACTGGGTGACTGAGATTAATATTCAGGGAAGTGGGTGGAGCATATAATAGCCAATCAAAATTCACCTGTCGATTTTCAAGGGGAATATTTAAATTGCTGGCATTTTTACACTGGTAATAGCAGAGGCCTCAAACCTGCTACAGTTGGTCATTGGGCGACTGGGGTTCAAATGCTGGAGAGGAGCAGAGCCACAAGCAGCCAATCTGATTTGTTTAATTTCTATGGGAATATACAAATTATTGATGCTAAAGACCCCAAAGCTCACAAACTTGGTCATTGAGTGTTTGTGCGTTAGGGTTAGAAGAAGTGGGCGGAACCAACACCTGTCAAATACATACCCGGGCAATGCCGGGTCATCAGTGGGTGGAGACAAACACAAATTTCACTGGGAAAATGTAAACTGCAGCCATTCTTACACTGTTAATTGGAGGGTTCTTAAACTTTGCACTGTTGCTCACTCAGTGAATGGGATTAATATTCAGAAAAGTGGGTGGAGCCTACAATAGTGTATAAAGCTTCACCTATTGCTTTTCAAGTGGAATATTTAATTGCTACCATTCTTGCACTGTTAATGGCACAGGCCTCAAACCTGGTACAGTTGGTCATTGGGTGACTGGGGTTCAAATTCAGAAAAGGGGGTGGAGCCACAAACAACCTATCAGATTTTTTCATTTCAATACAAATTATTGATGCCAAAGACCACAAAGCTCACAAACTTGGTCATTGATTAATTGTTAGGGTTAGAAAAAGTGGGTGGAGCCGACACCAGCCAAATATATTCCCGGGCAACGCCGGGAAATCTGCTAGTTAATAATAATTTGGAAAGCGTGATTTTATAGTCAGTAATGTTTATTAACCCTTTCTGTACCCCAGCGGTCTTTGGCCCCAGAGACTGCTGGTACCAGAAACCGGCGTATACCATTTGTATCGCCGCTACTGCCCTCCACACGGCACACCCATCGCCTCAGCCCACCCGCTCTGCCGTTTCTATGACTGCAGAGCTCTGTGAGACGGTCAGGAGCCCATTTCTTGGGTTCCTGACCGTGTGATCAATGTGAGCCAATGAGAATAGTTCACAGTGATGACAGGGTCAGGAGGAGCCAATGAAATCTGCTCCGAGCTCTGCTGTCATAGCGACAGCAGGGAGAGAGCGACACGATCGGGGAGAGCGCTGAGTGATATCTATGCCCTGGCAGGCCTCAAAACAGGCCGTACATTTCAATCACCACCGTCCGAAAGCGGTTAATATATCTTCATATTTAGTTCCCCATTCCGTCTGGAATTTTGTGCTGATGCAATGCATATAAGCTGTATAAAGGTCTCCTAACTGGAAAGTTACTGCTGATGTGATGCAAATAAGCCTCGTAGTTGGAAAATGTATGCTGATCAAAGTTCTTCGTTTCTTATTAAAGATTTTGTGGTCAGCTTGCTACAGGTGCGTCCGTTATAGTTCCTCAAATAGCTGCAAGTTTCCTTCAATTCTATGTAACACATATATCTGATTCATATATTAAAGCAATATAGCAATAATGAGTGTACAACAGGGGTCTCAAACTCGCGGGTCGTTTGCGGCCCTCGATACAATATTTTGTGGCCCTCGCCTGCAAAAGCTTCCCTATAGTTCGCTTCAGGGCTCCCAAGTAATCCGCCGCATCCCCGCCGATAAACGAGGGCTGCAGAGCCCCCAAATCGCCCAGGGGCAATCCGCCGGCATTTCCTGGAAGGGGCAGAGCTTTCAGCTTCAGCTCTGCCCCTCCTGACGTCAATCGCCGCATGGATCGCCGTCTCTCACCGCCCCTCTCTGTGAAGGAGGATGAGAGGGGCGGGCAGAGGCGGCGATGCGCCGCGAATCCGCGATTGACTTCAGGAGGGGCAGAGCTGAAGCTGAAAGCTCTGCCCCTTCCAGGAAATGCCGGCGGAATGCCCCTTGGGCGATTTGGGGGCTCTGCAGCCCTCGTTTAGCGGCGGGGACACGGCGGATTACTTGTAATGGGAGCACTGAAGCAAACTATAAGGTAAAATAGGCAAAATAGTTTGCTACAGTGTGAATTTAATTTTGAAATATAAATCAATGCAGGGGGGGGGGGGGGGGTATTTGCTGCTGATTGTGAAATCCCTTATGCGGCCCAGCCTCATCCTGACTTTGCCTCCTGCGGCCCCCAGGTAAATTGAGTTTGAGACCCCTGGTGTACAACGTGATGAGGAACAGAGGCGCCAAAAGATTAACAGCAGATATTAAAAAGTTTAAAAGTGCTTTGGAGGCAGTGGCGGACTTATCTCCTGTAAGCAGACACAAGAAACTGTGTGTCCAAGACAAAATAAGTGTATTGGTACACTCCAGGGGGTTCGCAACGCGTTTCGCAGGCCTAAACCCGCTTCATCAGGCAATAGTTAATTGGAGTACACAGCAGCATTTGGTCCGGGTAACACCTGGCGCCTCAGGCCGAACCCCCTGGAGTGTACCAATAAACATATTTTGTCTTGAACACACAGTTTCTTGTGTCTGCTTACAGGAGGTAAGTCCACCACTGCCTCCAAAGCATTTTTAAACTTTTAAATATCTGCTTTTAATCTTTTGGCGCCTCTGTTTTTGCTATATGTTATATTTATATCCACCCTTGGTGGAGGGGGATTGCCCCTTGTTCTTCCTGTCTACAGAGAGCGACTTCTTATTCCTGAGTGAGGACAGGACAATCTCCTCACCTGCCTATACAGTGGTTGCCTGGAGGTAACCCTGGTTTGTGAGTATAATTCTGTACTCTTTTCATACACCCATTACCAATTCGTGCTACAATATTGGGCTCTCGGTTCTCTCTTTCATATGAATGTACAGATGCTATACATACATTTGCACATAGAATTATTTTAGCATAGACATTAACCATTTCAGCCCAAAGGTATTTTTCACCTTATGCATCAGAGCAATTTTCACCTCCCATTCATTCACCAATAACTGTATCACTACTTATCACAAAGAATTAATCTATATCTTTTTTCACCACCAATTAGGCTTTCTTTGGGTGGTACTTTTTAGTAAGAATTCTTTTTTTCTAAATGCATTTTAACAGGAATATGAAGGAAAAAAATGGAAAAAATCATTTCTCAGTTTTCGGCTATTATAGCTTTAAAATAATACATGCTACCATAATTAAAACCTATATATTTTATTTGCCCACTTGTCTTGGTTATTACACCATTTAACTTATGTCCCTATACGGTGCATTTTTTCAGTTTTGTGTCCCTCACTATTTACAAGCTTATAATTTAAAAATGCTCGTAATGTACCCTCTTCACGTGCATATTAAAAAAGTTCAGACCCTTAAGTAACCTTTTTTTTTTTGTACATTTTTTTTTTCATAAAAAATTTTATTTAGGTAATTTTTGGTGTGGTAGGTAAACAGTTAATTTTAAATGTAATAATTTGTTTATTTTATAAAAAGTTTTTTAGTTCTGGAAGCGAGCACTCTTGCTTCCAGGAAGTATAAGTGGGACGGGAAACTTTTTTTTTTTTTCTCAGAAAGACTGTGGCTTCTGAAAAGAAGCTGTCGATCTTTCTACCGGGGACTTAGATCAATGAATAAGAACTATGTTCCCAT
This sequence comes from Hyperolius riggenbachi, assembly GCF_040937935.1. NCBI lineage: Eukaryota > Metazoa > Chordata > Amphibia > Anura > Hyperoliidae > Hyperolius > Hyperolius riggenbachi. The sequence goes on along the minus strand of NC_090651.1, from coordinate 22,015,092 downwards.
TCATTGATCTCCGGGCTACCGGGGGCAGCACGGGAGCACGCGCGCAGCAGTACAGCAGCAGATGCCTGGAAGTGACAATCACGTCCAGGCGGCATAAATGATTAAAGGGCCACTGTCGCAGAAATCTTAAAATGTACAAAATAGGTAAACACATACAAATAATATATGTAAATACATACACATAAGAAGTAACCCATAGATTCGTTTTCTCCTATGTTGCTGTCACTTAAAGTAAGTAGTACCAACAGGTTTTGGGCTAGTCCATTTCTTCATGGGGGATTCTCAGTATGGCCTTTATTCTTTATACAGACACTCCCTGAAAAAGATTTATACAAAGATGCTGGCCATTCCACCTGCTTACCGTACACTTTTTTGGCAGTTGAACAGAGCAACTGCCATTCACTAAGGGTTCAGCCACACTATAAGCGCTTTTCTGAGTGCTTGTGATTGATTAGCGATTAGGTTAACAATATGTCTGCTTCCATGAATCAGGAAGTAGAAACAGTTCAGATTTATTTCAGGATTTGTATCAGCTGTAACAAAGAAATGTTTTTGTTTAAATGTTAGTATGCTGTTGTGTATCTTGAGGATGTTCTGAGTTCAGGTCACCTTTACCAAAAAGCTGGGAAAAATCATGCTGCTAGCAGGGGCGTAACTAGACATCACTGGGCCCCCCTGCAAAACTTTGGATGCCCCCCTTCCCCCTCAAAACATTGGATGGGGCCCCCCACCCCCCTCGCTTTCTGCACAGGAAAACTGAGGACCAATGTGTTTTCCCCATGCAGATTCTTTCCCACCAGGACGATGCGTTATAGGTTGCATAACGTGCCCCTAACGCAACACCTGGTGGTGTTGGTGGAGGACGCTACCAAGAGCCGCGTTATGCAGCTCTTGGTGCGCCTTTTCTGTGCTATGGATGCGGAGACCACGTGATCCGCATCACATGGTCCCGCCAGCCAATCGCCGCACAGGGCGGCGCTCCAGGAAGTAAACGCACGTCACACCGTGCAGTGAATATTAATTAGCCATGTGGCTACAGCTGGCCAAGGAGGAGGAGGGGAGACCTCCTCCTCCAACATTACTGAGCATGTGCAAACAGTCTAACATGGCTTAAGGCTCATACACACATCAGACTATAGTCTTTGGAAAATGAAAGATCACAGACCAATCTTATCACCCTTCATGTAGTATGAGAGCCATACCTACACAGTCTATTCTATGGAGCTGAACTCCCCATCAGAAAAAAATCTTTGCAAGATGCTGCACACACAGATGCTGTACAGACACAAAAGATCAGTATCTGCAAAAGATCTGTTCCTGCCAAAGATCCGTTCCTGCAAATTGCAATCATAGTCTATGAGATCTGCAGATCATCATACACACCTTGTTCACTGATTGATACTGTTATTACAAGATCTTGGACTTCATTGAGACAACAAGCTCTCAATGAAGCAGCAACAGTAAAGGGGCCCATACACCCAGCCGATTTTCTGGCCGACCGATCGATCAAAATCGATCGATCGATCGGCCAATCGACTGATCGACGGCCGATTTCGATGGATTTCCATCGAACTGGCAGGGTGGAAAAGGTAGGTCAAAAGCTTTATGGAGATGAAGATTTCATTTTTCAGCACGACCTGGCACCTGCTCACAGTGCCAAAACCACTGGTAAATGGTTTACTGACCATGGTATTACTGTGCTCAATTGGCCTGCCAACTCTCCTGACCTGAACCCCATAGAGAATCTGTGGGATATTGTGAAGAGAAAGTTGAGAGACACAAGACCCTACACTCTGAATGAGCTTAAGGCCGCTATCGAAGCATCCTGGGCCTCCATAACACCTGAGCAGTGCCACAGGCTGATTGCCTCCATGCCACGCCGCATTGAAGCAGTCATTTCTGCAAAAGGATTCCCAACCAAGTATTGAGTGCATAACTGAACATAATTATTTGAAGGTTGACTTTTTTTGTTTTAAAAACACTTTTCTTTTATTGGTCGGATGAAATATGCTAATTTTTTGAGATAGGAAATTTGGGTTTTCATGAGCTGTATGCCAAAATCATCAATAAGAAAAACAATAAAAGGCTTGAACTACTTCAGTTGTGTGTAATGAATCTAAAATATATGAAAGTCTAATGTTTATCAGTACATTACAGAAAATAATGAACTTTATCACAATATGCTAATTTTTTTTGAAGATCCTGTATCTGCTGCTTATCTGACGAGTGTATGGGCACCTTAAGACATCAATCTCCACTCCATTGTTGTAAAAGTATTCAGAGGCCATAAAGTTGTTAGCCCGTGTTATAAGAATCTAGGAATCCTTTTGCTGAAAAGGGAAAGTCTACAACTTTTTTTTCAAAATGTGACTCCTTTGTTGTAAGGTTGTACATCAAGTCATCAGAACTTTGCAGCAGTGAGAGACAGATGTTTTTATGAACCCCAGGGAGCAGGGACAGTGTACAAATTCCAGAGTGTGTAGGAGTCCTTATCTGTGTGCTAGACATATGCAGTCAATATAAAAATGGTGTAAGAGCAGAATATGTTTTTTCCTCCATGCCCTTAGCTGTCAGTCTCTCAAACTTTTCCCCCCATGGGCCCCCTGTGGCTTCTGGGCCCCCATGCGGCGGCATCTCTTGCAGGGTCTATTGTTACGCCCCTGGCTTCTAGAGAGCCTGCAGTATACCCTGCACTAAGGGCCCATTCACACTTAGAAGCACAAAACGCCGGCGATTTTTGCCAGCATTTTGCAGGAGTGATTTTTCCGCGATTTGACACGGAAAATCACTGGACAGTGCAGCGATTTCTCCGCGATCGCGTTTAGCACTTCTATAGCACTGAAACGCGATCACTGGGAAATCGCCTGCTGCAAGCTACGCGTTAGGTAGGCCATTAGACTATGGTAGGATCAAATTGTGAGCTCCTCTGAGGACAGTCAGTGACATGACTATGTACTCTGTAATGTGCTGCAGAAGATGCTAGTGCTATATAAATACATAATAATAATATGGTAGGACATTGGACTATGACTATGGTAGGATTAGATAGTGAGCTCCTCTGAGGACAGGACAGTCAGTGACCTGATTGACTGTGTACTCTGTAAAGTGCTGCAGAAGATGTCGGTGCTATATATGTAAATACATAATAGTAGTTGGAATGAGACAATGTGAATATTTTTTTTAGGGGGAGGAGGAAAGTGGGAGAGAGATGATGAGACATGAGAGTGGAAGAAAGAGATAGAAGAGAGTGGGTTAAAAGGACAGTAAAGGGCAAGAGACATGACATGAGTGTGTGTCTGTGGGGAAGAATGAAAGACAGGAATGTAATGAATTGGGGAAGCGAACCCTCCTTTTTTTTTTTAGCCCACAGCAGGGGCACAGGGCTGCGCTCATACCTGGCTCTCTGCTCTGTACACAATGCTGCAGCTCGGATCTGCATGCTTGCTCAGGGTTTATAGCTAAGCCTAAAAGTATTAGAGGCAGAGGATCAGCAGGACAGCCAGGCAATGTGCATTGTTTAAAAGAAAATAAATGACAGCCTCCATATCCCTCTCACTTCAGCAATCCAGGGTACAAGTTACACGGTTCAGAAGAAACAACGGACAAAAGTTTTGGCACTAAGAATATCTCGTAAATAAATATGACACATATTTGCCGGGTGGTTGCCGGGGTACGTCATGCCACACACGCACCCACGTTACTCCGGCAACCACGTGGGACACATATGGACAAAGGACGGATCCCATAGCCAGCGGCACACATGGACAGGTAATGTGTAGTGCACTGGGCACCGGGGGAGCACACTGACCATTAGGGGGGTCTGTGTCGGGCCAGCAAGACAGCGTGAAAGCATGAAATTGATCGGATTCGAGAATCAGCCTGTGGAGTATGGGTAGCCAACAGATCTCTCTCCGATCAGATTCGATGAGGGCTTATTCACATCTAAGGTGTTTTGGGCCTTTTTCAAGCACAGGCGATTTTCCAAATCGCCCTAAAAACGCTTGTGCAATGATTCCCTATGAGAGAGTTCACATCTGAGCAGTTAGTTTCCGATCCGCTTAGCAAAGCGCTGCCTGTACCATTTTTGAGGCGAATTTGCCTCAATGGAAGGTACAGGAAAAACACAAACGCTCACAAAATCGCTTTGTGCAGTGATTGCGCTCACATTTTTAAGAATAAATACATTGTATATATTATTTTACGGTATAAAGAGTTCACTTCCTGCCTTGTGTCAGGGAGTGAATGAAAAAAACGCTCTGGTAAAGCAATTCGTAAAGCGCATTTAACAAAAATGCAGCGCACAGTGGAGCACCGGGAGCAGCTACAAACAAAGTGCACAAAAATGCAAAATGCTTGCATTTTTGTTTTTTTGATGTGAACGAGGCCTCAGAGAGAGATCTGTCTCTTGGTTGATCTGCCCATACATCGTCTGATGTAAGGGCACCTTAATTAAATATATCTGCCTCTATGTGTAAACACAACCCACACACAATCAACAACACAGCTATGCTTTTAATTCTCTTTACTCAGCAAGGTCTGTGGCGCTTTGGGCTAGTGCACATCAAAATCGCTATCGCTTAGCGATTTTCAGATCGATTTTCGAATGGATAAGCAATTGTACTCATTCATTCAAGCTGAATCGCTCCAAAAAATGCTACATGCAGCACATTGCAATTTTATAAAAACCACAACGCTCCTGTAGGAACACCCTCATAGGTTTTCAGTAGCCAAGTGCTTTTCAAAGTGCTGGTCGATTTGAAAAGCACTCAGAAGCGCTCTTGGTGCGCACCAGTCCTTTGAGCCATGTTCCTGACAGAATGGCACCAAGTCACAAAGCTGCATAACTTGTGCAGTAGCGTTCAGAAGCAGTTTTCAGTTTTCTAATCCACATCCTGACCCACTAGGTCAAAAAGTTAAAGAGGGACCCAGAGCTGGATTTGTGGCTGAAGAAGGATCTGGGAAGCCTCTGGACTATCCCACTAACGAGGTAAGTTTTTCCATACTTTAAGATTGCTTAAAGGAGTCATCAGGCAATTTAAATTACAGCCGATTTAATTACCCGGGGCTGGAGCCCCTTGCAGCTGACTGTCCCACGCTGACAGCTCCGTTCGCAGTTGACGGACCGGGGTCTCCGCATGGTGCAGCGGCCGACCTCGAGGTCATCCTTACTGCCCCTGCGTGAAGCGCCGCTGTCAATCAAGCCCACATTGTACGCTGCGTACCTTGAGGTCGGCCTCTGCACCGTGCGGGGACCCTGGGCCGTCGGCTGCGAATGGAGCTGTCAGAGTGGGACAGTCATCTTCAAGGGACTCCAGCCCCAGGTAAGTAAATCGGCTGTAATTTAAATTGCCTGATGACTCCTTTAGAAATGTTCTTTGTTTTGGTGTATGGTGCTTGTCTTAAGCCTCATACACAAGCTAGATAAAACTCATCCGAGGCGTCCTATAAGGATCACCTCTGTTGAGAATTTAGCGTGTACATTGGCTCCCGACACCTCAGCCTGTGATACGCCTAGTGGAACCCGCTGCGTATATATATACGCTATAGCAGCATAGAGAGTGATAGCAGCGGCTGGGAACGCAGAAAATCAGCCGCGTTCCCAGCCTGTCGCCGGCTGTCGCCGAACCGGAAGTAGCCGCCGGCGGGGGGGACAGGACGATCGGAGCGGGGCTGCGAGGGCACCATCCAGCTTCAGGGGGCTGAGGGATGCCCCAGGTGAGTAAATGTTTTTTCTAGACTTAAGTATTCCTTTAAAAGAGCCGATGCCTCAGCTGCCCCACACAGCTCTGCTTTGCTATGTAATAAAGGGCGCTGAGGCATGCTGGGAGATGTAGTCCTGTACTTGCAGCTTGTAGGAGTGTATGGGGCGGAGCAGAGCAGTAGCAGGAGGGATTGCCCCAGTCAGCGAAGCAGTCTGGAGTTGTCATGGAGACGGGGGCGGGGCTTTCACTCCGATTCTGAGTGGTGTCCAGTGAAATTGAATGATGAGTCGATTGAGAGCCGTAAGAGCCGGTGTAATGTCAGATATTGCAGCCCGGAAGCAGCCTTCCTCACTGAGTATCGCGCATGCTCAGTGGGAAGTTAGACATTATTTACCTGAAATATCTCCGCTTCCGCACCACGTACACCCCCGAAATTTTCAGGGGAGGGAGGGGACCCCCAGATCTAGCTCTGTGTCGAATTGCAGCCCCCGATCCCCGCTAGTTCCCGAGATAGGTTTGCTGCAATCAGTCTCGGGAACCAGCGGGGCTCAGGGGCTGCAATTTGGCACAGAGCTAGATCTGGGGGTCCCCTCCCCTGAAAATTTCGGGGGTGTACGTGGTGCGGAAGCGGATATATTTAGGACGTTTTACGTGGCTGCACAATTTAATGGGACGCAGGCTCCTACTGCGCATGCGGGGCTGCACAACGTGCGGGGCTGCAATATCTGACATTACACTGGCTTTTTAATGGGAGCCGATTCTCTGAGAAGAGCCGGTAATGTCTGATTGCGCTGCCTGGAAGCTCCCTTTCACACTGAGTAGTAGTGTTGTCCGGATCATGAACGATTCGGATCTTTGATCCGAATCTATTTTATGAGTCGATCATCCGAATCATCAAAATGAGTGATTCGGATCGCAAAAAGGGCGGGGCCAGGAGCGACACACCCCCTCTCAGCGGGTAGCAGCGGGGTCCTGGAAGCAGAGCAGAGATGGATCGCTCTGTTGGATGGGACTCAGGGGAGCCAGCCTTGCAGGGACAGGTAGAGAGGACATGGGTGCCACTGCCAGATATGTGTAGAGCACACATACTGGCTATAACGTGCAGCTCATTATAGGCTGGCTGTTCTGTAGTGCTGCACAGTGATCACATGGGAAGCTTTTGGCTCAGCTCAGCACAGCTCAGTAACTTTGCAGGCACTGTGATTGCAGCGTAATATGATCCTCCTGGACTCGCTCTAAACAGCTGCACTTTACTTCTGGGAATGCTTTCTTTCACTGTGCGACCTTTTCTTTCAAAGTGTACAGATGAGCATATAGGTGAAATATATGTAAATTATGATTGCAGCATGTGGGTATTACGTGCAAACATTTCTTCTCTCTGCTCGTCCCTCCTCCCATCTCTGTCCACTCCCTGCCCTCTGTCCATTTTCTCCCCTTCTCTGTGTGTCCACCCCCCTCTCCTTCTCTTGTCCACAGACCTGTCCTGCTAGTCATTTCACCCCCGAATGCTTCCAGTAGTAAAATGATCCGAGATTCGGATCAAAGATCCGGATCTCTTCAATGATCCGATTCGAATCATCCGGATCATTGAAAAGATCCGAACTTCCCATCTCTACTGAGTAGCACGCATGCTCAGTGTGAAGTTAATGATGCTGCTGGAGATAATTAGTATTTTACCTCCAGCAGCATCATTCTATAGGAAATGTGGCCGCACAGTCTCCTACTGCGCATGCGGGGCAGCGCAAATCCACAGGCAGTATAATCAGACACAACACCGGAATTCCCATCACTACTTGAAGGCTACTATAACAATGCTTTACTGTGACTATCTGGCTGGCCTATTAGTGTTGTCCGGATCATGAACGATTCGGATCTTTGATCCGAATCTATTTTGTGAGTCGAATCATCCGAATCATCAAAATGAGTGATTCGGATCGAAAAGGGGGCGGGGCCAGGAGCGACACGCCCCCTCTCAGCGGGCAGCGGGGTCCTGGAAGCAGAGCAGAGATGGATCGCTCTGTTGGAGGGGACTCAGGGGAGCCAGCCTTGCAGGGACAGGTAGAGGGGACGTGGGTGCCACTGCCAGATATGTGTAGAGAACACATACTGGCTATAACGTGCAGCTCATTATAGGCGGTCTGTTCGTAGTTGTGTACAGTGATCACATTGGAAACTTTTGGCTCAGCACAGCTCAGTAACTTTGCAGACACTGTGATTGCAGCGTAATATGATCCTCCTGCACTCGGCACAGCTGCACTTATCTTTGGGGAATGCTTTCTTTCACTGTGTGACGTTTCCATTCAAGGTATACAGATGAACATGCAGGTGAAATATATGTAAAGCATATGATTGCAGCATGTAGGTATTGTGTGCAAGCAAACATTTCTGCTCTCTGCTTCCCTCCTCCCTTCTCTGTCCACTCCCTGCCCTCTGTCCATCTTCTCCCCTTCTCTGTGTGTCCACCCCCCTCCCCTTCTCCTGTCCTGCTAGTCATTTCACCCCCGAATGCTTCCCTTGTAAAATGATCCGAGATTCGGATCAAAGATCCGGATCTTCTCAATGATCCGATTCGAATCATCCGGATCATTGAAAAGATCCGAACTTCCCATCTCTACGGCCTATATCAGATCACGTGATCAGCACAGGAAGTGCTCCGCCGCAACTTCCGGGAGAGGCCAGGCACAGGCAGGCTGGAAGCCGCACACACGGTTGCCCTGGTACCGATGTTGGGGCGGAACAATGCATTTTGACCACGCCCCTCCTGCTGATTGGAGGATTCCCCCAGCCAGTCGCTGCACGGCGCGCTTTCACGCGGTTGCGGGGTTATTGCGTCATCAGAGAGCGCCGCTTTCTCCTGCTTGTCGACTGTGTGGCCACCATGGGCAGCGACTTCTATCTGCGCTACTACGTGGGGCACAAGGGGAAGTTCGGGCACGAGTTCCTGGAGTTTGAGTTCCGGCCGGACGGTGAGTTGAGGAGAGGACCGGGGGTGGTACACCCAGCCTGAGGCTCACCTATATTGTATTTATAAAGCGCCAACATATTACGCAGCGCTGATATAGAGCAGCTCAGGCCGGGGAGACGACACTGCAGCCCACGCCTCTTGGCCAGTTCGCTGGAACACAGGTGTTACCACAAAGTAGCCTAAACTGATGCTAATATTACCCAACCTGCCACTAATCTCAGCCCAAACCCACCTTGGTCGGCACCCAATACCCCCCCCCCCCCTTTGGGGGCAACTAATAACTCCCTCTTTTTGTTTGGCAACTAATATCTCTCTCCCCCCCCCCCCCCACCTTGGTGGGCAACTATTATCCCCCTCATCCCTTGGTGGGCAACTAATAACCCCTTCTCCCTGCATAGTTCAGAGGCTTCCCATGCCCTCCTCACTGCTAACACCACCGTTACCACCGTGGACCCTCTGAACAAATCCCACTAGTGGTTGTGAGCCACGAGTGCTTCGTGATCTAAATTAGCCTTAATTTCTGCAGCTGAGTGGCTGGACGAGAAGGGGTTAGTTATCTATTCCGCCGACCTCCCTGCATTTCAAATAGCTTCCACACCTCCTATTGGTCGCGTTGCAAGCCTCCCACATGGCACACTTACTCTTTCCGGCTTGAAGTAGGAGTGTGAGGCATGCAACGCGACCAATAGGATGCATGCAAGCTGTTTGGAGCGCAGGGCAGGCGGCAGAATTATGGGTACCTAACACCTTTTCCCCAGCCGCTCGGGTGCAGCAATTAAGGCTAATTTAAATCACGAATTCGAGTGCTCCGGCACTTGTGAGCCCATCACTATTGTCAGATATATTCTCATAGCTGTACTGACACTGTAATACCGCAAACTACCAGAGGGGCTGGGTCGGTGGATGTCCACCTTGAGTTTGCTATAAGATCTGGTATTAAGCAGGAAGGGATTGTGGTTGAAGTGAAGCTCTGGGGGAAGCCTCTGGATCCTAATGAGGCTTCCTCCATTCTTCTAAGTATGCCTGATCCAGCACTGCGGATAATAAAGCAATAATGTTCCTATTCACTGCTGTGCGCATGCGGACTAGTGGCTACCTGCTTGGTCTCTGGCGCAAATAGCTGAGCTTGGTCGGGTCTGCTGTCCACACGCCTGTGCTGTAGAGCGGACTAGATCGGGTTCTGCTATTTCCGCTGGAGCAGGTAGCCACTAGTGCGCATGTGTGCACACCGACAAGCGGCCAACAAGGAGATCTTCAGGGATCCCAGCACTGTATTCCCTTCACTGTGGAGGATGGGGGAGGCCTCTTGGGGCACCTTTTTCACTACAGGTTTACTTACGTGGATTAAAAGATAAAAATTGGATACATCAGCAGAGGAAAGCCTCTGGATTAACCAGCTTCCCAAATAATCCTTAAAGGGAAGGTCCAAGCAAGATAAAAGAAAGAGTTTCACTTACCTGGGGCTTCTACCAGCCCCATGCAGCCATCCTGTGCCCTCGTAGTCACTCACCGCTGGCTCTAGTCCCCCGCTGGCAGCTTGCCGACCTCGGAGGTCGGCGGGCCGCATTGCGTACATTTTTACGCATTCACGCTAATGCAGAAACATTAACACATACATTTTTACGCGTTAGTATTTAATGCGTAAATTTTTACGCATTTGATCCACTAACGCGTAAAAATGTATGTGTTAATGTTCCTGCACTAACTGGAATGCGTAAAAATGTACGCAATGTCGCCCGCCGACCTCCGAGGTCGGCAAGCTGCCAGCGGGAGACTGGAGCATCAGTGAGTGACTACGAGGGCTCAGGATGGCTGCATGGGGCTGGTAGAAGCCCCAGGTAAGTGAAACTCATTTTTTTATTTTGTTTGGACCTTTCCTTTAAGGGCTGATTCACACTTGGATTTTGCCTTGATTTGCTTTTGTGGTTCTCGTTCATTAGTCCTAACTTCACTACAATGCTTTGTGGAATTCCTATTATATACAAAAAAAAATAATTACATGTGATCACTTTCTGCTGTCTGAAACTCTTACAATTTCATGGTGGTGGGCAGGGCTGTGCATATGTTTTTTCCATGTCTTGAATACATATAGTGACTTTTTCTCTTTGTTTTATTTTTTGTTTTTGAATAGGTAAACTTCGATATGCCAACAACAGTAACTACAAGAATGATGTTATGATCAGAAAAGAGGTAAGTTGTGTATTGTCATGTTGCTTGTGGATTATGGTGGAGGGACACTGTTATCCTACTAGCTGGGATAAACATGTTTGTTTTATACAACACATTCACTATTGGATCAGTCCTCCAGTGGTTCAGATCATTTCTGACTGACAGAACACAGAGAGTATCCCTAGGACCTGTAATGTCCAAACCTGCACCTCTACAATTCGGAGTGCCACAAGGATCAATCCTATCCCCTCTGCTGTTTGCAATCTACATGTTGCCACTCGGTACACTTATCCAACGACATGGCCTGACGTACCACTGCTACGCCGATGACACACAGCTATACCTGTCCTTCAAACCTGGTGGAACAGACCCTACTCAAAAAAATAAACTCTTGCTTAGCTGAGCTACAGGAATGGATGAATGATAACTGGTTGAAACTGAATGCTGACAAAACTGAGGTCCTTTTTGTCCAAAGACAGTGCTCGCCATCAAAACAGCTCTATCCTAAAGCGACACCAATCAGGATTGGGAATTCAGACATAAACCGCTCCAACCTTGTGCCAGCCTTGGCGTACTAATCGATGGGGATTTGAGTTTCAGAAACCAAATTTCATCTGTAGTTAAATCTTCCTACTTTCATCTGAAGAACATTGCAAAGATTAAACATCTGATTCCCCCAGAGGATCTTCCAACCCTAGTTCACGCCTTCATCACATCACGGCTGGACTACTGCAATGCCCTTTAAGCTGGCCTCCCCAAAAAGGACCTGCGTCGCCTGCAATTAGTGCAGAATGCTGCTGCCAGATTGCTAACAAACCAGCCTCGCCACTGTCACATTACACCGATCCTTCGCTCACTGCACTGGCTACCAGTAGAATGGAGAATACTCTTCAAGATTGGACTGCTGACATTCAAATTCCTGCACAATCTGGGCCCTGGATACATGAAGGACTTGCTGAAGCTGCACCACACCTCTCACAGCCTCAGATCAGCAAGTTCTATAAACTTGGTCACTCCCAGAGTGCACCTCAAAAAATCTGGAGATAGAGCCTTCTGTCATGCTGCCCCTACTCTTTGGAACTCGCTGCCACACCCAGTAAAGACAGCACCATCCCTGGAGCTATTCAAATCCAGACTGAAAAGCCACCTGTTTATGTACACCTGAGGAAGGGGATTTCCCAGAAACATGTCCTGTTTTGCTACTGATTTCATAAACGCAAGTTTATACGCCATTTGAGTGCCTCCTTCATTCAATATAGTATATTTCCAGTGTTCTCCCCAGGATCAATTAAGTGGGCGCGCCGCCCGGGTGAATTAAGGCCCCGCCCGGCTGCTATTTTGCATATTAGAAAAGCCAGCGCTGTTCTCTGCACTCAGCGCTGACTCCTGTGTGCCCAGCAAGCTCAGCTCCTCTACGTACGAGATCTCCCGCTTTCCGGCGGGCTCGTACACTCATTGGCTCGGCATGGCAATAGGCGGGGCCATCTGTTATACTGCATAGTGCTCTTCTAGGAAGTTAGAACGAGGTACGTTGCAAGCAGTCTCTCACTCTGTCTGTGCTTGCACGATCGTGAAGGGACGCTGGAGCCTGTGTGACTAAAAGCAGAGCTGGGCAAACTACAGCCCGTCTGGCTTTGTAATCTTGGTATTTATTGGCTCCTTTCCTCCTCATGGCTGTCTCACTTGTCTCTCTCCCTCCCCACCGTACAATTGTTGTACAATTACGTGCCGTACTAACTTTCCCATCTCTGAATTACGGCACTTTTGTCAGACTGAAGAGAGAAGTGCAGGCAATCACTCACTTCCTCCCCCGGGTGTCAGACGCATGGAGCAGATCTCCACTCGCTGCAGAGAGCGGGATGTCCTGGTTGCCCAGAGAACAGCACACAGACAGCAGCGCTGAAGGGGAAAAAAAGCAGTCTGAGCTTGCACACATAAAGCTCTGTCCTGAAGTGTATTCCCACCCCCTCTTTTTTAACCCTTAGGATACACTAATCTCTGGAATCTCAAGGGGCCAGCATGTCCTTTCAAACCATGCTGAGCTTTGCATTTTCTCAAAAAAAAAACAGTTCATACCTATGTGTGAATTTGCAGCTTCTCAGTTAAATCTGTAGGACATGCTGAGCCTTGTGGTTCCACAACAATGGGGTCCACAAATAATGAAAACCTTACCAATCAGATGATTGGTAGAGGAACCAACCCCAAAAAACATTGACGGAACAATAGTGGTTGATCGGAACCATTAATGATGCCCAATACGTATAACAATATGATGTCTGTTTCACCTGCACTGTGAACCGGATTTGTGTACTGCAAATCAAGCCTATTTTTGTTTTGTTTTTCTCAAACGCAAACAAAAGGCACTGTAATAGCACATTGAAAACAATCAAACAACCGTTTTTCCTGGTTTTGACTTGGCAGGTTCACTTTAAGACAGATGGTGCATATATAATACTGGGTACACACAGATTTTCCGGCTGATTAACTGTCAGATCCATTATTTCAAACATGACCGATCTGCGTTCTGATCGATTTTCGAGCATTTTCCGATCAATTTCCTATTGAAGTGAACGGAAATCGATCGGAAAATGCTCGGCAATTGATCAGAAAGCAGATTGGACATGTTGGAAATAATCGTTCTGACAGTAAATCGGGCAGAAAATCTCACCTAGCATCTCTGCACCTAGCAATAAAGCAAGAGTCATATGGAGGCTCAGTGTTTTCCCCAGGCCTCCATCCGGCTAATTTTGGTAAGCACCCGGCTGATATCGGCTCGTTTCCTCCTTCTGCTATGCTGTCAGCAAAGCTTACACGGCCCTGCATTCCCCCTGTTGTGCCCCACCCGGCTACTTTTTCATGCCACCCGGCTGGAAAAAATTTCTGGGGAGAACACTGTATTTCCATTTGTGAAGTGGTGACTCACAGAGGGATTGTGCACCGGCAAACCAGGTGTCATACCTGGTGTAGGAGCCCAGCTCAGCAACCCCTTTGCTGTCGTGAAAAGCCACCTGTTTAGCCTGGCATTTCCGGACTTATACAATTCTTCCTCTGTACCACGATGGTCGGAGCCATGCTTATGCGCTTTTGAGTCCTATGGGAGAAAAGCGCTCTACATATGTTTGTTGTTGTTGTATTTATGTAGCGCTGATGTCTTCTGCAGCACATTACAGAGTACACAGTCATGTCACTGACTTTCCTCAGAGGTGCTCACAATCTTATCCTACTATAGTCACAGTGCTGTATAAAAACCTAATAATAATAATAATAATAATAATATGACTATGGTAGGATTAGATTGAGCCCTGCTGAGGACAGTCAGTGACATGACTATGTACACGGGGCATAAAAATCACAAGTTACCCCAGCTTAGAGCGCAGCATTGCTTGGAGCTGTCATAGCATGGATATGGTTCATTCCAATCTTCTTAATGGCGAAAAATGTTATCTGCTATGCTATTTTGCTAACATAACTCGGTGCTGTGTTTTCTCAGTCTTATCAACACTTGAAGAGTCTGGCAATAACTAATCTGATTATATTCTCAGGCCTGGTTCACTCTCTAAAGCCCCATGTACACGATACGATTGTGTGTACGATTAGATTACGATTTTATTTACGATTCAATTAAATCCAACATGTCCGATCCTGATTCGATTTGCAATTGCAAAACAATGGCAAATCGAATTAAATGGAATCGTAATCGAATCGTATCGTGTAGATGGGGCTTAATAGCAAAACACAAGTGCCTAGCAGTCGGGATTATGCGATTCCCATTCAAAAGGATGGGTTGTGTTCCCACTTGAGTGGAGAGCAGACACTTTTTTTTTTTCTTTTTTTTTTTTTTTTTTTTTTTTTTTTTTTTTTTGGTCCATTCTCCACTAATCACAAAACTGACAGTGAATGGCTCCTATTTTATATATATATATATATATACATAACATAGCTCCTTCCTATCTAAATAAACTTCTTTCCAGATACCATCCTACTCGCAATCTCTGCTCTGCTAGCGATATCCTTCCCTGATCACGTTTTCCCACTCCCGCTTGCAAGATTTCTCTCAATCCTCACCCCTCCTCTGGAACACTCTCCCTCAACACATCCGCCACTCACCCACACTTACTATTTTTAGGCGCAATCTGGAAACTCACCCCTTCAGACAAGCATACTCTCCTACCTAGTACCCTGCCCACTAACCACCATTTATACCACCCCATACACAGCTTCCCTTACCTACTGTCCTATACCTTAAATGTTTAGACTGTAAGGCCTTTTGGCCAGGGCTCTCTTCCCCTTTAGTCTCACAATGCTGTGTAATGGGTGTACATACCGCCCACCTCTTGTAAAGCATGTAGTTAATTTGTTCACTGTATTAGCTGTTATACCTTTTTTGTCTTGTATCAAGTGTTGTATTGTTATCTTGTATGCTATTGTACAGTGCCATGGAAGATGCTGGTGCTATAATAAATCAAGTGGGTATAGAGTCCAGCGCTATAACAAAATAAAATCAATATCAACACCTATAAAGTCCCTGGGTGTAAAGATGCCCTAGGCTCTCAGTTATTCAATTATATTGGCTCAGTCTCTGCAGGTGTATGCGCTCTATTGTAGGTCAACCGATCCCCTTATACAGTCTTATAATGTAGATAGATAGCGCTCCACTTCTTAATAAAAGACACATCCAATGAAGGTCCCCTTAGGGGCTGCACTCACCCAGCTGATGTGATCACTGTGAGATTGGTCAGTAATCGCCTGTTATCTCCTCTGGCCGATTGCCCGATCTCTGGTCTCTGTTCTAGTCTCTGGTCTTGCTGTGTTAGCACCCTTTCACTGTAGTCTTATGGCTATGGATGTCAGTATGCCTCAAAGGAAAAGACCTCTCATAGCGTAATTCCGCTAAGTTTAAAAACCGTTTTATTAAAATGAATACTCACAAACATGCGACTATAACAGCGCATAGAGTGATAATGGCTCTCTCCCGTGCCTCTCCGGATAGGCTTGCTGGGTTCCCCGGTATCGCCGCTGTAACTTTCTTTTTGTCTTGCTAGCTCCACCCTTTGCGTTCCGTCACGTACGCGTGACTCATCAGGGGTGTGGTTAGTTGCAAGACGTCAGGAATATTTGTATACACCCTCGGTGCCCTCCCCCCGAGTCGTCTGGTGAGGTATGATGCGACGCAAACGTCGCGTAATGGGTTGAGACGCAACCGCGTCATTTGCAATATAAATCAAAAATAATAATAGGAGTCGTTCACATTTGTCAGCTTTCTGTACAAACCACTATAATCCCTGGACGGTGGATGTGTTCCCCATATAGTCTATGGAGATAATGCATCTGCCCCGGGCTACAGCCAGACCACGTGTACCGTCGCCACTCCTTCCCTGTACGCAGCCCCACGACCGGCAGAAACAAGGGATCACCTTTGGGCTTCAAAAGACCAATCCTGCGCAACGGGAAGAATTAGAATTGGTTCATGGTGGACTACTGAAAATTCTACCTGTTAACTTGCTAGGGAGAATTGGTGTATTGCATCCTATGGAGAGCCCCATGCTCCTGCCGGCCTCCAGGCTGTACAGAGGGGCCATTCGGCGGCGAGACACGAATGGTGATCAACAGGCAAAGTGGATGAGCAGACTATGCAGATTGCTACAAGAGGATGCAAAATGGATGCATGCAGTGCGGCTGCTATTTATGGAAATCGCAAGCACTGCAGAGAGAGAGATCACATAGGGATATACTTGTCACCGTGCTTTGCTGACAAGCGGATGCAACATTCTCCAAATGCACCAGAGTGTGAAGCAGCCCTCATACTAGTTTTCTACTGATCAAACTTAATGTTTATAATTAATATGATTTAGGGTTATTCTAGTTTAACAGGCTCTCTTTTTTGCTTTTATCTTGCGTTGTGGTCCAGGCTTACGTACACAAGAGTGTGATGGAAGAACTGAAGCGAATCATAGATGACAGTGAAATTACGAAAGAAGATGACGCTCTTTGGCCGCCACCCGACAGAGTCGGCAGACAGGTGTGTATTGCTTCCCATTTACAGGATGGAAGGGTAAAAAGACTTCACTGTTCAGCTGCCTACAGATGGCAAGTCAGACTTTACTAGCCGCTCCCTAATCTGTATAAGCCTGAGTATTTGTGCGCCAAGAATCCATAAACAATGTACATGAGACTGCAGGAAAAGGATTAATCTTAGATAGGGTAGTGATGGATTTCCATTGCAGTACCATGTTCCTGACAGCAAAAATATCAGTCACTTCCTCCCCAGACAGGAAATGTCTTCAAAATCCCCAACTTTTTGATGACTGTGGTTTACAGCTTTCAGGTAAATCTCAGACCATTAGAATATTGTGAAAATGTTCAATATTCTAAGCTCAAAGTGTCGGACTCTAATCAGCTAATTCATCTAAAACGCCTGCAAACGGTTCCTATTTCATAGATTAGTTTCCACCTTTTACATTAAATCACTGAAATAAATGGCAGATATTCTAATGTTTTGAGTTTCACCTGTATTAGGTTTATTGTACTGAAAGTATATTTTGGACTTAGTCCGGCATGTGTGTCTGTGTGTGTGTGTCTGTGTGTGTGTGTCTGTGTGTCTGTGTGTGTGTCTGTGTGTGTGTCTGTGTGTGTGTCTGTGTGTGTGTCTGTGTGTGTGTGTCTGTGTGTGTGTGTCTGTGTGTGTGTGTCTGTGTGTGTGTGTCTGTGTGTGTGTCTGTGTGTGTGTGTCTGTGTGTGTGTGTCTGTGTGTCTGTGTGTGTGTGTGTCTGTGTGTGTGTGTGTGTGTGTGTGTGTGTGTGTGTGTGTGTGTGTGTGTGTGTGTGTGTGTGTGTCTGTGTGTCTGTGTGTGTGTGTCTGTGTGTCTGTGTGTGTGTCTGTGTGTGTGTCTGTGTGTGTGTCTGTGTGTGTGTCTGTGTGTGTGTCTGTGTGTGTGTCTGTGTGTGTGTCTGTGTGTGTGTGTGTGTGTCTGTGTGTGTGTGTGTGTGTGTGTGTGTGTGTGTGTGTGTGTGTGTGTGTGTGTGTGTGTGTGTGTGTGTGTGTGTGTGTGTGTGTGTCTGTCTGTGTGTGTGTCTGTGTGTGTGTGTGTGTGTGTGTGTGTGTGTGTGTGTGTGTGTGTGTGTCTGTGTGTGTGTGTGTGTGTGTGTGTGTCTGTGTGTGTGTACACAGTATATTGTAATGTCACTGGAAGAGGAGGTGGACTGTGTGTTAAAGCGGCTAGTAACAGATGTGTGTGTGTAGACAGTATATTTAGTGCTTGAGTTTGATCACATCCCGTCTGTGTTGCAGGAGCTGGAGATTGTGATCGGAGATGAACACATTTCCTTTACGACTTCTAAAATCGGTTCTCTTATCGATGTGAATCAGTCAAAGTAAGTATCTGCTGTGATTTGAAGTATGGTTTATTTACACCTCCTGCTAATGGGAGAGTCAACCCAGACCCTCCTATCTTGCAGAGGAGGGGCTATAGGATACAGAAGGCAGAGGAAATGGGGCCGATATCTTTTTACAAACGCAGTACCATCGATGACCTGTTGGATTTGACTGTTCCGTACTTAGGATCTCCATACTCTGCACATATAGTACAGTGTTCTCCCTAGAGCCATTTAAGTGGGCGGGCCGCCCGGGTAAATGCTTTTACCGCCCAGACATTATTTATAGCCTCCTTCCATGGCTGGCTGAAGAAGGTCTTTGATCTTCACTTTTCTATTCAGTGCAGCGGCTATGTCAACGCAGAGCAGACAGCCCACGCTGTCAGTCAGAGACATGATCTCCCCCTCCTTCTCAGCTTCTTCCTATCAGCAGCGTGGAAGAGGGGCGGGGAAAGCTCATAACAGCACAGAGCAGAGGAGTGTGACCGCGGGAGCTTTGAATGAGCTGGAGGGCGGGGCGTACACTGAGGGAGCAGAGAGTAGAGACTGACTTGCATGGCTCTATTCCTTAGGGTGAGTAAGTTATTTCCCGGGCCACTGGAATGGCAGACGCTCTCCTCCTCCTCTCCTTGTCAGTGCAGAAGCACAAAGCCCCTTCCTCTCCCCATCCCTTCCATTCATCAGATAAGCTTTAATGTGTCTGTGGGCCGCTCATTAACAAATCAAAATGTTTAGTTACTCCAGATTGTTCAAGCATTGAGAATTTACACTACCAGGGATGTGTCATGAGAGATATAAGGAGCAGTTTACAGCCTGCTGCAGGAGAAGCCATTCACTCAGCCTCCTATCTCACTACACACACCTTTTGTAATCTAACACCAAATGTCTTTCTCTAGTTTAAATTAACCCCTGATTCTCCAGCTTTCAGAATCTGCACATGAATGGCTAAATGTTCACTTTAGCCTGCCTGGTCTCAACTGTTATGCTTAGTTCACAACAATGCAATTTTCTCTGATTGATGGTCCAATCTGTTATTTCCAACACGTCTTATCTGATTCCCAATCGCTTTTCTAATCACATCTATACAAAATGAATCAGAAAAATGATCGAGAATCAGATCAGACCTGTCCAGAAATAATCGATTCGACTGTCATTCTGACAGAAAATTGCATTGTGTGTACTAAGCATTATAAAGACAATCTAACTTATATGCTCACAAAGAACTGTGCTTAAAATTAGCATAGTTTTTACTAAGTCCCTACTGGGGTTCTCACCACCCCTGGTGCTGCCTGTGTGATTAGTCAGCACTCTTCTCTGGCTCCTAGTGTATGTCCAGCAGCAGGAGTCATGCACATTATGCACGGTGCATGTTATCTGGTCATTGTCAGTCATGCATGTGATGGTAGGGCTATGGCACCAAGGCCCCATTCACACTGGAATGCTTTTCAGGGCGTTTTCCAGCTCTTTGCTGATCGCCAGTGATCAGCAAAGTGCTATGACAATGTTACCTTATGGTAGCAATAATACTGCAGTTGTTATTAGTTTAAAATCGCTAATGTGCTGCCTGCAGCATTGTGGGAGCGTTCACAATGTGACTCTTTCCCAAAAGAGATGTCCCCCTCTTCACCCAGCTTGGTGCCAACCTCTCCCGACCCAGCGTAACTCTCCCTCTGCCCTTAGTATTAGTTTACTTCCTCACCCAGTAGCAAACAGTGTGACCTTACTTTACCACCCGGCTACTTTTCCATGCCACCCGGCTGGAAAATATTTCTGGGGAGAACACTGTAGTATTAGATCTATGGCCAACCTTTTGAAATTACGATTTCCGTGATAAAAATAAGATTCACCAGAGGTTAACCTCCCTGACAGTAATCCTCGGACTAGCCATGGGGCGCTCTATGCAGAGTATTGCACACAGCCGAGCTTTTACTCACCTCCCGGGGGGTCCAGACACCTGTAAGCATTCCTCTTCCTGTCCTAGAAGGCTCTGAATCACTGGTAAGATCGCCGCCAGTGATCTCACCAGAGAGTTACAGCCACCCGGAGGATGGAGGTAAAATTGCAGCGCTGCAGCCCAGGGAGGTGAGTGAGAGCAGGGGCTGCTGCTGGCATACAGTCGGCATGATTTTTTTTCTTGGTTTTAGGGTCTGAAACCTTTTTATAAATACCTTTTTTAAATCTGGAAATAATCATACTGCCAGAGGGGTTAAAGTAGCAGGGTGAGCCATTCTATCTTAGGAAAAAAAACACATACATATAGGTTGATAAATACTTGTTCTACTAAATATGTATGTGTGTGTGTACTGTCCATGTTGATTTCAGTGAATTTTATATAGTAAATAAAGAAACCAGTGCCAGGCATTTTCCATCTTTACTGCCGTTGGCTTAAGCCAACCCTGATATTTTTTTTTTCCTCCTAGAAACGGCACTATCATATCTAGCTTGCTTTGTAAAACACATGTGCACAGCATAGATCATATTTCAGCAGCTTATGCAGAGCAGTGAGGTGTATTTCCCTTCTCAGCCTCCTGTCACACTGAACTGCCCTCAGCCAATCAGTGAGGAGCAGGTATGTGGGAGGGGAAATAACAAGCTTCCCTCTCCCCGGCAATGTACCGGAATAGCGCCAGGCTGACTGAGATAAGATTCATTGCAGCAGAAACATTTATGATTAGTTTGGAATGCTTGCAATGCAGGGACAGGTTGTAGACTGCATAATTAACACAGAGCAGTGGGTAATTGGAATTTGATTTTATGGCTGACAGTCCTGCTTTAGGAGGAATGCCACCAATGCAATAGCTATGTGCTGATGCAATACAAAACCCTTCTGACACACTTCACTGCTCTTTATCAATAAAAGATCAGGCGTTTCCGATCAATAATCGTAGAAAAATCCAGTGAACTCTTGTGTAACTTTCAGATTGATTGCTTTTTTGCACTCATCCTTTTCAACGGATCAGTGTGGTGGGCTTTAACCGGTTCAGCAACGCAGTCCGAAAATCTCATGCATCCGAGCAACGCTCACCTCCCATTCATTCACCTATAACTTTATTGCTACTTATCACAATGAATTGATCTATATCTTGTTTTTTTCCGCCACTAATTAGGCTTTCTTTGGGTAGTACATTTTGCTAAGAATTATTTTTTTTTCTAAATCTATTTTAACAGGAAGATTAAGAAAGAAATGAAAAAAATTCATTATTTCTCAGTTTTTGGCCATTATAGTTTGAAATGAATATACGCTACCGTAATTAAAACTCATGTATTTTATTTGCCCATCTGTCCCGGTTATTACACCGTTTAAACGATGTCCCTATCACAATTTATGGTGCCGATATTTCATTTAGAAATAAAGGTGCATTTTTTCAATTTGCGTCCATCACTATTTATAAGCTTATAATTTTAAATAATGTAATAACATATTCTCTTGACATGCATATTTAAAAAGTTCAGACCCTTGAGTAACTATTTATGATGGTTTTTGTTTTTTTTAATTGTATTTTTTATTTATTTTTTAATAAAAAAAAGTGTATGTGGGTAATTTTTGGTGTGGGAGGGAAACTGCTCATTTTTAAATGTAAAATAATAATTTTTTTAATTAAAAATGTATGTGGGTGCAGTTTACTATTTGGCCACAAGATGGCCACAGTGAAAAAAGTCCTGGATGCAAACTATCTCGCATCCAGGAACTAAAATGCTGGGGAGAAGTTTCCTGGGGGCAGAAATACCGCGCTCTCTGGAGAGAAAGCGTCGGTATTTCTGCGGGGAAGTTAGATCGGTGAATGGGAATTATACTCCCATTCACTGATCGGGGGGCTAGCGGCAGGCGCCCAACCGCGCGCACCAGCCGGCGGCAGCAGCAGTGCCTATTTGGACAAGGAAGCTCGTCCAGATTGGCCGAACTGGTTAAAGGAAAACTATCATAAAAATTAGTAAAATGCATGCAAAGAAATGTATGTTACTGTACATAAAGTGCACTATAAATTACCCCACCCCCTTACATGTTGCTGTCACTTACATTAGGTAGTGAACATCAGTCGCATCTGTCAGGTTTTTGGACTCGCCCATCTTTTCATGGAGTATTCTCAATTATTTCTGTATTTACTAAAACACTTACTGAATAGTAGTTGTTCAGTCCAACTGCCAGAATACGAGACAAGTAGGGAAGCTGACTGACATTGATCCTTAGCAGGGAATGCTTTAGTGAAGAATAAAGGAGATGCTGAGAATACCCCATGAGGATATGGACTAATGTAAAACCTGTCAAATCTGTCAGATTTCTACTGTACAGTAAGTGACAGTGAGGTGTGTGCCAGGCTTTGGTCTGGTTCTTCTGCAGTATCGGCTGACATCTGCTTGTTTGTCTTCCAGGGACCCCGAGGGACTCCGAGTTTTCTACTATCTCGTCCAGGACCTGAAGTGTCTCGTCTTCAGCTTGATAGGACTTCACTTCAAAATCAAACCCATTTAGTTCTCTGAGAGAATATCGGCACACTTTTATTTTATTTAGTTTGGAGGGGAATCTGCGGGTTTTTTTATGTACACTCTTTTGTTTTTACTGATGAGACTGTTTAATAAATGTGGATGAAATCCCTGTGTCTGTGAATAGTGCGGGTGAGAGAGTCTTCTATGGGCATTAGAGCCATTATCTGTGTTGGATGCAGGGCTGTGGAGTCGGGGCAGTTTGGGATACAGAGTATTGGACTCGGTGGTTTCATAAACTGAGGAGTTGGATAGTTTTTGTACCTGTTATAAACTGTTCTAATGACTTTTTTCCGGCACCAGCAACTTCTTATAGTTGCGTCTCACGGACTGTGAGATAACTTGACTCTCAACACAGCAAGCAGGAGATAGACTTTCTCAGGCTTCTTCAATATTCACGTTATTTATTCAGGAAACAGAAATACAGATAGATACAGTTCATCATATTCTAGCCACGCCAATCTTCATGTTGTGTTACAAGCTTCTTGATTAAACTTCCTGCTGAAGTCAATCAGGTACTTTCTTTCTAACCTACGTTACACTAGACTACCTATGTACAGCATACATTATATCAGATTACAGAAAAGAATGAAATACTTAGAGGTTCCAGTCAGCATTTAGAGCTAGTGTGAAAGTAAGAAGCAGAGTGATCCTCTTACCAAGAAAGTGCGCTCAATAGTGCAAATAATTTAAAGGACTTCTATCATGTCTACAAACAACAACCCCTTACAAAGTGTCTGTGCACCTCTAGTGGAAGTATCCACCTATAATCGAAACTCTAAAAGTCCACCTGTGAAAAAATATATAATAATTGCATCAATTGTCCTATATTGGATCGCAGTCCTTTTTCACCAAACATACAAGTGTACCAATCTTTATCTTCCCACGGACTCTGCGCTCTCAATGTACTCCAATCCTCTGTGCTTTTATACTCCAATTCGTGAACATAGAAAAAATAAACAAAAATACATAGCGTGACTCTGTATTAACATATGAATCCACCACGTGTTTTGAAAGATCTCATGTGGTCCCACCACAAACAGGTATCACAGCTCCTCACCCTCTATAGTGGCTGTCAACCCACAAACAGCTTAAGCATTTAATTCTCCGTGATTTTTAAAGCCTTTCACCTTCCACCACGTTATGCTGCATACACCTCATTAAGACCTCCAGCCTCTCACCTTATATGCTTGCTGCCAGATTATAGGTCAGCTATAGCGCTTAGTGAGTCTCACTCCAGTTGTTTCCACACCAATCTCTATCTCGTTTTCCACCGCTACTCCATCACGTTTGCACCCTATTGACTGAAAGGAGTCTCCATAGCGTAAAACTGTTGCTTTAATTAAAAATTTAAAAACAATTGCACTCACATGCTCCCATAAAGTAATGCGCATATAAAATCCAAGACGAGCTGCAGTCCAGTCCACGTCCTTAAGCTCCGCCCAACGCGTTTCGTATCAAATACTCATCAGGGGCCCCTGATGAGTATTTGATACGAAACGCGTTGGGCGGAGCTTAAGGACGTGGACTGGACTGCAGCTCGTCTTGGATTTTATATGCGCATTACTTTATGGGAGCATGTGAGTGCAATTGTTTTTAAATTTTTAATTAAAGCAACAGTTTTACGCTATGGAGACTCCTTTCAGTCAATAGGGTGCAAACGTGATGGAGTAGCGGTGGAAAACGAGATAGAGATTGGTGTGGAAACAACTGGAGTGAGACTCACTAAGCGCTATAGCTGACCTATAATCTGGCAGCAAGCATATAAGGTGAGAGGCTGGAGGTCTTAATGAGGTGTATGCAGCATAACGTGGTGGAAGGTGAAAGGCTTTAAAAATCACGGAGAATTAAATGCTTAAGCTGTTTGTGGGTTGACAGCCACTATAGAGGGTGAGGAGCTGTGATACCTGTTTGTGGTGGGACCACATGAGATCTTTCAAAACACGTGGTGGATTCATATGTTAATACAGAGTCACGCTATGTATTTTTGTTTATTTTTTCTATGTTCACGAATTGGAGTATAAAAGCACAGAGGATTGGAGTACATTGAGAGTGCAGAGTCCGTGGGAAGATAAAGAAGCAGAGTGAGCTCCCATCGCTCACTCGGGCTTTAATACCGACTAGGAAAGAGTTAAATATGACATAATCTTCGCCATCCCCTAGATCAGACTCTCGTGGTGTCATCATACACACCTACTCGATTAATATTCAATGCGGCTTTTGACATACATACAAGAATGTGGTGTTTAGTAAATATGGCTGATGTTTATTGTTCTAGTGGTGTACATGCACAGTCAGGGAGACCTGTGGACTTGTCCATAGAACAGCTTCTTGGTATGTTCTAGTTCTGACAGAACTGAAGATTTTCTCTCTAAGAAAATCCCCTTAAAGGGGAACTGAAGAGAGAGGTATATGGAGGCTGTCCTGTTTATTTCCTTTTAATCAATACCAGTTGCCTGGCAGCCCTGCTGGTCTATTTCTCTGCAGTAGTATCTGATTAAAACCAGAAACAAGCATGCAGCTAGTCTTGTCAGATCAGACTTATAAGTCTGAACCACTGAAACACCTGATCTGCTGCATGCTTGTTCAGGGGCTATGGCTAATAGTATTAGAGGCAGAGGATCAGCAGGGCTGCCAGGCAACTGGTATTGTCTAAAAGGAAATAAACATGACAGCCTCCATATACCTCTCTCTTCAGTTCCCCTTTAAAGGGCAGGTCTGCTCCCCAAGCCTTATATAAACTGAGTCCAAATAACTGAGGCCTACTTAACCTCCCTGGCGGTAAGCCCGTGCTGAGCACGGGCTATGCCGCGCAGGGGGATTTCTCAGGCCCTGCTGGGCCGATTTGTACACTTTTTGTTTTGCAACACGCAGCTAGCACTTTGCTAGCTGCGTGTGCAGTCTGATCGCCGCCGCTCCGCACCGATTAGGTGCCTCCGCTCGCCGCGCCGCCCCCCCCCCCCCCCCCAGACCCCGTGCGCTGCCTGGCCAATCAGTGCCAGGCAGCGCTAAGGGGTAGGCCGGGACTCCCAATGACGTCACGACGTCGATGACGTCGGTGACGTCATGCCGCCCGTCGCCATGGCGACGGGGGAAGCCCTCCAGGAGATCCCGTTCTTTGAACGGGATCTCCTGATCTCCGATCGCCGGCGGCGATCGGAGGGGCTGGGGGGATGCCGCTGAGCTGCGGCTATCATGTAGCGAGACTTTGTCTCGCTACATGAAAAGAAAAAAAAATTTTTTTTTTAAAATGAGTTTGCTGCCCCCTGGCGGATTTTTTGCAAACCGCCAGGAGGGTTAAATTATAACGGTACCAACTCTACATCCCGGGTTGGATGGAAGGCAGCAGCTCCCTGCTTTGTGCACATGTGTTGGGCTTCTTACACAGATGAGGAGACTGACCAGAGCGGATGTACAGTGAGGTGGCGTCTAGTCTCTCAAAGAAGTTATCTAACGATTGGTTCGCACTCTGATTGTAAAACGTGTTTTTCCTGCACGTATTTTCAGCGTTTGCTCTTTGTGATCCCAATTCGGGGCAGCGCAATTGCGGCCAAAATGCTGCATGCTGTGCTTTTACGCTGCAGTGAGACCTGTCCCTTTAAAGGACCACTATTGTGAAAATTGTACATGTAAAACATATACAAATAAGTACATTTTTCCCAGAGTAAAAAGAGCCATAAATGACTTTTCTCCTATGTTGCTGTCACATAGTTAGTAGAAATCTGACAGAACCGACAGGTTTTAGACCAGCTCATCTCCCCATGGTGTATTCTCAGTGTTTTCTTTATTTTCAAAAGCACTTAGTGAACAGCAGTTGCTCCATCCAACTTCTAAAAAAAAAAAGTGTACGGTGAGCAGAAGGGCTGGCCAGCATCTTTGTATAAATTCTTTTTCCGGGAGTGTCTTTTTAAAAAAATGAACGCCATGCTGAGAATCCCCTATGGAGAGATGGACTAGCCCAAAACCTGTCAGTTCCGTCAGATTTCTACTCCCTACTGTAAGTGACAGCAACATAGGAGAAAAGTCATTTATGGCTCATTTTACTCTGGGAGAAATGTACTTCTTATTTGTATGTGTTTACATGTATTTTAAATTGTACACTTTTTCGCGATAGTGGTCCTTTAAGGCTCATTTCCATAATGCAACATAGGAGCCATGCGTCAGCGTGACTCGGGGGGAGGGGGGGCCACTGCTGTTTTTGTCGATTCTTTTGAACTTACCATTGTGGTCCTGCCGCAGCTCACTCGCCCTGCCAGTCTGTATGACGGCAGAGCCCTGTGAGCCGGTCAGGAGCAGATTTCATTGGCTCCTGGCCATGTCTATCAATGTAAGCCACTCCCATTGGCTTACATTGATAGACACGGCCAGGAGCCAATGAAATCTGCCCCTGACCGGCCCACAGGAACACTGCCGTCATAGAGACAGCAGAGTGGGTGGCTGAGGTTCCCGACGTGCGGCGATTCGTCGGAATTCCCTAGTTTCTGAACAAGCGGTCTCTGGTCCTTAAAGAGAACCAGAGATGAAGCACCCTCATGTATTTTACCATATATGGCAATGGGAACATGACAGTTAACGCCTACTCTGCTTTTTGTTTCACCCTTCACTGCTCAGTCTGCCTGTTATCAGCTCTGATGAGAATCCCCGACTGGCTCAGTCTGGCTTTGCCCGGAATGATTATAGCTGAGTCAGTATTCTGTGATGTCTTTTCAAGCCCAAGCCTGCCCCTTTGTGGCTCTGCTTCCCTGCTATGTATCCTTGTAGCAGGAAAGCAGAGCCAGGAGGTGGCAGGCTTGGGCTTGAAAAGACCTCACAGAAGACTGACTCAGCTATAATCATTACACTGCAAAGCTAGACTGGATGTTCAGTCTGGGATTTTATCAGAGCTGATAGTAAAAAGACTGAGCAGTGAAGGATGAGACAAAAAAACAGAGTAGGTGTTTACTGTCATGTTCCCATTGCCATATATGGTAAAATACATGAGGGTGCTTTTGTCTCTGGTTCTCTTTAAAGAGAAACTCAGACCAAGCATTGAACTTTATCCCAATCAGAAGCTGATGCCTCCTTTTACATGAGACCTCTATTCCTTTTCACAAACAAACCATCAGGGGGCGTTGTATGACTGATATTGTGGTGAAACCCCTCCCACAAGAAACTCTTGAGTCCGTACTCCTGGCAGTTTCCTGTCTGGGAACCTTGCTGCATTGTGGGAAATAGCTGTTTACAGCGGTTTCCAACTGCCAAAAAAACATGCAGCAGCTACATCACCTGCCAACAGTAAAAATGTCACCATGTGATAAATGTCAGAATGTAAATCAGGGAGAGGAAAGATTCTACAACGTGTAAACACTGACTAAATCATTTATACATAATTATTGTAAAAATGAAGCACTTTTTTATTACATTATTTTCACTGGAGTTCCTCTTTAAGGGGGCACAGACCATTGGTACTTACGTGGTTAAGACAACTGAAGCGACAGGGTTACATACCAATATACAACATATAGATACAGGAAGTATTTCTAATGCTGAAACCAGGAAAATTACAGTAAAAGTGGCTATCTACTGTATGGCACTGCATTCCTTTTTTAAAGGGACTCTGAGGAGTAAAAGAAAACAAAATTGGAACTTACCTGGGGCTTTCTCCAGACCACCGTAGGTCAGGAGGTCCCCTGGCATCTTCCTGCCTCCTCTCCCGGTCCCTCCGCAGAAATCTCAACCGGTGACACTGGGGCCGAGCGTCGGGCTGACACTTCCTGAACGATGACGTTCCTTATCATCACGGTGGCCGGTGTGACAGTACTGCGCATGCGCGGGCTCGTTGCCGACCAGGTGCAATGGGTGTTTGCGTGCAGCTAGCAGAGGATCGAGATGGCGCAGGAGGATGGTGAGGGAGCAATCGGCCTGAAGAAGGCTGGAGGAAGACCCAGGTATGTATATTTTTTTTTTTACGTCTCGGGTGTACTTTAACCTCCTGAGCGATAATCCCGAGCTGAGCTCGGGGTATGTCGCGCAGGAGGATTTCTCAGGCCCCGCTGGGCCGATTTGCATAATTTTTTTTTTGTTACACGCAGCTAGCACTTTGCTAGCTGCGTGTAACTTCCGATCCGCCGCTACCCGCCGTTCCGCGCAGCCCCCCCCCTCCCCAACCCCTTGCGCAGCCTGGCCAATCAGTGCCAGGCAGCGCTGAGGGGTGGATCGGAACTCCCTATGACGTCCATGACGTCGGTGACGTCATCCCGCCCCGTCGCCATGGCGACCAGGGAAGCCCAGCAGGAAATCCCGTTCTGAACGGGATTTCCTGCTTACTCTGATCGCCGAAGGCGATCGGAGTGGGTGGGGGGATGCCGCTGCGCTGCGGCTATCATGTAGCGAGCCCTGGGCTCGCTACATGATTTAAAAAATAAAAAAAATTAAAAAATAGTGCTGCGCCACCTCTTGGGCGATATAATTGTATCGCCCAGAGGGTTAAACGTCGGCTAATCCTGTGCCTATATCAGTCACTGCCTGGTATTTTTAGTGGTTTTGCAGATTGAGTGGTAAAATCCATTTGTCTTTAAAGAGAAACTATAACTAAGGATTGAACTTCATCCCAATCAGTAGCTGATACCCCCTTTTACATGAGAAATCTTTGCCTTTTCTCAAACTGATCATCAGGAGGCGCTGTATGGCTGATATTGTGGTGAAACCCCTCCCACAGTGTGATGTCAGGACCATGGTTCTGACATCACACTGTAGGAGCTTTGTTGCATTGTGGGAAATGATAGCGGTTTCCAACTGCTAAAAAAGCAAGCAGCATTTCCTTCCAGTGACTTCACCTGTCAGCAGTAAAAATGTCACCATGTGATAAATGTCAGAATGTAAATCGGAGAGAAAGATTTTACAATGGGAAAACACTGACTGCTTCATTTTTACAATAATTATGTATAAATGATTTACTTTTTTTTTTATTACATTACTTTCACGAGTTCCTCTTTAAATTTGTTTGATGTACTACACAAATAATGAGCATATGCACAACTGGACACATATCTGGATAGACCATAAACTAGACATCCATCTGAAGTTACTGGTAGGTCTGGAGGTTCTTAGGCTCATGTCACAATGGTTTAAGTGTACCCCAACTTTTGCACAGCACACAATGAAAAGTCTTTATCCAGCTGCTGAAGCAATCACGTCTCTGTTTAGGCAGAGGAATGTGTCTGATTGGTTTTTATCAATAGCTGTGAATAGACTGCAGGAGCACCACCCATGCAGTTCTCTATATAGTAAACATTTGAAAGCAAGTAGAATTTGAAACTCAATGACCATCTCTACTAGGAATATGAAACTACAGTGGAGGGAGCCAGCCTGGCATACATATGAGTAATCCGCCGGGAGAGTTGGGCACAGGGTTCAGCTGAAAAACGGTTCACTCTGCTCTTGCAAAAGTCCCGGCGGCGTTAAAGGGAACCTAAACTGAGAAGGATATGGATTTTTCCATTTAAAATAATACCAGTTGCCCAACTCTCCGGCTGATACTGTGTCTCTAAAGGTGGCGATACGCTGGTCGATTTGCCATCAGATCGACCAACAGATAGATCCCTCTCTGATCAAATCTGATCAGAGAGGGATCATATGGCTGCCTTTACTGCAAACAGATTGTGAATCGATTTCAGCATGAAATTGATTCACCATCTGTGAAGCTGCCGCCCTGACCCCGCCAGCTATACATTACCTGAGGCTGAGTCCTGGGCCTCCGGTCTTTGTCCGTCAGGCCTTCCTAGTACTTCCTGTGCCAGTCAGTGGCCAGGAAGTTCAAATAGTAGAGTGCCCTCTATTTGTATTTCTAGAGAAAATACAATGATATAAACTTACATAAACCATTGTAAATGAAGGGCTGAGCACTCGGCATGACGTGTTTCATGCATAAATTCACTTCTTCAGAGGAAGTTCCGCCCCCACATAGAATGTTGATATATGTACCCTCCCTGCGCAGGTAATGCAAACATATATCAAACAGGAATGTTTCCTGCAAAGTTCACCACCTATTCAGCTTAAAAAGGGAACCCTACATCCGCTTAGAGGAAGAACCGTATATGCTTGTGTGCCTGCCTCGCTCTCACTCGGCAGCAGCCTCATTTCACCGCCGAACATCCCTAGTCCTCTCTCTTCCTCGTAGCCGGCAACTGCGGCCGCCCCTTCCTGACCTGCTGTGAGTGACAGACAGCCACAGAGCAGAGCAAAGCGGGGCGGGCGGCTGCAGTCTTGTGGAGCCGGAGCAAATGGCTCAGACAGTAGTCGCTTCACATGGAGGGTGACAGGTACTGTTAACCCGTCACCCGCCCTACAGTATATGGCTAATTTTGTCGCCCTAGTCCTGTGCCTTGGGGGCCTGCCCACAAATCCGGCCCTGTGTGTGCCTTAGGCCTCCTTTCCGTCTGACGTCTGAACTGCTTGTTTGCTGAGCAGGACAGCGTCCCATCTGCTGCCCACGACTGCCATTCAGGGGCAATTTAAATGCAGCTGAATGGCAGCGGTTGTAACACAACATGTCAAGCACTGACTCGCGGCATTACTATATGGTGAAAAAACATCTTGTGGATTCCATAGAGTCTTCCCAGTCCTCTCTTGGTGTCTTCATTCCAGCGACATCCTCTGTTTGAATTCACCATCTGTGGAAGCTCTCGGAAGACTTTGGAGGCACTCGTGTCCCTGACTGCTGCCGTCCTCCCGAAGACACGTGGCTCTGTACTGCGCATGGACTTGTGGGCCCTTGTGCATGCACATTACTGCTCATTACACACTCAAAGACAGGGCCAGTGCACACTAAGGGTGCTTCTGAGCGCTTTTAAAAATGCTGGCGCTTTGAAAAGCGCTTGAATAATGTATTTGAATGGGATGGATGGCACCAGAGTGATGAGCTTTTTTCCCAAACACAAATGCGGGTCCTGCGGCATTTTTTGCTCATTTCTGAGGCGATTCAGCCTCAATGTTAAGTATAGGAAAGTGGAGAATCGCTCTGAAAAGCGCTCGATCAGAGCGATTTTCCAAGCGTTTTTGTTACAGAAGCTGTTCAAAAAAAAAAAAAAAAGCTACACTAAAACGCTCCAAAAATCCCACACAAATGATTCTGAAGTCTTCTAAGGGTCCATGAACGTGTACTGGTCCGGTTGGTTGATTTCCTGCAACAAAGTTGATGGGGAGATGTCGATGTGTTTATGTGTTTGTGTACGTCCTTAATCTTTTTCTTTTAAAGGGAACCAGAGGCCCCAGAAAGAAGATTTTATACATACCTGGGGCTTCTTCCAGCCCCATACGCACGGATCGCTCCAACGCCGCCATCCTCCGCTTCCTGTATCCGGCGGTACCGGGTCCTGTAGTTTCGGCCAGTCAGCGGCAGCATGCGGACTACTGTCCGCATGACAGGGGCTCCCGGCATACCCGTACGCGTGCAGTTGCATACTGCGCAGCCGCACACGTAAGGATATGGAGGGAGCCCCTGCTCATGCGGACATTTGGCCGCGTCCGCCGGAAGTGACCGGACCTGGTACCGGCGATCCAGGAAGCGGAGGACGGCGGCGTGGGAGCGATGCAGGCTTATGGGGCTGGAAGAAGCCCCAGGTATGTATAAAATCTTTTTTTCTTTTTACGATTCTGGCGTCTCTGGTTCCCTTTAAGTTAGCCAATAAATGGTATCTTACTGATTTAAAACTTCCTGCTTTTTGATTGCTGACACGATACTCTACTCTTCTATTGCTTAGCTCCCAACTGTCCCTCTTTTCGGAGGAACAGTCTCTCTTTGGCAGCCCTGTCCCTCTTTCCTCCTCATTTGTTCCTTTTTCAGGACTTTGTCCCTCTTTCTATGTAAATATATATATTTCACTACAAAAAAATGTGTTTGATTGTCTTTATTCCCATCCTTTAAATTGATATATTACTAATTTGATATTACTAATTTTAAAATGTTACTATGAAGGAAAATGAACCAGGATAGAAACTAGGAAAATTTGTACTTACCTTCGGTAATTTTCCTTTCCTGATACAACTCCATGTCGGCATACTCTGGGTTAGGTTCCGCCCCCTTAACCCCTACAGGACCCAATAAAATTATAAAAGGGGCTGAACCACCCCTACCTGCATTCTAGTATAGTACTCAGACCTATGGACCCTTGATGGGTGGGTCGCATGCCGACATGGAGTTGTATCAGGAAAGGAAAATTACCGAAGGTAAGTACAAATTTTCCTAGTTTCCTGATACCGCCATGTCGACATACTCTGGGATCTAACTAGTAGAATAAAAAGGCAAGA
Source organism: Hyperolius riggenbachi (assembly GCF_040937935.1). Taxonomy (NCBI): domain Eukaryota; kingdom Metazoa; phylum Chordata; class Amphibia; order Anura; family Hyperoliidae; genus Hyperolius; species Hyperolius riggenbachi. The sequence goes on along the minus strand of NC_090651.1, from coordinate 21,982,117 downwards.
CGGGTGGGATATAATGCAATAATTAATTATTTATCAACAGCAGATAACACTTTTCTCCCAAAGTTTACAGTAGACAGCAGGGGCGTAGGAATAGGCCCTGCAGCCCTTGCGCCCGCGGGGGGGCCTGGCCCCCCCCTTGGGGCCCGCTCGGGGCCGTTTTGTGGGTGCTGGAGGGGTGGCAGCATGAGGGGAAAGCCTTGCCCACAGTCGGCGGGGAGAGGGGTAGTTCCCCCCTCTCCCTCACCTCGGGGCTCTCCCCTCTGCGCTCCCCTCCAGCTCGTAAGTGTCTGTGGGGCTGTGGTGGGCAGCGAGCGGCGGGCAGATACATACCTGCTTCCGTGCGTTCCATCGGAGACTTCTCCCTCTAGCGGCTGACGTCACTTCCGGAAGTGACGTCAGCCGCTAGAGGGAGAAGTCTCCGATGGAACGCACGGAAGCAGGTATGTATCTGCCCGCCGCTCGCTGCCCACCACAGCCCCACAGACACTTACGAGCTGGAGGGGAGCGCAGAGGGGAGAGCCCCGAGGTGAGGGAGAGGGGGGAACTACCCCTCTCCCCGCCGACTGTGGGCAAGGCTTTCCCCTCATGCTGCCACCCCTCCAGCACCCACAAAACGGCTGCGAGCGGGCCCCAGGGGGGGGGGGGGGGGGTGGGGCGCTCAGAAAATCTGCAGGGGGGCCCGGTGGGGCCTAGTTACGCCCCTGGTAGACAGTGCACCCGGATCATCCCGGTAGTGATTAATGAAGGTATTCGTGGAAGTCCAATTTGCTGCTTTGCAAATGGTGGTCAATGAAACTCCCGAGTACGCTGCCCAAGAAGAGGCAATACTCCTCGTAGAATGTGCCGAAGTAGAAGGAGACTCCGTCCCCCTGGCTCTATATGCTGCTTTTATAAGCCTGACAATCCATGTGGCAATTGTCCTTGATTGGCAATTGTCACCTCTCTTCCTTTCCGTGGACCTGAGGGACAGACGAACAAATGCTCTGTAGTTCTAAAGGATTCTGTGTCCAACAGATACCTCCTCACAATCCTGGCCACATCTAAAGGATGATCTTGTTCTGGAAATGTTGGCAAATTCCATTCCTGATTTAGATGCTTTTCCGACACCACTTTAGGCTCCCTGCACACTGCAAATCCGTTTTCCGATTCCGATTCCGATTCCGATTCCGTTTCCGATTTTCCTTGAATACATTTAACAGAAAAACGGATCAAAAAACGCAGCATGCAGTTAAGATTAAAAATCTGAATCGGAATCGGATGTAAAAACAGATTAAAAAGCGGAATCGGAATCTGAAATGCATGCAGTGTGCAAGAGGCCTTAGGCAGGGCATAATCTTAAAGGGCATATCTTTAAGGGTGTATAAGACACCCCGAATTAGCCCAGAATTATTTAATATATACTGTACTTGAAGATCTACTTATCCATCTGTACTGACATCGCGATATTCTTTCTTACAGGTATGCATTTGACTCTATGCAATATTTCCTGACTGATTGATCTGCTCCTTGAATCCTGCATTGCTAATTTCTCTATCTTAAATGGTATGCATTTGACTCTATGCAATATTTCCTGACTGATTGATCTGCTCCTTGAATCCTGCATTGCTAATTTCTCTATCTTAAATGGTATGCATAATTAACTTAGGCCACTTCCTGCTACTTCTTACCTATTCAATCGAGCCTTTGCATATGTTTGACTAGCCTTGCCCCTGTGAGACAAATTGGCCAGCCAACTCACACCTGATATCATTCTGCCTATAAACTCCAAACTCAGTTAGGGCCTATATTAGTAGATCTCAAAGGTCATCAGACCTTTTGGTCAGCAGGGCATAATCTTAAAGGGTGTATAAGACACCCCGAATTAGCCCAGAATTATACCAGAAGAGAGCAGATGAGAACAAACACAAAACTCTCCATGGCTGCTTATCTGCTGATCTAACACTGGTATGATCTTTTCTCTTTGGTTTCCCTGACTTCCACCATCAGCTCATGTTTATCAATCCCTGAACTACCCTGATTTCAACCATCAACATACACCTGATAATATCACACAAACTACCCTGCACTCTTTAACTCTGACACTTATTTTCCCTAATTATACACACACACCAACTTGCAAAATGTTTAATATCATTTTTACAGCCATTATTCTGTCAGCCCCACTACTTAAAATACCTACATCACTCACCCCTCCCGCCGCCAGCAATAACATCTACATTGCTCCCTCTCTCCTACCATCCTCTCTCCTCTCTACTCATGAACTCTTCTTATTTCTCAAATCACACATACCTTCCTCCACATCTCTCAAACAGCCCTCTGTCACATACAAATCACATCCTCACCTCTCTTATCTCTGCCTACTACTCCTACTTGCTGCTGGGGACATATCACCCAATCCAGGACCCTCTCCCAGACCGCACTGCACTCTGGTAAATACCACATCCCGCACTGACCATCCTCACTCCTCCGCACATATTAACCGATGTAACCTGATCACCATTCCTTGCCTTCCCAGCTCTCCCCCTCCCATGTCTGGGGCTCTCTGGAATGCACGCTCTGTAGTCAACAAACTAGCCCACCTCCATGATCTGTTCATCACTAATGCTTTCACCTTCCTGGGGCTCACTGAGACATGGCTAACCCCATCTGATACTGTGTCTCCAGCTGCCCTTTCATACGGTGGCCTCAAGTTTAGCCACACACCTAGATCGGGTGACAAACATGGGGGTGGGGTGGGAATTCTTCTTTCCGAACACTGCTCCTTTACACCGCTTGCACCTGCACCTTCTCATGCTTTCTCTTCCTTAGAGGCTCATGCTGTCCGCATCTACTCCCCTCACCATTTCCAGGTTGGTGTCATCTACCGTCCTCCTGGACCAGCCTGCACCTTCATTGACCACTTTTCAACATGGCTTCTCCACTTTCTATCCACTGACATTCCTTCCATCATCATTGGGGACTTTAACATCCCCATAGACACTAACTGTTCCACTACCACAAAATTCCTCTCACTCACCTCATCCTATGACCTTTCCCAATGGTCCTCAACCTCCACCCACAAAGATGGCCACACTTTGGACCTAGTTTTTACCCGGCTCTGTCCCGTTTCCACATTTAATAACTCTTTATTCCCCCTCTCAGATCACAATCTCATAACGTTTACAATCAGCCCCTCCCTGCCTCCTCCAGCTACTGTAGTGCAGCCATCACGCTTATGCAGGAATTATCGCAACCTCGACCTCTGCTCCCTAGCTGATTCTCTAAAACCCCTGGTCTCCCTGTCATCCTACACTGACCCCGAGTCAGCATCCATCTACTACTCCACCACAGTCTCTGCTGCCATGAACACAGCCGCCCCTCTCACCAACTTCAGCCCCCGCCGCATCAACAGACAGCCCTGGCTGACTGAACCCATCAAACAACTGAAAAGACAGTCCAGGGCAGCAGAACGGCAGTGGAGGAAAAGCTCCAATGCAGATGACTTCGCCCACTATAAAAACACGCTGCTCCAGCTCAGGGACGCTCTCTCACTTGCAAAGCAGTCATACTTCTCTACACTTATTTCTTCACAATCCCATAACCCTAAACAACTTTTTAACACCTTCTACTCTCTTCTCCACCCCCGCCTCCCCCTACAACCACAAGCTTGTCTGCAGAAGACTTTGCAGCATATTTTGTGAGCAAAATTGAAACGCTACAGAACAGCTTTCAAAAGCAACCCTCTTCACCGGTCCAATCACCTCTTCCTTTTTCCTCTCCTCCCGGCAGCTCCCCTACTATTAACTATCCCTCTCCACATAACCACTCACCCACTCAAACCCCCTCCCTAACAATCTTCTCTGCCTTAACTGAACAGCGTCTTTCTTCCCTAATCTCTAAAGCTCATCTTACTACATGCGCCTCAGACCCTATCCCCTCTCATCTTATCCCCCAGCTCTCCTCCCCCCTCATTCCTGCTTTAACAACACTGTTTAACCTTTCCATCTCAACTGGCATTTTCCCTTCTTCATTTAAACAAGCTATCATAACACCACTAATCAAAAAACCCTCTTTAGACTCTACTGCCCTTTCTAATTACCGCCCAGTCTCTCTCCTTCCCTTTGCCTCCAAACTGCTGGAACGCCACATTTACTCAGAGTTGTCTAACTTTCTCTCTGCTAATTCCCTGTTGGACCCCTTCCAGTCTGGCTTCCGCCCTCAACACTCTACGGAAACCGTTCTCACTAAGGTTGCCAATGACCTCCTAGTTGCTAAAGCCAAAGGCAGATTTTCGGTACTAATACTCCTAGATCTGTCCTCTGCCTTCGACACTGTTGATCATACCCTGCTTCTCCAGACCCTCTCAACACTGGGAATCAAGGGCCTAGCACACTCCTGGCTCAACTCTTACCTGTCTGGACGTTCTTTCATGGTCTCCTATGCCAATACCAACTCCTCTCCACGCCCACTGTCTGTGGGAGTACCACAAGGGTCCGTCCTTGGACCCCTCCTCTTTTCCATTTACACCCATGGCCTGGGACAGATAATAAGCTCTTTTGGGTTTCAATACCACCTCTATGCTGATGACACCCAAATTTATTGTTCTGCCCCAGACCTCTCCACACTACTATCAAAAGTCCCCAAATGTCTATCCGCTGTATCTACATTTATGTCATCCCGCTTCCTTAACCTCCTTGCCGGTTTTCCCGACCTGAGCTCGGGGTAGAAAAAATAAGCTGTTAGCGGTGATCCCGAGCTCAGGTCGGGGTAGGCATTGCAGAGCTGTACCTGTAGTTTTGGAGTCCCGCGCGCGATCTCGCTGCGCAGCGGGACTCCAGCCTCTCTCCCCGGCAGTGTGGGGTCTTTCCCTGGCCGCCGGGATCCCCCATGTCCCCGCTAATCTTCCGGGGACCCGGCAGCCAGTTGGAGCAGCGCAGCCGTGGTGGCAGCAGCAGAGCGGTGGTGGCAGCGTGACGTCATCGGGGGCGGGGCTAATATTGAAAACGTACTTCTCTATATTAGAGAAATATAGAGAAGTTCGTTTATATGTATATTAGCGCCATCTTGTGGGCAAAGAGAAAACTGCAGCACAGGAGCCCAGGAAGGTACTTTTTTTTTTTTTTTGTTGCAGATCTCCCTGCCAGAATGATTTTTTTCAGGTTTTAGGGTCTGAAAGAGTGGAAAAAAATTGCACCACTTTTAGACCCTAAAATCTGGAAAGAATCAGACAGCCAAGGAGGTTAAACTCAATATGAGCAAAACGGAGATTGTGATATTTCCACCTTCACTCTCTGTTCCACCTCCCATTGTCACAATCAATGTAGAGAACACCCCAATAGCATCAACCCCCAAAGCTCGTTGCCTAGGGGTAACTCTGGACTCTGAGCTCTCCTTTAAACCACATATTAACACTTTAACTACCTCCTGCTACTTCCATCTCAAAAACATTTCCAGAATCCGTCCCTTCCTTTCACAAGAAGCAACTAAAATGCTTATGCATGCCCTAATCATCTCCCGTCTTGACTACTGCAACACCCTACTCTGTGGTCTACCAAAAAGCAGACTGGCACCTCTCCAATCCCTACTAAACTCTGCGACCCGTCTCATCCACCTCTCTTCTAGATCCTCTGAGGCAGCCCCTCTCTGCCAATCCCTCCACTGGTTACCAGTTGCCCAAAGGATCCAGTTTAAACTTCTCACACTTGCATACAAAGCTCTACACAAGCTGTCGCCTCCATACATTTCCTCTTTAATCTCCAGATACCTCCCCGCTCGGACCCTCCGTTCCTCACAGGAGACCCTTTTGTCCTCCAGCCTAGTCACCTCCTCTCACTCTCGCATCCAAGACTTCTCACGGGCGGTCCCTCTCCTTTGGAACCCTCTCCCTCAGCCGGTTCGTCATGCCACGAGTCTGGAAACCTTCAAACGTACTCTGAAAACACACCTGTTCAGAAAAGCCTATAATTTGCTATAGGCAGCACTGAAGGCACACTGGCTCACCCACTAATCCTTGTGTTTCCTTCCCCTTTGTTTCCTCCCCACTACCCTCTAGATTGTAAGCTCGCAAGGGCAGGGACCTCCTCCTAGTGTTTCTCATACTGCTGTAATTTTAACATATGTATATGTACCAACTACATATCAACTATGTATGTATCTGTATTTATTCTATTCAATGTCATGACTGTACAGTGTCTTGTATTTCTTATGTATATTTGTTCCCCATTATTTGTTTGTACTATGTACAGCGCTACGGAAGATGTTGGCGCTATATAAATAAAAAATAATAATAATAATAATAATAATAATAAAGTGTAGTAGTGGTCTTAGCACTATCCTATCCGGAAAGAACATCAGATAAGGATCCTTGCAACCCAGAGCCTGAATCTCTGAGACTCACTTTCCTGAAGAAATTGCAATGAGAAAAGTTGCTTTCAGTGTCAGATTCCAAATTGTGCACTGCTCCAAAGGCTCGAACGGTGGACCTGACAGATATGATAGGACTAATGGTAAGTCCCAACTTGGCATTGTTTTCCGGATAGGAGGTCTAATCTTCAATAGGGCCTGGAAATACTGTTGCACCGCCCTTTCTGAGGCTAGTCTGTATCCAGTTAGTGCCGAGATTGCTGACACGTGTCCCCTTAATGTGCTGACACTTAACCCTAGTTCTACTCCAGACTGGATAAAGTCCAACACTTCCGGAATAGACGGATTCAGATAGTCTATGTTGCTCCGCATTGCAAAGTCAATAAACTTTCTCCAAATCCTGTGATAGGTTTTGTTTGTAGATTTTTTCCTTGCCTTTAGTAAGGTTTCAATCACTGGCTCTGAGAATCCAGATCTTCTTAAGATCCCCCTCTCAACCTCCATGCAGTCAGCTCCAATCTCTGCGGGTTCTTGTGAAGGCACATATTCTGGGATATAATGTCCGGAATCTTCGGTAACCTCACCGGTGGGCACAAGGACATATGTAACAACAGAGGGAACCAGGGCCTCTTGGGCCAATATGGGGCAATCACAATTGCTTCTATCTTCTCTGATAGCAGTCTCTTTAGAAACCTCAGAAGGAGTGGAACTGGAGGATAAGCATACACTAGAGACGCTTTCCACGGAAGAGCTAACGCATCTATTCCCATTGTCTTCGGACAAGTTGTCCTGGAGAAGAAATTGGGTAGTTGATTGTTCATTGATGATGCGAAGAGGTCGATCTGTGGCAACCCCCACTGGTGCACTAGGCCCATAAACACTGATCTCTTTAGTTGCCACTCGTTGTTCCTCATCGTTCGCCTGGACAACAAGTCTGCTTGGATGTTCTGCACCCCTGGAATATATACGGCTCTCATTGCCATCCAATTCTTCTCTGTGTACTCCATCAGAGGGGCCATTTCCTTCATTAGGGTGGCACTTCTGGTCCCCCCTTGCTTCTGGATGTAGGCTACCGCTGCCTTGTTGTTAGAGATGGGCCGAACGGTTCGCCGGCGAAGGGTTCCACGTGAACTTCGGTGGTTCGCGTTCGCGTCCCGCTGGCGAACCTTTGCGGAAGTTCGGTTCGCCCCATAATGCACCTTGAGGGTCAACTTTGACCCTCTACATCACAGTCAGCAGGCCCAGTGTAGCCAATTAGGCTACACTAGCCCCTGGAGCCCCACCCCCCCTTATATAAGGCAGGCAGCGGCGGCCATTACGGTCACTCGTGTGCTGCCTGCGTTAGTGAGAGTAGGGCGAGCTGCTGCAGACTGTCTCTCAGGGAAAGATTAGTTAGGCTTAGCTTGTTCCTGGCTGCATACCTGTTCTGTGAACCCACCACTGCATACCTGTACTGTGAACCCACCACTGCATACCTGTTCAGTGAACCTGCCACTGCATACCTGTTCTGTGAACCCATCACTGCATACCTGTTCAGTGAACCTGCCACTGCATACCTGTGCTGTGAACCCACCACTGCATACCTGTTCTGTGAACCCACCACTGCATACCTGTGCTGTGAACCCATCACTGCATACCTGTTCAGTGAACCTGCCACTGCATACCTGTGCTGTGAACCCATCACTGCATACCTGTTCAGTGAACCTGCCACTGCATACCTGTGTAGGGTTGCCAGGTCGGCTGATGGAGAAAACCGGACAGGGGGTGGAGTTAGGGGCGGAGTCAGAAGCGCACTTTTATGTAGAGTGGGGCTAAGCAATGGGCTTTTTAAAAAATGTTTTTTACAGTATTTATATCGCACTGACATCTTCTGCAGCACATTACAGAGTACATAGCCATGTCACTAACTGTCCTCACCAGTACATGCACATAAGAGAACACTTTTCACCAGTAAATGCACATAATAAGAGACCACTTTTCACCAGTAAATGCACATAATAAGAGACAGAGCAGAAAACTATTACGAAACTGGAAAACTATGCAAATAATGCAATAGTTGCCCCCAGCATAGGTTAGATAGGTAGGTGCCCCCAGTATAGGTCATTTAGGTAGGTGTCTCCAATATAGGTAGCCAGTATAGTTGTCACCTGTATAGGCTAGCTAGGTAGGCAGGTGCCCCCAATACAGGTTAGATAAGTGCCCCCAGTATAGGTTAGATAAATAGATGCCCCCCCCCCCCCAGTATAGGTTAGATAGGTAGCTGCACCCCAGTATAGGTTAGATAGGTAGGTGCCCCTCAGTATACGTTAGATAGGTAGGTGCCCCCCAGTATAGGTTAGATTAGGTAGCTGCCCCCCCTTCCAGTATAGGCTAGATTAGACAGGTGCCCCCCAGTATAGGTTAGATAGGTAGCTGCCCCCCCGCATAGGTTAGATTAGGTAGGTGCCCCCCAGTATAGGTTAGATAGGTAGCTGCCCCCCAGTGTAAGTTAGATAGGTAGCTGCCCCCCAGTGTAGGTTAGATTAGGTAGGTGCCCCCCAGCGTAGGTTAGATTAGGTAGATGCCCCCCAGGATAGGTTAGATAGGTAGCTGCCCCCCAGCAGGGCCGGCCTTTGACCTGAGCGACCTGTGCGATCGCTCAGGGCGCCGGCTTCCAGGGGGCGCTCCTGCCGCCTGGCCGCATGTAGCTGGCTGTGTCCGTCTCGCTCCGCCCCCCCTGTGCGGCCACCGTGATGGAGGGGGGAGCCGCGGGGAGAGCAGCCCGTCCTCTCCCTCCCTCCTCTCCGGGCGCTCTCCGTGCTCCCCCCTGCAGAGTGCAGACTGCAGCAGTGAGAACAACTCACCTCCCTGGTTCCGATCGCCGGCGCCTCTCACTTGCCGCTGGTCTCCTCTTGTACATTGTCACTGATGCACAATAAACTTCCTGCTTAACAGGAAGTTTACTGTGTATCAGTGTCAATGTACAAGAGGAGACCAGCGGCAAGTGATACACCGTGAGAGGCGCCGGCGATCGGAACCAGGGAGGTGAGTTGTTCTCTCTGCAGTCTGCAGCAGCATCGGAGGGGGGAGCACGGAGGGTGGCCCAGAGAGGAAGGGAGGGAGAGGTCGGGCTGCCCTCCCCGCGGCTCCCCCTCCAGTATGAGGGGAGGAGGGGAGCACCTACCTACCTACCTAATCTATACTGGGGGCACCTACCTATCTAGCCTGTACTGGGGGGGCAGCTACCTATCTAATCTATACTGGGGGCACCTACCTATCTAACCTATACTGGGGGGCAGGCAGCTACCTATCTAATCTATACTGGGGGCACCTACCTATCTAACCTATACTGGGGGGGGCAGCTACCTATCTAATCTATACTGGGGGCACCTACCTATCTAACCTATACGGGGGGGGGGGGGCAGCTACCTATCTAATCTATACTGGGGGCACCTACCTATCTAACCTATACTGGGGGGGGGGGGGGGCAGCTACCTATCTAACTTATACTGGGGGCAGCTACCTATCTAACCTATACTGGGGGCACCTACCTATCTAATCTATACTGGGGGCAGCTACCTATCTAACCTATGCTGGGGGCAGCTACCTATCTAACCTATGCTGGGGGCAGCTACTTATCTAATCTATACTGGGGGCAGCTACCTATCTAACCTATACTGGGGGCAGCTACCTATCTAACCTATACTGGGGGCAGCTACCTATCTAACCTATACTGGGGGCAGCTACCTATCTATACTATACTGAGGGAACCTACCTATCTAACCTATACTGGGGGGGGCAGCTACCTATCTAACCTATACGGGGGGGGGGGCAGCTACCTATCTAATCTATACTGGGGGGGGGGCAGCTACCTATCTAATCTATACTGGGGCAGCAGCTACCTATCTAATCTATACTGGGGGCAGCAGCTACCTATCTAATCTATACTGGGGGCAGCAGCTACCTATCTAATCTATACTGGGGGCAGCAGCTACCTATCTAATCTATACTGGGGGCAGCTACCTATCTAATCTATACTGGGGGCAGCTACCTATCTAACCTATACTGGGGAGGGGCAGCTACCTATCTAATCTATACTGGGGGCAGCTACCTATCTAACCTTTACTGTAGGCAGATCCCCCCTTTAGTGTATATAGGCTTAGGCTACTAGTCTTACAGTCGCAGATCCCCTTTTAGTGTATTTAGGCAGCAGATCCCCCCCCCCCCCCCCATTAGTGTATGTGTGTGGTGCGCTCACACGCGAAGAGGATGAATTTGGGGGGGGGCACCAAAATCTGGTTCTGCTCAGGGCGCTGTGAAACCTAAGGCCGGCCCTGCCCCCCAGCGTAGGTTAGATTTGGTAGGTGCCCCCCAGGATAGGTTAGATAGGTAGCTGCCCCCCAGCGTAGGTTAGATTAGGTAGGTGCCCCCCAGGATAGGTTAGATAGGTAGCTGCCCCCCAGCGTAGGTTAGATTAGGTAGGTGCCCCCCAGGATAGGTTAGATAGGTAGCTGCCCCCCAGCGTAGGTTAGATTAGGTAGGTGCCCCCAGGATAGGTTAGATAGGTAGCTTTCCCCCATAATGGAGGGGGGAGCCGGAGCCGCGGGGAGGGCAACCCGACCTCTCCCTCCCTCTCCCGGGCCGCCCTCCGTGCTCCCCCCTCAGTTGTATAGTGAGCAGCAGCAGCCAGGGAGGGAGCGCTGTATACAACATACCTCCCTGGCTCCAAGCGCTGCTCTCTCGTCGCCGGTCTTCTCCCATCTGCCTACACGCTTATACATACGCTGCTTCCGGCTAAACAGGAAGCAGCGTGTGTATAAGCGTGTATGCAGAGAGGAGAAGACCGGCGGCGAGAGAGCAGCGCTTGGAGCCAGGGAGGTATGTTGTATACAGCGCTCCCTCCCTGGCTGCTGGGGCTAGAAACGGGCATGGGCAAAAGGCATAAAACCGGACATCTTAATTGTCCGGTTTAACATGCCTTTTTGGACAGGACACAGCGGCCAAAAACCGGACTGTCCGGTCTAAAACCGGACACCTGGCAACCCTATACCTGTGCTGTGAACCCACCACTGCATACCTGTTCTGTGAACCCACCACTGCATACCTGTGCTGTGAACCCACCACTGCATACCAAATTTGATCAGCTGGACAGTCACTGTTCTGTCATTCAGCTTCATCAGCCAGGCGACCATATGGGCTGTAAAGCCACCAAAACCTGCACTCTCGCCATGGTGCGCACCAGTCCAGCACGGCCATCACTACACAAACAGCTGTTTGCGGTGCGTTACACGGTGAGTTTGGTGTGTCAGTGTGAAGCAGTACCTTAATTACACTACCTGATTGATGTATACACATGCAAGATGTTTTAAAGCACTTTAGGCCTGTCATTTAGCATTCAATGTGATTTCTGCCCTTAAAACGCTGCTTTGCGTCAAATCCAGATTTTTCCCCGGGACTTTTGGCATGTATCCCACTCCACCATGCCCCCCTCCAGGTGTTAGACCCCTTGAAACATCTTTTCCATCAGTTTTGTGGCCAGCATAATTATTTTTTTTTTCAAAGTTCGCATCCCCATTGAAATCTATTGCGGTTCGCGAACTTTAACGCGAACCGAGCGTTACGCGAAAGTTCGCGAACCCGGTTCGCGAACCTAAAATCGGAGGTTCGGCCCATCTCTACTTGTTGTCCAACTGGAAGCATACCGCCTTGTTCTGCAGAAGGTGGGCAAATCTTCGAGAGGCCTCCACTGCTGCTCTCAACTCTAGTACATTCGATACTACCCCCAGTTGGGGAGGAACCCATATATCCTGAACCCATTGATCTTGACAATGTGCTCCCCAACCCAACTGGCTGGCATCTGACGTAAGGATGGTCCAGGTATATGGAATTAATGAGTGTCCCAGCAGGAGATTTGAATCCTCCATCCACCACTGCATCGACTTCTTTGCCCCCTCCAACAATCAGATTTTCTGATGCATTGATATTTGATCCCATTGTTCCAGGAATTCCCACTGCAATCTTCTCATATGCCATCGACTCCATCTTATCATTGGTATGCAGGAGGACATCACTCCTAGCAATTGAAGACACCCTCTTGCACTGCTCCATGGCCTCTGAATTGCCTGTGAGCACATATTCTTGATTTTGTCGATCTTCTCCACAGGGAGTGAAACTGTGTTCTCCCTCGTATCGAAGAGGGCCCATAGGTACACTAGATGTCTTGATGGGCACAACTGGCTTTTCTGCACATTTATCACCCAACCTAATTGAGTCAGAAAGTCCATAGTTTGATCTCGATGACAGATCAACTTCTCCTCTGTCTCTGCCAGGATCAGGATGTCGTCCAGATAGTGATGTATTCTTATCCCCTGGACTCTCAGCATCGCAATCACTGCTATTAAGACCTTTGAGAATGTCCTTGGTGACGTGGATAGTCCGAAAGGAAGAGAAGTGAATTGGAAATGCAGATCCAGTAGTGCAAACCTCAAGAACTTTTGAAAGTCGTGATAAATTGGTATGTGTAGATAGGCGTCTTGCAAATCTATTGACACCATCCAATCGTCTGGGGCTATTGAAAGTATGATCGACTGAAGTGATTCCATCTTGAATCTTGCTAGGGCAACTGATTTGTTTAGATATTTCAAGTCTATAACCGGTCTGAAGGTGCCGGTCTTTTTCTGCACCAGGAAGATTGGCGAGTAAATCCCCTGAAATCTTTCCTGCTGAGGCACTGGAATTATTGCCTTTTATTGAACCAAGGATTCCACATAGTCTTTTAATGTTGATCTTTTCTGCACCCCCCTTGGCAGGCGGGTAGGCACAAATCTGTCCTGCGGCCTTGACTTGAATTTCCATTTGTGCCCTTTTGAAATTGTAGATATGACCCAGGAATCTAGAATCTTTTCCACCCAGACTTCTCTGAAGGTTCTGAGCCTGGAACCAATCGGGAATGACTGGGTGGGCGCACCTTCAAAAGGACTGCTTAGAAGTTCCTGGATTCTGTGCTGTTGCCTTGAGATTCCTAGCCAGCGATGCTTGCGAGCTTCTCCAATTCTTTCTAAACTATCTTGCCGGTTTGTAACTCTTGCTGTCTTTAAATCTATTGTAGGATTGTCTCTTGCCAGCTGCCACTGGTTTTGATTGCGGCCTATCTTGCGGTATCAACCCGGATTTTCCGCCTGTGACCCTTGAAATAGCTTTATCCATTTCACTTCCAAAGAGGGTTTGACCATCAAAAGGAATCTTAATCCAGTTCTGCTTTGAACTCTGGTCGGCCTTCCATGGTTTCAACCATAATGCCCTCTTCGCAGTCACTGCATTCAGTATAATGCGTGATGACGATCTCAGCAAGTCTAATGATGCTTCTGCGATAAAATCTGCCGTAATCTTCAAATCCTCAAGAGCAGTCAGAATCTCTGTTCTTTCCATATCCATTAGGATAGCCTCTTCTATATTTGATACCCATACCTTCATGGCCTTCGCCACTGATGTTAGTGCAATGGATGGTTTGCAAGCTGTACCTGCTGACAAGTAAATCTTCTTCAGATCATTATCAATACGCTTATCCAAGACGTCAATAAACATCACCGAATTTTCCATAGGTAACGTCACATTCTTGATCAGTCTTGATAGTGACGCGTCCACTGTTGGTGGATTCAGTAGAAATGGCACTTCCTCCTCTTTCAGTGGGTACAACTTTTGAAATCTGTTCTGTATGGAGGGCTTGTTTTCCACCTTTTTCCATTCCTCTAGAATCACGTTCCTTATCTCCTTCATTAATGGAAAGGTTGAGGATTTTTTTACCAAATGGGTATAGTATTCCTTGTTTTGCTCCGGTTCTTCCTCCTGCTCTGTCCACTCCAGTGCCTCTTTCACTGCCGCTATAAATGGAGCTGTTAAACTGAAGCTGAATAACCCTGGTATCTCCTCTTCTCCAGTGTTTTCTGTTGAATTGTCATTGTCTTCTCCCAAAACTTGAGCTGACGTAGACGTGTGGGCAGAAACTTCCTCTCTTACCACTCTCCTGATGACGTCCACTATTTCTTCAGACTTATCTTCATTACTCTTTGACAATTGTCCAAAACATGACTCACAGACTGTCTTATCCTGCAGAGCTGGATTTGGGCAGGCCCAACATTGCCCCTTATTTGGGATGCGCCTGGACGGTGGTGACCTTGACCTTTCTCTGAAGTGATAATCATCATAGCTATGATGGTGACGGTATCTGTAATATGAATCACTTCTTCGTCTCGGTGACCTTGACCTGGATCTTGAACGCCTTGAATCCTTATGACTTTTCTTGGATTTATGTTTTTTCGGCTTTGAAGGTGAACGTGCTCTTACCGGCACCACACTCGATCTTTCTTCTTCTTTAGAGCTGGAAGACACAAACAACAATTTATGTTGTTTAGAGCTGTCCCACCAAACTCTTTTCCTTTTTTTTTTTTTTTTTTTTACTGTCCCTTTAAATTCAGAAATGAACCTTACTCAGAGGGACTATCATGCTCTGAATCATCGGCACCTGCAGGATCCACTGTGAGAACAAACAAAAAAAACAAACGCACCAATTAGCCACAAAACAAAATAATTTTCTCTTTTTTTTTTTTTTTTTTTTTATATCCAGAATCCACTTACTTCCAGTAAACAGTAACTAATGAGCCACCAGCAATCCAATCCAGCAAGCCACGTAAGTCCTGCAGCAGCAGCGCCCACCTAATCAACCTCCCAGGATGACAGCCAGCCTGCTACTGCCTCTTATGCTCTTTAAATAGAGTGCTGTAGGAACGTGCCCAGCGTAACTCCGCTGAACTGGCACGCTTCCCTGTACCAATATGGCCGCCGCCGCCGCCGCCCAGAGCCTCCACCCCCATGCTGCGCATGCGTGGAAGCGACTTCCGGACGCCGCCGACGGCTGCACTATACGCCACCATGATCCGCATGGCTTTCTCCGCCAGCCAATCTCATGCCAGACACATAACAACAACACAACGGGTGCACAGCGGATCCTGTCCTTTAGACGGCAGGCACCGCACAGCATGACATGCCCACACCCAGGAGGACGCACATTTAGTAGCAGTGGTGTGTGAGCCAGGCAGGAAAAGAAGTTCCACAAAGAAAAACCTGCCCAAGGTAAGGCGCTCAATGAGCTTACATTTTCTACTTTCCAGTAATCCAGAAAAACCAAAACATACCTGCAATGCTTCTACCTACAGCCAATACCTAATGGGTCCTATAGAGGCTGAGGACGAAAAAAAGAATGTAGGTTCAGCCCCTTTTATAATTTTATTGGGTCCTGTAGGGGTTAAGGGGGCGGAGCCTAACCCAGAGTATGCCGACATGGAGGTATCAGGAAAGGACCAGTGTGGTGTGAATTATAAAACAACATTTTTTTCTTATAAAATCGTTTCGGTATGCATGACTAGGAGTGTGATGGGGCGTAATCATGGGTGTGGCAGGGGCGTGGCTTAAGTGTCCCTCTTCTAATGAACTAAATGCATGAGATTAAGGGCCCTTTTCCACTAGAGCGATTGCGTTTGCTGAATCGCAAAAGCGCAAATCACTAGCGATTTTAAAATCGCTAGGGTTTGGTAAATAACATAGGAATCGCGGTAGGTTATTTCCACTACCGCGAATCGATTTTTACACAAACGCGATCTCATGGCGGAGCGATAATTGCCGCGATTTTGCTATGCCCTGCAGTGCATAGCAAAATCGCAAACGCTATCGCCGAGAAAAAAAAAGGATTTTGCTGAATCTCAATCGCTATCGTTTAGCGCTAACGCTAGCGACTGCAAGTGGAAAAGGGCCCTAAATTAGAGTGACCAGACGTCCCGGATTGCCCGGGACACGTCCCGGATTCGGGGTCCGCTGTCCCAGGCTTA
Source organism: Hyperolius riggenbachi (assembly GCF_040937935.1). Taxonomy (NCBI): domain Eukaryota; kingdom Metazoa; phylum Chordata; class Amphibia; order Anura; family Hyperoliidae; genus Hyperolius; species Hyperolius riggenbachi. Next base: position 21,965,915 of record NC_090651.1, on the reverse strand, counting down.
ATGAGGTCCCGGGAAACGTCCCGCTTTCAGCAGCGGGACGTCCCGGCCTCGGGACTCTGGCCACTCTCTCCTCAATGAACTGGCAGCGGCGTCTATAGACGCCGTGCCAGTTCATTGCCCGCAGCCCCGCTCCAGCCTCCTCTTCCGGTGTCTGTTTCCGACACCAGCAGGCGAGCAGGGCTACGGCAAGATGGCTGCCGGAGCCCTGTACTGGAGACCTATTTGTGTCACTAGTACAGGGCTTCGGGCGCCATCTTGCCGTAGCCCTGTCAGCGCGGGAGACCAGAGCAGGAGGAACAAGACGGTCCCGGGACGGAGCAGCGCGCCAGAGGCCGGACACTTCTGCCAGGTGAGTAAATGCTTTCTTTTCCAGGTGAAATGTTTGCCCGCATTGTTTCTTTTCCAGGTGAAATGTTTGCCCGCATTGTTTCTTTTCAAGGTGAAATGTTTGCCCGCATTGTTTCTTTTCCAGGTGAAATGTTTGCCCGCATTGTTTCTTTTCCAGGTGAAATGTTTGCCCGCATTGTTTCTTTTCCAGGTGAAATGTTTGCCCGCATTGTTTCTTTTCTGGTGAAATGTTTGCCCGCATTGTTTCTTTTCTGGTGAAATGTTTGCCGCATTGCGTTTCTTTTCTGGTGAAATGTTTGGCCGCAGTGCGTTTCTTTTCTGGTGAAATGTTTGCCCGCAGTGCGTTTCTTTTCTGGCGAAATGTTTGCCCGCATTGCGTTTCTTTTCTGGCGAAATGTTTGCCCGCAGTGCGTTTCTTTTCTGGCGAAATGTTTGCCCGCATTGCGTTTCTTTTCTGGTGAAATGTTTGGCCGCAGTGCGTTTCTTTTCTGGTGAAATGTTTGCCCGCAGTGCGTTTCTTTTCTGGTGAAATGTTTGGCCGCAGTGCGTTTCTTTTCTGGTGAAATGTTTGCCCGCAGTGCGTTTCTTTTCTGGTGAAATGTTTGCCCGCAGTGCATTTATTTTGTACTGACATGTTTGCCCGCATTGCGTTTATTGTCTGGTGAAATGTTTGCCCGCATTGCGTTTATTTTGTACTAACATGTTGCCCGCATTGCGTTTATTTTGTACTGACATGTTTGCCCGCATTGCATTTATTTTATACTGACATGTTGCCTATTGCGTTTATTTTCTGGTGTCCGGGGTAACTGTTACTGCATTTATTATTTAATGGTCATAGATGGCTATGTTTGCTGCTTTGTGGTTACGGTATACTATTAGCATCACACAGTTTCTGCACACCCATGATACAAAGTCTCGTTTGTCCACATCATGGCGTAAACACTGCTTTCTTATGCCTCGCTGTTACATCATTACGTTAGCTCCGCCCATACAATGTCATGGCCACGCCCATCTTTTCGGCGCGCTACGCGCGCCGCAGCCCCCCTCCCCCAGTCTTCGCCACTGCGTGCTCCTCACTCCTTCCCACTTTTCCGCCCTCCCCCCCTCCCCCCCCCCCCCCCCCCCCCGTCCCAGGTTGGACCCACAAAAATATGGTCACTCTACCTAAATGGTACAATATTCTGCTACAGTCATTGTACAATGAACTAAATAAATGAGATTAGCCATTTTTGAAAGCGACGGCAACAAAGTAATAAAAATATAACTATAATAATTA